>NW_024070188.1:51470915-51922965 GCF_014754425.2 Oryx dammah | reverse complement strand
AATTAGGGAAAAAAAGAACAAACAAAGCCCCAAATCAGCAGAATGAAAACAATAATAAAGATGAGAAAAGAAATAATTAAATACAAATAAAAATAATAGAAAAATTAAAAAATCAAGAATTGGGTTTTTTAAGATAAATAAAATCAGCAAACCTCTAGCCAGGTTCACCAAGGGGAAAAGAGAGAGGACCCAAATAAACTAAGAAATGAAAGAGGAGAGATAACAACCAATACCATAAAAATACAAAAAGATTGTAAGAAAATATTATGAATAGTTATATGCCAACAGATTGGACAACCTAGAAGAAATGGACAAGTTTCTAGAAACATATAGCCTGCCAAGACTGAATAAAGAAGAGATAGTTTGAACAGACTGATAAATAGAAGTGAAATAGAATATGTAATTTTAAAAACTCTCTTTAAACAAGTCTGGACCAGATGGCTTTACTGGGGTGTCCCATTGAACATTAAAGAGGAATTTATACCTATCCTTCTCAAACTACTCCAAGAATTTGAAGAGCTAGCACTCCAAAATTCAGTCTGTGAACTCATCATCACCCTGATACCAAAACCAAAGACATTACCAAAAAAGAAAATTACAAGCCAATATCTTTGATGGATATAGATGTAAAAGGCCTCAACAAAATATTAGCAGACTGAATCCAACAATATATAGAAAGGATCATGCACTGTGATCAAGTTGGATTTATTCCAGGATCACAATGGTGGTTCACCATATGCAAATTAAACAATGTCATATCACATTAACAAAAGGAAAGACAAAACCCACAACATTATCATCTCAATAGAAGTAGAAAAAGCATTTGACAAAATTCAACATCCATTCATAATAAAAACTCCCACCAGAGTGGGTATAGAGGAAATACATCTCAACATAATAAAGGCCATTTATGACAAACCCGCAGACATAAATACTCAACATGAAACATAATACTCAACAGTGAAAAGCTTCCTGCTAAATTCAGGAATAAGACAAGAATGCCCATTCACTGTTTCTAATCAATATAGTATTGGAAGTCTTAGCCACACCAATCAGACAAGAAAAAGAAAGGGTATCTAGATAGGAAGGGAAGAGGTAAAACTCTCAGTATTTGCAGATGGCAGGATACTATAAAGAGAGCCCTAAAGTCTCCACACAAAAACTATTAGAACTAATAAGTGAATTCAGTAAAGTTACAGGATACAAGGTTAATGTACAGAAATCTGTTGCTTTTCTTTAAACTAATAATGAACAGTCAAAAAGTGAAATTAAGAAAATAGTTCTATTTAAAATCACACAATAAAGAATAAAATACCTAGGAATAAACATAACCAAGCAAGTGAAAGAACTATATGCTGAAAATTATAAAATATTGATAAAGAAAATTGAGTTAAAGAAATGGAAAAATACCCCATATTCTTAGATTGGAAGAATTGATATTGTTAAAATGTCCATAATACCAAAGCAATCTACAGATCTAACGCAATTGCAATCAGAATTCTCCTGTCATTTTTCACAGAGCTAGAACAAATAATCCTAAAATTTATTTGGAATCACAAATAAATTTATTTGGAATCACCCTGAATTGTCAAAGCAATCCTGAGGGGAAAATGAAGAAAACTGAAGGAATAACCCTCCCAGACTTCAGACTATACACAAAGCTACAGTAATCAAAAGAGTGTGGTACTGGCACAAAAACAGACATATAGATCAAGGGAACACAGACATATAGATCAAGGGTTTCAAAAATGAAACCATGCACCTGTGGTCAATTAATCTATAACAAGGGAGGTAAGAATATCCAATGGAGAAAACACAGTCTCCTCAGCAAATGGTGTTGGGAAAGCTAGATGGCTACATACAGATCAGCGAAATTAGAACATTCCCTCATACCGTGTACAAAAATAAACTCAGAATGAATTAAAAACCTAAATGTAACATGATACCATGAAACTCCTAGATGACAACATAGGCAAAACATTCTTGATCATAAATCATAGCAATATTTTCTTAGATCAATCTTCCAAAAGAAATAAAAGCAAAAATAAACAAATAAGACTTATTAAGACTTAAAAGCTTTTGTACAGCTAAGGAAACCATCAATAAAGCAAAAACACATTCTATGGAATGGAAGAATATATTTGCAAAAAATGGAAATGACAAGGAGTTAATATTCAAAATATACAAACAGCTCATACAACTCAATGTCAAAAAAACCAAACAACCCAATCAAAGAATGGGCAAAAAAGCCTAAATAGACATTTCTCCAAGGAAGCCATACAGATGGCCAACAGGCATATGAAAAGATGCTCAGCATCACTAATTATTAAGGAGTGCACACCATAACCACAATGAGGTATCACCTCATACCTGTCAGAATGGCTATCATCAGAAAGTCTACAAAATATAAATGCTAGAGAGGGTGTGGAGAAAAGGGAACCCCTGTACACCACTGGTAGGAATGTACATTGGTGCCCCTGCTATGGGAAACAGAATGTAGATTCCTTTTAAAACTAAAAATAGAGCTATCATGTAATCTAGCAATTCAACTTTAGGACTTATATCTGGAAAAAAATGAAAAATATTAATTTGAAAAGATACATGCACCCCAATGTTCACAGCAGCACTATTTACAATAGCCAAGACAGAGAAGCAACGCAATTGCTCATCAATAGATGAATGGATAGAAAAGATGTGGTATATATATATGTTTGGTGGAATATTAGTCAGAAAAAGAGTGAAATATTGCCATTTGCAGTGTCATTGGATGGACCCAGAGAATATTATGCTTGGTGAAATGTCATAGACAAATGCCATATAATATCACTTATACAAATGAATCTATCTAAAAAATATCTCATAGACATTGAAAACAAATTTATGGTTACCAAAGGAGAAAGGAAAAGAGGGAAGGACAAATAGGAGAATGAGATTAACAGATACAAACTATTATATGTAAAATAGATAAGTAATAAGGATTTACTGTATACAGTAAACAATGTTTATTGTATACAGTAAATCCACCACAGGGAATTATACTTAATATCTTGTAATAACCTGCAATGAAATATAATATGCAAAAAAAAAAAAGCCAAATCACTATACTGTACAGCTAAAGCTAACACAGCCTTGTAAATCGACTATATGTCAATTTTAAAATATATATATACTCAAAATAACCATCAAACTTAAAATATTTTATATATTTTTATCTTTAAAATATTTAACATACAGGCTTCCCTGGTGGCTCAGAGGTTAAAGTGTCTGTCCGAGATGCAGGAGACCTGGGTTCAATCCCTGGGTTGGGAAGATCCCCTGGAGAAGGAAATGGCAACCTACTCCAGTACTCTTGCCTGGAGAATCCCATGGACAGAAGAGCCTGGTAGGCTACAGTCCACGGGGTCGCAAAGAGTTGGACACGACTGAGCAACTTCACTTTCACAGGATCAAAGCAGCCTAAAGATATATATCACTTAAATGCCTATTTTCTAAAATTCTAAGAAGTTATTTGCTAATATCTTTTTCCTATATCCAAATCTTATCTGCAAATCCAGGAGCATATAACTATTGACTATTCACTGATATAAATACCAAAAAAAGTAAGAAAAGGTTTATTTTTTAGTATCTAGCATTTATGTCAGCTTGCTTACTCAAAAGATTTTTTTTTTTTAATGCTGTGGGAATTATCTGTTTTTACTTTTAAGGCATCTCTTATCAATTTGCAAATCCAGAGCATCCACATAAGCAAAATACTGGTCCTTCCCTGATAGATGCAGTATCATTCCAGGGCAGAGAGTTTCTCTGTTACAGGTTTTTGTTTTGTTTTGTTTACAGAGGCTACACTAATTGCAGTGTGCAGGCTTCTTCTTGTGCTGGCTTCTCTTGTTGCAGAGCAGGGGCTCCATGGCGTGCAGGATCTTCCCCGATCCGGAGTTGAACCCATGCCTTCTGCATTGGCAGGCGGATTCTTAACCACTAGACCACCAGGGCAGTTCACATTACAGGTATTTTTGGAGCAAGAAAAGAATAACAACTAAAGAGAAACAGGCATTGAGGTAATGGGACAGTTTTTCAGGCACTTCTTAATTCAGAATGTGTTCTGATTCCATCCAGAATCAAGGAGGTATAGGAAACTAGTGCAGTGCAGATGAAAGGTCATTTCGCAGACCACAGAGCTCAGGGAAGAGGGTGATAGGAGGGGACATAACACAGCAATGGATTCATTACATGTGCTCAGTGACAGCAACTGGCACCGAAATAAAAGTGACAAACTACGCGGAGCAGAACCCTGTGTATCTGTGGTAGAAGACCTATTCTTTAAACAACACGAAGCAGTTGCAACCCAAGAGACTTTTTGCATCATCAGAAACAATCCTGCCACCAGATGGAGCCCAGAATGGACCAGAGTGGAATACACAGATGAACAGCATATACAGAAGAGCCACAGGTGGGACAAAGGAAGAATACAAAGGTATAAATTAGGGCCAGCAGGACATTTGCTTCTAAGAATTTTACCATAGGTTGTGTTGGAAGAATTGGTTATTAACACCAGACTAACACCATAGTTTATACCTGAAGATTATTTATTATTATACATAATTTATTCTGTAACTGGAACTTCCTCCTCTTGTTTAATTATTCTCTTATCCTTATAATAGTCCTTGAACTAATATATCCACTATAGTGACAGTCAGGAAGATGAACTGCTTTAAGAGTAATTTGCCTTTACTACTTTGGAGCCCCAAGTCAGTATTCCTTAAATGAGAATACAGGACAAAACCAGACCGTATGAGGCTCTGTTAATAGAAATACGTTTGTTCAACATATTTTTGACTTACTGAAAGTTAAGTTCCTAAGTGTTTCCCATTAGCAGGTTTTTGACCGTTTTTATATTCTTATCTTTGTCAATAGATAAAGTAAACATCAGTTCAGTTCAGTTCAGTCGCTCAGTGGTGTCCTACTCTTTGCGACCCCATGAATCGCAGCACGCCAGGCCCATACAGTAATTCATAAATGCAGGATGTTCATTTTCCTCACTAACACCTAATGTTATTTTGCTAAATATACATCTATAAATGACTGTTTATATTAGACGTGAAGTATGTGTAAAAACCCACAGAGGACTACCTGTCTTTCCAAATAGTGGCAAACTGTCTTGAATTGAATCAGGACAAGCAGTGTAAACAGGATGGCATATAAAGTGTGATACAATATACGGAGGACATAGTATGTATGAAGGGTAACTGATTAATAAAACATGGCTGGCCTTGATTTCATTTATAAGAAACCTAAGACATTTATCAACATCTGTCTGAACCCAGATCCAGTCTCTTGGACTCTGTTGTGGATAAGCTGATTAATAAAAGATGATGTCTTAGGAAGGAAGCTTAGATCTCTGTAAGCAATGACAAAGGAAAAGGCAGGGTTGAATCTACATATGAAAGGAAATTGTAAAAGTAAACTAGTTTACCGCTATATGCCTGGCTGCCACTTCCCTATAACATTTCATTTCCCTCGTATTGGCTCAAGTCTGGAAAAATAGGAAGGAATTTCAAAAATTAAGTGTGGAATTAATTTACAAGACAGATTATAGGTTTTTTGTGCTTTTTTTTTTTAACTCTGAAATATAATCCGTTTCCCTTGTGGCCTCCCCCTCTCGGTGTTCTTAACTTTGCAGCTTTCCATGTTTGTTTTTCATTTGTATCCTTGATCTTTTAGACTTTCCTTTCCCCCTTGGCTAGAATAAAATACCAGGACTGAACAAGTGCCTGTCTTTACCAGCTGGCAGACAGTTGTCCAATAAACATTGCCCTTAGGAAGCCATCAGTGCCCATGTTCCATCTTCCAGTTAACCAACCCTCAGATGGTCTTGTGTCTAACACATTTAAGTGTCATCTGGTCACTTTGCAATTTCTTCATTCAGCATCCACAGATTAAGGACATGGAGGTCAAACAGAGTAGCAAATGCAGTAATGCCTGGAAATAAACATCTCTGCTATAACATCCCCTAAATGTCCAGGGAAAATCACTTCATAACTCTTAGGAGGAAGGGCTCTAAGATCTTAGGAGAAGGTACCGTGAGTTAGAGAGGGAATTAGAATTTCTATAAAAATGAATACTTTTCTAAATATTTAAGGAAGCACAAAAAGCAAAAGTTGCATCATCAGTACATTTCATTAATAATGGTCAAATAATAAACTTAGGAAAATTATAAACTCTTTCAATCTCACATCGTTATAGGATGTCAAAGCCCTGGTTGCTCTGACAGTAGAAGACTCAGTCTGCAACTTAGTTTTATGACTGTGTCTAGAGTCTAGATTGGGTATTTGGTAAAAATCCAAACAGATAATCTGAGGAGGAAAATTGGAGATGAGGATTAATGTTAAGGGTGGGTCCACTGAAGACCTGGTGGTCATACATCACCTGGCCCATTTATATTCATCTAACTAACTGGATAGGCTTCCCTGGTGGCTCAGAAGTAAAGAATCTGCCTGCCAGTGCAGGAGACATGGGTTTGATCCCTGGGTTGGGAAGATCCCTTGGAGAAAGGAATGGCTACCCACTCCAGTATTCTTGCCTGGAGAATTCCATAAACAGAGGAGCCTGGCAGGCCACAGTCCATGGGGTTGCAAAAGAATTGGACCTGACTTAGAGACTAAACAACAACCAACTGGATAGTCCCACAAATGCAACTCTTTTTTGTGCTCTATAAAATTACTTGGGTCAAATAAACCCTGTATCAGTAAAGTGAAAGTGATTGTTAGTCGCTCAGTCATGTTTCAGCAAAACAGAAGCAAAGGGCTAGAAGAAAACAAAGAAAAATATTCTGACCAGTGGTTAGAAAAGGAGGTCTTAGAACATTCTGAGGTTGTGGCGATCAGGTTGTAAGACTTATGCCTCCATAACCAAAGACTTTAATTTATATATACAACTTTCATTTGTATATAAATCTAAAAGACATGAAGAAGAAGCAGCCAAAAACCTCACCAGGGGGATTATGGGAATCACTGTTGCAAAACTGATTTATAAATCAGTCTTTTAAGGAGTCAAACAACCCCAGAGCAAGAGAAGGGTGGGAAGCCAGGCCACCAGTGTCCATTGTGGGGAGTTTCTGCTAGTTTTGATATCCATATTCCCTAGTTAACTGCAAGTTGTCCAGGAATTTTTTTACTAAGACTGTTTTTGTAATCTAAAACAGTCCTTCAGACAAATCAGTAACTTGCCATGCCAACCCTGAGAACATGATAAATATTAAACAATTAAAAATAATGATTTGTTTAGCCATTTTGAGTATGTGAGTATAGGCACTTGTATATGTGTATTCAGTGTGTATGTATATATGTGCATGTGTGTATCCTAGTATGTTTGAGAGAGAAACTATGATAATTCATATGTATGTTACCTGAAATTAACAGAGTTCTGTGAAGTTGTGATGGAGCCTGCATACTACTACTTTATCTTTTGGAGGTGTGTGTGCGTGTGTGTTCCTGTTTGAGCAGTTGCTGACAGGAGCTGGGGAACTGAGACTGATAAAGCTGCAGGAGGGCTGTGCAGGCATAACCTTTACTTCAAGCAGGAAAACCACCATTAAAAAAAAGAATAGAGCAGGCTGGGCAAAGCTGGAAGCAGGGCTGTCCGGTAATGTCCGACATGTGGTATTATTTAAGGCGGAATCCCCCAGGGCTGGGAACCATACTGCTGTCGGGATATTGTGCTCTGCAATGATCGCTCTGGTCGGGGGGTGGGGTCAGAACTGAGATGCACTCTTGTGGGTGAGAGGTCAGATTCCCCCCTCCACCAAGGGAGGGGCATTTGCGCTCCCAGGCATTGTGGGAAGAGTCTGATCCTGGGTCAGGAAAGAAGGACTCAGAAAGAGTCTTAAGGAGGGTATTTCTTGCAGACAGAGATGGGTCACCTTTGTCTGTCAGGGTCATTCCTGCTGGATCAAAAGCGGTCATGAACATTCTGTGATGCTAAGAGATGCTCTGTCTTAGGGCCCCTGCCCACCCAGCCCCCTTGGTGAACACCTCAGTCACTGCAGCTTCACTTATTTCTGAAGGTCTGTTAGAGGCCCCACAGCAGGTCCGGCTTCCTCAAGCTAGCAGAGGGGAAGTTGGTAGACAAAGCTTTAAGTTGGGAATGACCTGGGTTCATTTCTCCCTTGGAGAAGGAAATGGCACCTCATTCCAGTATTCTTGCCTGGAACATCCCATGAACAGAAGAGGCTGGCAGGCTACAGTTTATGCGGTCGTAAGAGGCAGACTCGACTTAGGAACTGAGTACATTCTCACAAAAGGGAGAAAATCAGCTCAGTTCAGTTCAGTCAAGATCGACTCTGTGACCCCATGGATTGCAGCATGCCAGGCTTCCCTGTCAATCACCAACTCCCAGAGCTTGCTCAAACTCATGTCCATTGAGTCAGTGATGCCATCAACCCATCTCATCCGCTGTTGTCCCCTTCTCCTCCTGCCTTCAATCTTTCCCAGCATCAGAGTCTTTTCTAATGAGTCACTTCTTTGCATCAGGTGGCCAAAGTATTGGAGTTTCAGCTTCAGCATCAGTCCTCCCACTGAATATTCAGGATTGATTTCCTTTAGGATTGACTGGTTTTATCTCCTTGCAATCCAAGGGACTCTCAAGAGTCTTCTCCAATAGCACAGTTCAAAAGCATCAATCTTTGGCACTCAGCTTTCTTTATGGCCCAACTCTCACATCCATATATGACTACTGGAAAAATCATAGCTTTGACTAGATGGACCTTTGTCAGTAGAGTAATGTCTCTGCTTTTCAATATACTGTTTAGGTTTGTCATAGCTTTACTTTCAAGGAGCAAGTATCTTTCAATTTCATGGCTGCAGACACCATATGCAGTGATTTTGGAGCCCAAGAAAATAAAGTCTGTAACTGTTTCCATTGTTTTCCTAGCTATTTGCCATTGAATGATGGGATGGGATTCCATGATCTTACTCTTTTGAATGTTGAGTTTTAGGCCAGCTTTTTCACTCTCCTCTTTCACTTTCAAGAGGCTCTTTTCTGTTTTCCAAGGATCTAGTGAAGATGACATAAAAGGAAGAATGTGAAAGTGATCAATAAACCATGAAGTGGGACTTCCCTAGTGATCCAGTGGTTGAGACTCCCTGCTTACAACATAGGGGGCCCGGGTTCGATCCCTGGTCAGGGAACTAGATCCCCTCAGGCTGCAACTAAGATTATGCATGCTGCAATGAAAATCCACTGTGCTGCAACTAAGACCTGGTGTAGCCAAATAAAAACATAAACTGGGGTGGGGGGGGAGGGAACACTTAAAGGAAGCTTGAAAAATATTTTTTAAAAAATAAATAAACCAAGAAGTGCTATTCATTCCTATACGCTCCTGCTTCAGGTCCTTTGCGTAGCTGTTTCTCTGTCTGAAATCCTCTTATGTCCTAATTTTTGTACCCTAACTTTCTTCAAGTGTCTGCCAGCTGTCACTTCATCAAAGAGCCCTTCTCTGGCTGCTTTGTGTAAAACAGTGATCTTCCCAACTCCACTGCCTTTGGCACTTGTCCTAACTCTGCTTTATTTTTCTCCAGAGCCCTCGCCACCATCTGACATATATATTTTGTATATTCTTTAACTGACTCCATAAAGAGAAGGATTTGGGGCTGTTTTATTCACTGCTATCTCCCTAGGGTCTAGAACAGTGCCTGACACATAGTAAGCACTTAATAAATATTGTGGAATGAGTGAATGAAATAACTCATTGTAAGATATTATTAGAGCTTCTCAAGTCTCCACAATATAAATATACTCCAAAGGTAAAAAGGAATCATTTCCCATCACTCTTCTCCAAATGCTCCTGCATTGTAGAAAGTACTGAGAGGCCTAAAATGAAATTCAGAACTTTTTCCAGGCTCTTAGACGTTTTCCCTGGCCTGGATCATTTTGAAGGATAACTCTGAAAGCCTTCAGTTTATGTGGGTCTTTTTCCTCTGTTTTTTAAGCAATTAGACCTCAAGGACAAAAACTGCATCAGCAGATGACTACTCTAAGTTCCCTATGAACAAAGGTCTCCTGCAGGTCTAATAAAAAGATAATAGAAGCAGAGAGTACTCAGTTTCTCTTTTCCCAGCCGTTTTCTTTTAGCCTTGCTCCCTGGGTTTCTCTCTCTTTCTCCATGTTTCTCTGGGAATCCTGTCTGCTCTAGGTAGCTTTTCTAATATAATATAATGTTTGCAGAGAGCATTTTATTCTTCACAACAACATTCTGGGCCTCCTGAAACCTGGTTTTCTAGAAAGTTAAAGGCATTGGCCTTCCACTCTGATCCTTGTCACCTCTCTGACCTTGTCTGCTGTCCTCTCCACCCACACTTGCCTCCTGGAACACACTGAGCCAATCCCACCTCAGGGGCTTTGTTCTGGGACTCTCTTCCTGCAGACAACTAACTCACATCTTTCAACTGTTTGCTCAGATTCCACCTTCTCAATAGAACCCACATTAACCACTTCACTTTGCAAATGTCCCCTCCTCTTGCCTCACAGCCTCCCAAACAGCACCCCAATCCTCCTAACCCTTTTTCCCAGCTTCTCTTTTTTTTTATAGCATTTATCATCTTCTAATTCATTATATAATTTACTTTTTATTTGCATGTATTATTTGATAGCTGACTCTCTCCTTCTGGAACATTAGCTCCATGAGAGTAGGGATTGCTTTTGTTTGGGGGGGTTTTTACCACTTATTTCTGTACTCCAAGGATCAAGAGCAGGATGAGACACAGAAAAAATGGTTAATAAATAGTGTTGAAGAAACCAATTGACTTTAAAGATGAGTGAGATGATTTGGATATTGCTGGCTTTTCTTGTCCTAACTAGTAACTATAAGCATTCTGAAATCTTAATTCTTTGTAAAATATATGACATCGAATTTGCTTCTGTTTCCTTCCTAGAAACATTTTGCTACTGGAGCAATCCTTCAATCCCAGGAGTGTGAAATGAAAACCTCCTAGGAATTCTACATAGCCACTGACTTTAAGAACACAGAAATGTAAGCAAATAAAATATAATTCAGTAACATGAAAGCAATAATGGAAGCATAATCAAAGTAAAGAGAAAGCCCAGGGGGAAGAGACAGAATCTTCACATGGATGGGAGAAGAGTATCAAGGAACCTTCAAAGAAGAGGTGATGGTAAAGCTGAAGAGGTTTCTCCTGATGAATCAGACTTGAAAATAGACATGCTAAGTAAGGAAGTTCATTCCAGGCAGAGGCAACAATGTAAATGGAGCCATCAAGCAGTGTGGTACCCATGGGGATCCATAAGTTCCGTATTGCTATACCACAGAATACAATGTAATTGGTTCCTTTTGGATGAATGACAATAAGAATGGTAGCCTCTACACAGAGTGCTTTCCTTGTGCCAGACAGCTTTCTAGGTTTTTATACATTAGCACATTAAATCTACACTATATTATTCCTATTTTGTAGATGGGAAAACTGAGGCACAGAGGTATTGCTATGTAAGATGATAATACTGCACAGGCTGTAAGAAAATAGGATATATTTTTTGTTTTATATTAAATCATTTTTTGTTTTAAGTCTGATCTAGCTCAATCCAGGACTGATATACTCAGGATACTGAGTATATCAGTCCTGGATTGAGCGGGAGAGCAGGAAAGAGTAAACTGGTGTTTAAAGGAAGAGAGAAGGTTGTTTGTTCTTTTTTTTTAACTTTTGACAGTAGTGTCATTTAAAGTAAAACAACTGTGGTAGTGGTGTCGTCTTAGCATGATGAGGATTTTTTTGTGCACACAAATAGAGAGGATAAATTTTTTTTTATGTGACCAATAATCAAAAAAGACTATGACAAGTGGAAATAACTATGCTTTTTAATATTTTACAGAAAGCTATATTAAAACTTTATAAAGGCCCATTGGATATTTATTTTCTCTCCTCCAGTAACAGTCTTAAATAAATATAATTACTTTTGGACAATAAAGTGCTGCAACGTCGTATACTGAAAACCAATAAAAAAATACCAGTCACTTGGAAGAGTTCCTGTTTGCCGGCTAACCGGGCCCTTACACAGTGGAGTCAGAAGGTGAAAGGTTAAAAGTGCGTTCTTGATTCTAGACTGAAAATAATGTGTAAACTCAAGTTTTTTTTTTTTTTTAAGTCAAAAGTAGTTTTATTTCTTTTTTAAAAAAAGTTAATTAGCCACTGATGTGGACAGCCTCCAGGATACAAGTCAATTAGGACACTTTGTCCATAACTTTTCCGTACTGAAGCTGCACGACCCTTGCATTTATAGAGGTGTACTCTGGATAAAATCTCTTTGCAAGGAACAATAAAAGCTGAATGATGGAGACCATGAGCTTAGGGTTGATGTCATAAAAGACATGCTCAATATTTTGGCACTTCCCTCCTGATGTAAAAAGTGTGCTATTCTCGTTTGGCAGGCCATCCATGGCCAAGTGGAATAAGAGAAGCGTGTGCTAATCCACTGCTGCTCTAAAATGACAGTAAAAGGCATTTGCTGCTTTTCCCATTTGAATACTACAACCTCTTTGATTCACACCATTTTTTTAGGCTAGATCTCTGCTATTTTATGTATATGTCACTACCATGTTCAATTCACACATTATAGCTTGCTGCCCAAAATGATAGGATTTGATCATTTTACTTTTAGCATTATTTGGTATCTACCGACTTATCAAGATAATTTCTTTTCTTTATTCTTTATTAAAGGGTTGTTGACATACTAAAAGTTTTACATATTTAATGTATATAAACAGATGTGTTTGGAAATAAGTGTACACCATGGGGGGAAGGCGATGCTTCCCAGGTCAGGCAGAGGGGTAGGGGCTTTCCAGGTGGCACTCAGTTCAGTTCAGTCACTCAGTCGTGTCCAACTCTTTTCGACCCCATGGACTGCAGCACACCAGGCCTCCCTGTCCATCACCAACTCCCAGAGTTTACTCGAACTCGTGGTTTAAAAAAAAAAAATTTTGCCAATGCAGGTAGACATAGAGACATGGATTTGATTCCTGGATTGGAAAGATCCACTGGAGGAGAAAATGGCAAGTCGCTCCAGTGTTTTTGCCTGGAGAATCCCATGGACAGAGGAGCCTGGTGGGCTGCAGTCCATAGGGTCACACAGTCACACACAACTGAAGCAACTTAGCATGCACACCATGGACTTCCCTGGTGGCTAAGATAGTAAAGAATCTGCCTGCAATGCAGAAGACACAGGATCGATTCCTGGGTCAGGAAGATTCCCTGGAGAAGGGAATGGCAACCCACTCCAGTATTCTTGCCTGGAGAATCCCATGGACAGAGGAGCCTGGTGGGCTGCAGTCCACAGGGTCATAAAGAATTGGACATGACTGAGCAACTAACACTTTCCTACACCCATAAAACGATCACCACAATCTATGCTATACACATCATCTCTAAAAGTTTACTCCTGTCTTCTTTATTCATTATTATTATTATTTAATGACAAGACAATTAACATAAGATCTAGTCTCCCTGTCCCCTCTCCCAGCCTCTGGTAACCACTGGATCTTTTCTTAATGAGCACTTGCTGTGTCCTTTTAATACTACCAACATTTCCCTTTAAAGAAAGAAACAAGCTTCTCACATAGCACAAAGTCCTACATTTATAAGTTTTATTTATATTTAAAAATATAAATTTACATATAAATGTCAATTTTGAGAGCTATTTCAGAGGAAGAATTGACAAGTTTTAATAACTAATTGGATGTGGAAAGTGAAGTAAAAGGAAAATTTAAGAAAGTTCTGAGCTTTCTGGCTTAAGGAAATCTGCAAATGGTGATGCCTTTCAAAGCCCAAATGGAATGGGCCTTGAAGGAAGACAATCGGGCCAATTTGAATACACTGGGCTTGAGGGGTCTGTGGGATGTCCAGGTGGCGTGTTGGCTATTTGGCTTTGAAGCTCAGGATGGGTTTAGGCTGAAGATATGACACAGGGGTCATTAGCATCAAGGAGGTAATGGAAGCTAAAGATGTAAGTGAGCTCATCTAATCAGAACAAGTAGAATTAGAAGACAACATCCCAAGGGAGCCTAATGTTTGGGGAACTCTAGTGGAAAGGAAGTCACAGATAGACTGAGAAGGCACATCCAGAGGGGACAAGAGAGAAATAAGGAGAGTCCAGGGCCCTAGAAGCAAAAGGAAGCCATGTTTCAAGAAGCCAAGAGGGCTTAACAGCAAAGAGGTCACAAAGATCATAACTGCAAAGTCACCTTTTTTAGCAATAATGACATCAGCAACCTTGATAGAATCACTCGCAGCTGATATATTGGTGATCATCACATCATAATAGAAATAATCATCTTAAGTTGTTGATGTGGGTCTTTACACATTTACAGAGAACAGTTATACATAATGCCTGATTTCATGCTCACAATGCTCTTGTTAATTAGATGTGACTGCTTTCATTATATAGAAGAGGAGAAAGAGACTCAGAAAATCAAGTAATTATATAACAATAATAAGAATAGTCTTTCTAAAACATCTACTATGTGCAAAACATTGTGCTAAAAATATATTTTGCAAAAAAAAAAAAAAGATTGCAATGTAAGTTTTATTAACTCAGTTTAAGGAAAGTTCAGAGAAGTGGGGTAACTTTTCCAGGCTCACAGATAGGAAAGGTCAGAATGGGGTTTTGAACTCAGATCTTCAGAGTGCTAAAGTCTGAATTGTTTCCACTTTTAAAGACTGCCTAACTGTTTAGGTTTTCTGGCAAATATTACTTTAACATTTTTTTCATGAAAATCAATATGTGTTCTTGAAAACACTGACAGAAATCCAATTTTGCAAACCGAATTATTTCCCTTCTTGTTTATGTTATAATTTAAAAGATGTGTTCTCCATGGAAAGAAAATACACTTTAAACATAGTATTTGGTTGCATAGAAATCATATACTGAAGGTACAATATTAACCTCTGTAATAAAATATTAACCGCAGAATTCCATAATCCAAATACTATACTGAAGACAGCGCTGGATTCCATAAATACAGAGGAGCCCCTTGAGGTAAAGAAAGAAAGACTGTTGTCTCATTGGAGAAACTTCCGAAGGAAAGTTTGCTTCCAAGATGGTGGCTCAAACAAATCTTCTATGTCTTTTTCTTCCATTTGACAAATATCTGCATTTTTAGTTTCAGTAGTAAAGTTCCAAGTGCCTAGCATTCAATTTCTACCACATTAATGATAAAACATAAATTATATTTTAGGTTTTAAAAAGAATTATATATAATATATATGATTTTTTAATTGTACTGAACGGATCAGTTGGTGAGAAATTAAAGCTTAGTCTGGATCTTGGTGGTGTGTGTATGAGATTCATTGCATAATTCTTCAACTTTTCTATATATATTTTTAAAGTCCTAATAAAATGTTAGTTAAAAAATTTTAAAGGAAGAAAAGAAAAAACAAAACAAAACACCAAAGTGTCAGGAATGTCATAAGCTTGAGATCCAGGAAAGGAAGTATGCTCTATGAATATAACTGAATTGTCTCTCTCCCCAAAGTGCTCGGTCTTCAACTATTAATATTCAGTTATTTTATGAGAAAGTTTAGATCCAGATTGAACTAAAATAGAGTTGATTTCTGTCTACTAATTTGTCTCCATAACAAAGTTACCAAACCTTTCACATTTCTTTAGTTTTATTTCCATTTCCAGGAAATAATGAAAAGTATGGCACTGGTTCATAGAGGTTTTAGAATATAAATTGAATTTATAGTCATTAAATGAATTATGATATAAGCTAATTATAAAGCAAACTGACTTTATAATTTTATTTTTAATCAGGAAGTAAGGTAATTTTATAACCTACAGTTTGGAGAAAACAGAAAAAAAAAAATCAAATCTCCTCCTTAAATGAAATGGTTATAATTTTTATATACTTTTCTGGCCTTTTGTTTCCTAAAGATACAATAGTGGCAAACATACAGGTTTAGACTCTGTTTTTTTTACTTAGTATTATATGTTGTGTTTTTCTATGTCAACATATTTAACATATTAAAGGTTGCATAACCCTTTACTATTATAAACAGTACTATGATGAATCATCAACTGTATGGCTTGTTTTACATTTTGGATTAGATTGCTGGAAGGAGAATTACTGGGTCAAAGAGCAAGAAATTTTAATAGCTCTGTGTATGAATAAATTACTTTCCAAAAGTGTTGTACTAATTTATATTGTAAATGTAATGTTGAAAGTCATCTTTGCCGGCATTAAGTATTATAACTTCTCAAAGTTTGCGAATGTTACATGCAAGAGATTGTACCTTGTTGTTGCATTTGTATTTCTACAGAATATGTTAAAACAGCTTCCTTCTGCCTACCATGTGAGTTGACAAAGCAGAAAGTATGACAGTCAGTGAATTTCATGATCCTTCTGGTTATAATTAAGTGTTTTCCTATTGCCCACCATAGCAAATTCAAATTCCCAGCTCTTGTCTTCAAAGTCCTGGACCAATTCTCTGTCTCCTCCTCTGTCTTGACAGTTCCTTCTCAATGTGTCTCAAAGTTCACTGGGATCCTTGATGAACACACACATGCAGGCTCTAAGCCCCATTAGATGCCCAAGTTTGATTCTCCAGGGTGGGCTCACAAGGCCCTCATATTACCCTCTGCATTTGTTTCTCCATGAATCTCTTTGGCTTCCTTTATTTTGTAGAATTTTATGCCAGAAGTAAGGGCTTCCTACGTGGTGCAGTGGTAAAGGATCCCGCTGTCAGAGCAGGAGACGCAGTGGGTTCAATCCCTTGGTCAGAAATATCTCCTGAAGGAGGGATGGCAGCCCACTCCAGTACTCTTGCCTGGGAAATCCCTTGGACAGAGGAACACTACCACTACTACTACGCCAGGAAGAGTCAGGTTAAATTCAAAACATGTTTAGCAGATTATTTTCCCCAGGAAGTCTGCATAGATTAGGCAAGAAACTAATTTAATATTTAACACTAAAATGACAAAATATAGCTAAAAGCAAATGATGATGGTCCTTGCCATCGGCAAATATAATTTGCACTTAACTATGGAAAAAACACAAAGAAGGTGATGGCACCCCACTCCAGTACTCTTGCCTGGAAAATCCCATGGATGGAGGAGCCTGGTAGGCTGCAATCCATGGGGTCACAAAGAGTCGGACACGACTGAGTGACTTCCCTTTCACTTTTCACTTTCCTGCATTGGAGAAGGAAATGGCAACACACTCCAGTGTTCTTGCCTGGTGAATCCCAGGGACGGGGGAGCCTGGTGGGCTGCCATCTATGGGTCACACAGAGCTGGACACAACTGAAGTGACTCAGCAGCAGCAGCAGCATGGAAAAAACAAAGCTGTTCCAGTTAGAGGACCCCCGGTGGCTGGATGCTCCTGCCCTAAACAGATTGACTCACCTTCTAGAAGAGGGAAGTGAAAAGTCCTTTGGGGGAAAGGGAGAGATGGTTAGATATGTTGAAGGCCATTGGGGGAGAGTGGGGTGGGGAGATCAGTCTTTGAGAAAGTAAGAGAACTTGAATGGGACAGTAAGGACTTACCAAGTCTAATGTAAGTCATGTCTGATTCATTGCAACTCCAGGGACTGTAGCCTGCCAGGCTCCTCTGTCCAGGGAATTCTCCAGGCAAGAACACTGGAGTGGGTAGCCATTCCCTTCTCCAAGGAATCTTCCCAATCCAGGAATTGAACCTGGGTCACTCAAATTGCAGGCAGAGTCTTTACCATCTGAGCCACCAGGGAAGCCCAAGTCTAAGAGGGTCCCCAGCTCTTCAGATAGAGAACTATTTCTTCATTTCTGTTGAAACATTTCAGCTATATCTGCCTCAGGCTGATGAAGCCAAGAAAAGACCTTTCATGTAGCATCATAACCATAATGTTAACGAAACCACTGATAATATTTTTAAGTACACATAATGTGCCTGGCATGGTGCCATCAGGCATGATTTCATTTTAACCCTCATGCCACCACCCCATGAAGTAGGCACTAATATGATCCTCATTGTGTTACAGAATGATAAATGATCCTGAAGTCACCCCACAGATATCCAAATATCTTGATCCTTTCTTGGCTGTTTTCTTAAATGGGATTTTAAGTTCCCCAAGGTCATCAATGGTATCTTCTATGGGTTCAAGTATTCACAGGAGGCAGGGCTGGAGACAGGACCAAATCAGGTAGCTGCTTAACATATGAGCTGAAATACAATGAAAGAAAAATAATGATTCAAAGATCTCAGGATTTTTCTATTAAAAAGTTTTTCTTAAAGTAAAAGTTGAGTTTCTTCAAAAACTACTAGAATTCTCTGGACCCTCCTCCTGCTGCTTTCTCCCACTCCTTCCCAGCAAACCCTTGGAAGTTCTTTTTCCTTTTGGGTCCAGGTTAAAACCTAGAAATTTAAATTATGAACCACTAGGCTTTTATTTTTCCAGACAGTTGGCAAAGACCTCAGAGTCAGTAAACAATATCGTTTCTAGTCCTTTGAAATAAGCACATATTTTAAAATGCTAACTTAGATCCCTTTTATGTAGGTCAGATCTTGGTCAAAATGATTGAATGGCTCGATGCCCACCTCTGACGTTGGAGTGGAGGTCTGCCATTGATCCAAAGCATCACACGTGCTCAGGTCTTAGACGGTTCCCAGGAGGTCCAATTTAGTGTCAGCATAATACATATTTTTTCAGCTTAAGTATCTGGGCTTAGATTCTTATTTCCTATTAAAGCTACCGTTCATACCAGATGAAGGCTAATGAGTAAGAACTCTACAAATCCACTTCGATCCAGCTAGGTGCTGGCAGCCCTTCATCACCTCCCATAGGCAAGAAATTGTCCACCCCACCTCCCACCCTCCAAAGCAGAACAGTGCTCTGGGCCTGCTGTTCAAAGCCTCCGTTGCCCAGGTCCAAAATCAGGCTATGGAATAAGACTAGGGAGGTTTTTCAGGGCTCTGCTGTGCATGTCAGAAACTTGTGGGGAAGGGGAGACCAAGAAAGTCCGCAGTATATCTACTCCAGCAGACTTGGAGTCATCACTGACTTGAAAGGCAACCAAGGAGACTCTGTCCAGGGGTTGGTGCTGGTCCTGTCACTCTCAAAGCACTGAGATGCTGAATGAAGGCTTAGAACACAAAGGGGCCTGAATTTCCTTCCACAGACCACAATAAAGCCTGTGTCTTAAAAGAAAATGTAAAGAAGAGGAAGTTTTAGACAAGAAAGGTGGTATAAAGGCTCCTTTTTCAGCTCCTAGGAAACACTATAAAGGTTATGAGAGAAACTCACTCCCATGCACTTCTTTTTTTTTAATTAATTATTTTTGATGTGGAACACTTTTAAAGTCATTGATTGAATTTGTTGCAATATTGCTTCTGTTTTATGATTTAGTTTTTTGACCACAAGGCCTGTGGGATCTTAGCTCCCAAACCCATACCTCTAGCATTGGAAGTTGAAGTTTTAACCACTGGACCACCAGGGAAGTCCTCCTCCTATGCATTTCTTAAAAGTTTCCAGATGATCCCTCTTAGAGTCTGAAACTAAAATGTCTTCCCCCAATGATGACAAGATATCGATCGAGCTTCTATTTCTAAAGAAATCCAAAGTGAGCTGGCCTCAGCTGTTACTAATCAGGGATATGATGCTTAGGTAATACTGCTGACTTTTCCTGGCTAATCCAGCTTAAACCATATTTTGCGTGCATGCTAAGTCGCATCAGTCGTGTCCAACTCTTTGCAACCTGTGGACTGTGGCCTGCCAGGTTCCTCTGTCCATGGGACTCTACAGGCAAGAATACTAGAGTGGCTCGCCATGCCCTCCTCCAGGAGATCTTCCTGACACAGGAATCAAACCCAGGTTTCCTGCGTCTCCTGCATTGCAAGCGGATTCGTTACCACTGAACCACCAGGGGAGCACCAAACCGGATTTTAGGGGCAGTTTATTCAAAAGCCATTGATAATAATAAAGAAAAAAGATAAAGCTATTTTTTTAATTGAAAAAAGGTCCATTATTTTGAGAGTTCATCACGTTCTTGGAAGACTTACACCTATGCACCTAAGAATGGCTGTGACTCCTTCAACTTGGCTTTCTCCCTGATTCCTTCTGGCTCCTTATCAATCTTTATCTGCCCCCAGTTTGTGATTGTTTTATCTCCAGCTAGGAAACCATGTGTTTCTGTATGCCACACTCCCCACCCTCAGCTCTGAACTTAAACATAACCCAAAGTTTATCCTGACCCTCTACATACAGCCAGTGAGAGAACGTGGCTCTCTAGAGACTGGAATGTCCATATTAGCATGAGAGAACAGTGCCAGAAAAATTGAGTCCTATTTGCGAGTCCAGCAGCGTGTCCCCTGTGGCGTGGGTCCCCAATCTCTAGGCTCTAATGCTTGATAATCTGTGGTCAAGCTGATGTATACATGAGTATGTACGTGTGCTCAGTTGTTCAGTCGTGTCTGACTCTGAGACTCCAAGGACTGTAGCCCACCAAGTTCCTCTATCCATGGAATTTTTCAGGTAAGAATGCTGGAGTGGATTTCCATTTCCTGCTCCAGGGGATCTTCCCAACCCAGTTATTGAGTGCACATCTCTTTCATTGGCAAGTGGATTCTTTACCTGCTGAGCTGTTATTTATCTCGGGGAAGCCCATGGATAATAATAGAAATAACGTGCAGAATAGATGTAATGAGCTTGAATCATCCTGAAACCAACCCCTCTCCAGTCCATGGAAAAATTGTCTTCCAAAAAACTGATCCGTGGTGCCAAAAATCTTGGGGACCACTGCCCTTTAGCACCATACTGGCCAAACAGTGTGCAAACAGCATCTGTCAGCAATTGCTTAAAATGCTTTCAAATCTCTTGAAAATCTCAGTAAGAAAAAAAGTAGACTGATGAACTCCAAACATTAGCTTTTTTAAAAAAATTTGTTTTCTACTTCATTGTTTTGTTCTGCTTTCTTTTTTTGAATTTTGGTGTGGAAAGGATGTGAAGAGGCCAACCAATGTTCTCTTCCACTTTGTGAATGAGGAAAACAAGCCACCAAGCACAGTCCTTAGTCACATCAGAGTGACAACTTGAAGGCCCAATGCTTTGCTAATTTCTATTTTTATTTTCTGAACAACACCAAAAAGTCTCTAATACTCTTATTATAAGACACGATATGTTTAATTTTTAAGATAAACCTATTTCTGAATTTTATATTTTTATATCACCTTTTCCCTAGATACATTTTTCTTCAACATTTTTATTTATATTCTAATACACTTGGTATTTTCAGCCTTTTAATTTTTGATTTTCCCCTGCATTTGATCCTTAATCCCTCAGTTTTCTATCTCTCTTTAATCAGCTTCTACAATCCATTCATGTCCATCACTTTCTTTTTCCCATAATCTCTACCTCTCCCCCGGGTTCCTTTTCATCTTGTTTCTATCAATAGTCCTTCCTTCTTGAATGCTGTTTCTATATTCAGCCCTTTTTTCACTTTTTATCTCCTTTTTTGTCCTATTTCAACATGACCCCTTTGTATCACTACCCTTTCTACACAGCAATGAAGGAGTGTGTGTGTGTGTGTGTGTGTGTGTGTGTGTGTGGACACATGCATTGAGAATTATTTGGTGTGGGGGTGGAGAAAAGGAGAGAAAAGATTGGGGGAGACACCAAAGAATGTGTTCATAGAAGGAGAAATGCTTTGCTTATTCCCATCCCTGGGGATGTTAATCAGAAAGTTTCTTTTCTAATGCCCATTTAATAAATACAACTTATGTACATATGTTTCCTATATAACAGTATCCCGAATCAGTCCTGTATGTGTGAAATGTTTCAATTTTCCTAAAACATTCTAAAACTTATTCCAGATCCATTGTACAAAGAGTTAAGGAGGAACGGGATTGCTTTCTGACTTTCATTTGGACTTGTTTCAAGCATAATAAACACTTGTTAAGATTATGTTTTGAACATCACAAAAATGTTTATCGACTATATTTGAGACAACTATAAAATTACCAGGGCAGCTTCAGAGTGAAGTTACTTGCTATATTCTATACAACAAAAATCTAGATATTTAAACATAGATCTACCTAAAATATTAATTTTTCTGGGCTTTAGGCTTTGAATTTGGTTAACGTGCATTATTTGAGTACTGCTTTTTAACAAAAACAGTTTGTTTTATTAATCTGATTACAAAAACAAAAATGACTTTGTGTGTGTCTTACATATTGATGCCTTCAATATTTATAAAGATTTATCCTATACCTACCATTAGGCAGAAAATTTTCCTTTTGTTCCACAATCATGGTTCCTTACCCAGCTCCCTGACTGAGCAGTTCAGAGTTGGAAATGAGCCCATGTATAATTGCACACATGTAACTATCAAATCTCAACAATGACTGAGGACATTTGTGACACAAAAAGAACTTAGATCAGAAATAATTCCGATAACTCTGCTTCATTGTTTAAGTCTGAAAATTATAAAGCATCCTTAAATACTAATGAATAAATAAATACATGAGCAATAGTATCATTACCTTTTAATTACAAGATCTCTGCTTAAAATCCTGTAAGAGGATCTTTTCTCACAGACCGCTTTTCAGTCATCCTATATTGGTGAGTTTGCCTGGTGTTCTCCCAGATGACCTGGGTTCAACATCTGCTCTGAGGAAATATTCTTCTGGCACAATAATTAAAATACAATGATCTTATTACAGTTGGAAAAATGATTTATTCATCTTTATTATACATTGATTTCTGGCATGGCAGAAAACAGGAGAAAGATATTAAATGTAATTCCACGGGGCCGGAGATGGGTCTAATATTACCTAATATCTTCAGGACTGACCAGATCAAATTAGACAGTAATCCGGAGTTTGAGAGGTTGACTCACACTTTGAAGGGACACTGTGGAGCCCATTGAGCTCTTGATGAATCAGTGGGATTGGGTGGCTTCAAGAAGGGGCACTGTTACATGCACCTGGGGAAGAAGAATAAAATATATGAACGGAGGTGGAGAAAGCCACAGAAACTGACAAAGAGGAAGGGTCATCAACAAAACGACACATATGCAAAAAGAACAAAACTGACCTGCAATGAGAAATAGAATGACCATGTGAGGGAACTATTCTTTCTCTCCTTAGGCAAAACTGTGGCAACTATTTTTAAATCATAGTTTGGAAAACTAAACAGTCTTACTTTTCTTCCAGCAGGAAGAATATGGGGATATTGTTCCATGTTTGAAAATGAAAGTGTTAATTGTTCAGTTGTGTCTGACTCTTTGTGACCCCATGGACTATAGCCTGACAGGCTCCTCTGTCCACGGGATTCTCCAGGCAAGAATACTGGAGTGGGTAGCCATTACCTTCTCCAGGGGATCTTCTAGACCTAGGGATCGAACCCAGGTTTCCCACATTGTTGGAGGATTCTTTACTGTCTGAGCCACCAGGGAAACCCCAAATTATTCTTTCTTAATGAATGAATTTGATTCTCAATCCCCACTTTCTTCTAATGCCAAATTATAAATCCATGCATTTAATTGCTGCCCTATCTCAACCTTTTGACTGTATGTAATTATAATAGGTATATGTAATTTCTAAAATGATTCAGTATTTCTGACCGTGGTCTGAATGTTTCTCTAACTGTTAATAGTATTGAACCTAACATGGCAACAGGATAACAATGTTTTTAATACAAGGGACAATAATATGTATAAGAAAAGATAACATTAAAAATCAGCAGTAATAAATATTTATTAGGTAAATGGAAATATTTATTAGGACTACTGTTGTGACTCATTCTGTTAATGCTAGTTATTCAGAATTTTTCTATTTAAAAATAAAACATGTAGTTTAAGTCATTATCTCTTTTTCAGAATTATTTGGGATATCCTGTTTTTTGCTTTCAATGTAAATTTTAGAAATAGTTCATCAGTTTCTACAAGAATTCCTGCTGAAGATTTCTATCAGAAGTATGTTGAACCTGTAGACCAATTTTGGGAGAAGTGATAGCTTAACAACAGTGAATCTCCTCACCTACCAGTATAGTGCAGGTCTTGGGCAAATTTTGTTAAATACAACTCTAAGTACTTAATCGGAGAAGGCAATGGCAACCCACTCCAGTACTCTTGCCTGGAAAATCTCATGGATGGAGGAGCCTGGTAGGCTTCAGTCCATGGGGTCGCTGAGTTGGACACGACTGAGCAACTTCACTTTCACTTTTCACTTCCATGCATTGGAGAAGGATATGGCAACCCACTCCAGTGTTCTTGCCTGTAGAATCCCAGGGACGGGGGAGCCTGGTGGGCTGCCGTCTATGGGGTTGCACAGAGTCAGACACGACTGACGTGACTTAGCAGCAGCAGCAAGTACTTAATATTTTTGATGCTGTCATAATTGGTATTTTTAATTTTCAATTTTCCACTATTTATTGCTAATAAAAAGAAATACAACTGATTGCATATCAGCTCAGTTAAGTTGGTCAGTCCAATTGAGCAACTCTTTATGATCCCTTGGACTACAGCACACCAGACTTCCCTGTCCATCACCAACTCCCAGATTTTGCTCAAACTCATGTCCATTGAGTCAGTGGTGCCATCCAACCATCTCGTCTTCTGTCATCCACTTCTCCTGCCTTCAGTCTTTCCCAGTATCAGGATCTTTCCCACTGAGTCAGTACTTTGCATCAGGTGGCCAAAGTATTGGAGCTCCAATTTCAGCATCAGTCCTTCCAATGACTATTCAGCATTGATTTCCTTTAGGATTGACTGGTTTCATCTCCTTGCAGTCCAAGGAACTCTCAAGAGTCTTCTCCAACACCACAGTTCAAAAGCATCAATTCTTTGGCACTCAGCTTTCTTTATAGTTCAACTCTCACATCCATACATGACTACTGGAAAAACCATAGTTTTGACTAAACAGAACTTCGTCAGCAAAGTAATGTCTCTGCTTCTTAATATGCTGTCTAGGTTGGTCATAGCTTTTCTTCCAAGGAGCAAGTGTCTTTTAATTTCATGCCTGCAGTCACCATCTGTAGTGATTTTGGAGCCCCCAAACATAAAGTCTCTCACTGTTTCCATTGTTTCCCCACCTATTTGCCATGAAGTGATGGGACCGGATGCCATAATCTTCATTTTCTGAATGTTGAGTTTTAAGCCAGCTTTTTCACTCTCCTCTTTCACTTTCATCAAGAGGCTCTTCTGTTCCTCTTCACTTTCTGCCATAAGGGTGGTATCATCTGCATATCTGAGTTTATTGATATTTTTCCTGGCAATCTTGATTCCAGCTTGTGCTTCATCCAGTCCAGCATTTCACATGATGTGCTCTGCATATAAGTTAAATAAGCAGGGTGACAATATATAGCCTTGACATATTCCTTTCCCAATTTGGAACCAGTTCATTGTTCCATGTCTGGTTCTAACTGTTGCTTCTTGACCTGCATACAGATTTCTCAGGAGGGAGATAAGGTATATACTGACCTGTTATCCTGTGGCTTTGATAAACTCACTTCATTCTAGAAGATTTATAGACTTCCTAAGCATTGTCTATATGGACCATTATGTCATCTTCAAATAAAGATAGTTTTATGTTCTCCTTTTCAAAAACAAAGGAGAAAAGTTAACCTTGATCATTTTCAAAAGTTGATTGGAGAATAGCATTCTTGACATACACAATGTTTGCAAATTTAAAAAACAACTCCACCTCTATGTATAAAAGGGAACTTTTTGAGAATACTGACTACAGAAAAAATTTTCAGTATTTGTTTAACAATGAAGTCACAATTTTTCCTGTGAAATGGTTTTGTGTCTTAGAAAGCCACAATGGCTTTTGCTGCTAATAACTTAAATATGGGGAGAAGAATGTGTTAAAACTGCATATTGTCACCCTGCTTATTTAACTTATATACAGAGTACATCGTGAGAAATGCTGGACTGGATGAAGCACAAGCTGGAATCAAGATTGCCAGGAAAAATATCAATAACCACAGATATGCAGATGACACCACTCTTATGGCAGAAAGCAAAGAGTCTCTTGATGAAAGGGAAAGAGGAGAGTGAAAAACTTGGCTTAAAACTCAACATTCAGAAAACTAAGACCATGGGATCTGGTCCCATCACTTCATGGAAAATAGATGGGGAAACAGTGACAGACTTTATTTTGGGGGGCTCTAAAATTACTGCAATGGCACCCCACTCCAGTACTCTTGCCTGGAAAATCCCATGGATGGAGGAGCCTGGTAGGCTGCAGTCCATGGGGTCGCTGAGAGTTGGACACGACTCAGTGACTTCACTTTCACTTTTCACTTTCATGCATTGGAGAAGTAAATGGCAACCCATTCCAGTGTTCTTGCTTGGAGAATCCCAGGGACAGCGGAGCCTGGTGGGCTGCCGTCTATGGGGTCGCACAGAGTCAGACATGACTGAAGCAACTTAGCAGTAGCAGCAAAATTACTGCAGGTAGTGACTGCAGCCATGAAATTAAGAAGTTTGCTCCTTGGAAGAAAAGTTATGACCAACTTAGTCAACATATTAAAAAGCAGAGACATTACTTTGCTGACAAAGATCTGTCTAGTCAAAACTATGGTTTTTCCAGTAGTCATGTATGGATGTGAGAGTTGGACTATAAAGAAAGCTGAGTGCCAAAGAATTGATGCTTTTGAACTGTGGTGTTGGAGAAGACTCTTGAGAGTTCCTTGGACTGCAAGGAGATGAAACCAGTCAATCCTAAAGGAAATCAATGCTGAATAGTCATTGGAAGGACTGATGCTGAAATTGAAGCTCCAATACTTTGGCCACCTGATGCAAAGTACTGACTCAGTGGAAAAGATCCTGATGCTGGGAAAGATTGAAGGCAAGAGGAGAAGTGGATGACAGAAGACGAGATGGTTGAATGGCGCCACTGACTCGATGGACATGAATTTGAGTAAACTCCAGGAGTTGGTGATGGACAGGGAGGCCTGGTATGCTGCAGTCCACAGGGTCGCAAAGATTTGGACATGACAGAATACTGAACTGAACTGAGTGTGTTAAGAAAGAAAGAAAAATAAGTCCACTTGTTTTTGGAGATTTATAAATCATGAAAATATGGTAATGAAAAATCAAGGAAAATATAAGAGGAAAAAAGTCAAGACAGAAAAAAAGACCGAAAAGAATGTCATAAATTGCCTTTGGAAATCAATACATCAATAATTTATTATCTCAAAGAATTTTTTGTTGTTTCTTTCAGAAACTCAGGTCCTTTGAGACCAAAATTGAATTCATCAACTTCCCCCCCAAAACCATTTTTTTTTTCTTTTCACCATTGTTTTTCATCAGAACCACCTTTCCCAGGATTGCAAATGGAAGTCAGTTTGTTATCTTTGGTCCCTTCTCCTTCACTTCAGACATTGAATTGAACATCAGGCCCAGTGCATTTTACCTAAAGACTCTCCTAGAACCCACTGCACCCCATTTTCCTTCATGCTTACCTGGCCACCTGCTTCCCATTTCTCCCAGGTTCATCTGAATGTCAATTATTTATCCCACATGCAGAGAGGCAGAATGTGCCTCCACAGCTGCTGATCAATAGCTCTTTTCTTCTCTTTCATGTCCTCATCTTCTCCAGTACTTGTTAAACCAAGAACTAGAGACTTGTTCAGGAAACATCTCAAGGACACCATGCCTGTGCTAAGCATCTCACCCCAGACCCAAGCAGGCTGGTGCGCCCCACCTCCACACTGTGGCTCCCTCTGTCTCTCAGGCTACTCTATCTGCTCACTCTTAAAGCCTGCAGATTCTGCTTATCGCCTCTCCCTCAAGAGGCAGTCCCCAGAACTCTAGTCCTCTTGACTCCCCCTCCTCTGGGTTTCTTCATCCATCCCTGTCAGTACCTTTCCTATTGGCATTTAAATTTCCATTGCTCTGTATAACTTCAGAAGCTTCATGGGTAAAAGTCAGAGGCTATGAGGTAACCATAATCCTTTCCAACTCCCGAAGTGTCTAGCAAGGCTCATTAAATGCTTATTGAGTGAATAAGTCAGAAAACCAGTAGACGTGGTGTCTTTAACACACATCAAGCTTTTCTGTTGTTGTTAATCTTTTGGCTTCACTGAGTGGCATACGGGATCTTAGTTTCCCAAACCAGCCCGCTCTACATTGGAAGCATGGAGTGTTAACCATTGGACAGCCAGGGAAGTCCCAGGTCTTTTTTTCTTTTTCTAGGCCTTTGCCATTTGCCAAAACAGAGTTCTCTTAAAATTAAGAAATTTAATTTTATTGTTAGACAAAACAAGATTCTATTAAAATTAAAGAAAAAAATTAATTTATGGTTTCTGGTTCTTTTTGGAGGAGGAAATTAAGCTTTTGTGACATTTTCAGATAATAAATGACAATAATAATTGTTGACTATTGATCACTTACTAATCAGACCAGGTTACCATAACAAAATACCACAGGCTTCATAGTTTAAACCACAGGAATTTGTTTTCCCACAGTTCTGGAGGCTGGAAGTCTAAGATTAGAATGTCAGCTTGGTAGAGTGCTGTTGAGGACGCTCTCCCTGTCTTACAGGCAACCCCCTCCACTCTGTGTCCTCTTTGTGTCCTTCCTCATGTTCTCTTTCTATAAGGCTAGAATCCTATCAGATTAGGACAACAATTTATGACTTTGTTTAACTTTCAATTACTTCCTAAAATCTCTATCTCCAAATCTAATCACATTATGGTTAAAGCTCCTGTGTATGCACTTGGAGGGCTTCCCCCGTGGCTCAGCGGTAAAGAATCCGCCTGCCAAGCAGTAGATGTGGGTTCGATCCCTGGGTGGGGAAGATCTCCTGGAGAAGGAAGTGGCCACCTGCTCTATTATTTTTGCCTGGAGAATTCCATGGACAGAGGAGCCTGGTAGGCTACAGACCATGAGGTCGCAAACAGCTGGACATGACTGAGTGACTAAGCAACAACAGTATGCACTTGAAAGGGCCGTACGCATTCAGTCCATGATAGGCTCTAAAAAGGTGGGTATGTGGATTGGGCATTACAAAAATGAGATCCAGGTAACTGGCTCCCAGTGATAGATGGCCCAAGCACCAAATTTCAACTCCCAAACTTCACTTCCAGTAATTCAGCATGCCAGTTCACACTAACACCCTCCCTCGAATCCTACCTTCACAACAGCCAAGGAATTTCAGTTTTTAAAAAATAGAGTAATAACTCTGAAAAATTTTCCAGGCTGTTCTGGATTTGAAACAGATTTCAGGATGTGAATTTACAGGTATGTTTGACATTGAGGGACATAGTTAGGTGGGTGAGGCTGAGCAGAGTCTGGGCTGCCCACAGATTCCCCTGCAACATCCCACTCCCAGTGCTGGCTGAACTCAGCTCTGGTGATATGGAGAGGCAACCCATAAGGATGTATCTAGTTCTAGGTGGCCCCAGTCATAAAATTCCAATGTGCACAAGCAGAGTAGTTTGCTGTAAGTCAGGTGAAAGCTGAACTCCTCAGCTGCTGGAATGGGGAACAGGCTTTCTGGGAAAACAAATCCACAGTGTTCAGATTCTTTATGAAAATAGTCCTGGCATTTTTGCCTTAGAGAAAGGAGTCCTAAGCCAAGAAAGATCCAGACATTCCTGCAAGTTTACCCTCCCTTGCTGTCAGCTCTCAATGATTATTGATACTTCAGAAAAGAGCTATTTTGGCAATTTTAATTTTCATTAAAAACACATCTCACAAACATTTTTGTCCTTTTAAAACTTTCTACTTCATTTTATAATTTTTTAAGCAGGATAAATATATATCTTCTTTTTAACTTTTTATTTTATATTGCAGTACAATTGGTTATGGACAGAGGTTCATGACATTGTACAGGAGACAGGGATGAAGACCATTCTCAAGAGAAAGAAATGCAAAAAGGCAAAATGGCTATCTGAGGAGGCGTTGTCTTTTTGCATTTCTTTCTCTTGGGGATGGTCTTCATTCCTGTCTCGAAAGACTAGAAATCTCTTCAAGAAAATTGGAAATACCAATGGAATATTTCATGCAAAGATGGGCTCAATAAAGGACAGAAATGGTATGGACTTAACAGAAGCAGAAGATATTAAGAAGAGGTGGCAAGAATACACAGAAGAACTGTACAAAAAAGATCTTCATGACCCAGATAATCATGATGGTGTGATCACTCACCTAGAGCCAGATATCCTGGAATGTGAAGTCAAGTGGGCCTTAGGAAACATCACTACAAACAAAGCTGGTGGAGGTGATGGAATTCCAGTTGAACTATTTCAAATCCTGAAAGATGATACTGTGAAAGTGCTGCACTCAATATGCCAGCAAATTTGGAAAACTCAGCAGTGGCCACAGAACTGGAAAATGTCAGTTTTCATTCCCATCCCTAAGAAAGGCAATGCCAAAGAATGGTCAAACTACAGCACAATTGCACTCATCTCACATGCTAGTAAAGTAATGCTCAAAATTCTCCAAGCCAGGCTTCAGCAATATGTGAACTGTGAAATTCCTGATGTTCAAGCTGGTTTTAGAAAAGGCAGAGGAACCAGAGATCAAATTGCCAACATCCGCTGGATCATGGAAAAAGCAAGAGAGTTCCAGAAAAACATCTATTTCTGCTTTATGCCAAAGCCTTTGACTGTGTGGATCACAATAAACTATGGAAAATTCTGAAAGAGATGGGAATACCAGACCACCTGACCTGTCTCTTGAGAAACATGCATGCAGGTCAGGAAGCAACAGTTAGAACTGGACATGGAACAACAGATTGGTTCCAAATAGGAAAAGGAGTACATCAAGGCTGTATATTGTCACCCTGCTTATTTAATTTATATGCAGAGTACATCATGAGAAACACTGGGCTGGAAGAAGCACAAGCTGGAATCAAGATTGCCAGGAGAAATATCAATAACCTCAGATAAGCAGATGACACCACTCTTATGGCAGAAAGTGAAGAGGAGCTAAAAAGCCTCTTGATGAAAGTAAAAGAAGAGAGTGAAAAAGTTGGCTTAAAGCTCAACATTCAGAAAACTAAGATCATGGCATCCAGTCCCATCATTTCATGGCAAATAGATGGGGAAACAGTGGAAACAGTGTCAGACTTTATGTTTTTGGGCTCCAAAATCACTGCAGATGGTGCTTGCAGCCATCAAATTAAAAAATGTTTACTCCTTGGAAGGAAAGTTATGACCAACCTAGACAACGTATTAAAAAGCAGAGACATCACTTTGTCAACAAAGGTCCATCTAGTCAAAGCTATGGTTTTTCCAGTGGTCATGTTTGGATGTGAGAGTTGGCCTATAAAGAAAGCTGAGTGCCAAAGAACTGATGCTTTTGAACTGCAGTGTTGGGGAAGACTCTTGAGAGTCCCTTGGACTGCAAGGAGATCCAACCAGTCCATCCTAAAGGAGATCAGTCCTGGGTTTTCAGGACTGATTGGAAGGACTGATGTTGAAGATGAAACTCCAATACTTTGGCCACCTGATGTGAAGAGCTGAGTCATTTAAAAGACCCTGATACTGGGAAAGATTGAGGACAAGAGGAGAAGGGGATGACAGAGGATGGGATGGTTGGATGGCATCACTGACTCAATGGACATGAGTTTGGGTGAACTCTGGGAGTTGGTGATGGATGGAGAGGCCTGGTGTGCTGCCGTTCATGGGGTCGCAAAGAGTCGGACACGACTGAGTGACTGAACTGAGCTGAACTGACACATGTGTCTGGGCTTCCCTGGTGGTGCAGTGGTAAAGAATCTGCTGGCAATTCGGGAGACCCAGTTTCGATCCTTGGATACAGAAGACCATCTGGAGGAAGGCATGGCAACCCACTCCAGTATTCTTGCCTAGAGAATTCCATGGACAGAGAGGAGTCTTGTGGGCTGCAGTCCATAGGGTCACGAAGAGTCAGACATGACTGAAGCACTGAGCATGCATGCATGCATACATTTATCTATTCTTTTTCAAATTCTTCTCCCAATTAAGTTGTTTCAAAATATTTGAGTATAGTTCCCTGTGCTATATAGAACATCCTTGTTGGTAATCTATTTTATGTTATTTTTTAAATTGGAGTACGATTGCTTTAAAATGTTCTGTTAGTTCCTGCTGTACAATGAAATTAATAAGCAATGCATGCTGTGTGCTCAGTCGTGTCCAACTCTTTGTGACCCTATGCACTATAGCCCACCAGGCTCTTTTGTCCATGGAATTTCCAGGCAAGAATACTGGAGTGGGTTGGCATTTCCTTTTCCAGGGTATCTTCCCAACCCAGAGATCAAACCCATGTCATCTCTTGCATCTCCTGCATTGGCAGATGGATTCTTTACCTCTAGCACCACAGGGGAAGCCCAGCTCCAAAGTTATTATATCCTCAATTATATGTATACATATGTCCCATCCTTTTGGGACCTTCCTCTCGCTCCCCCTACCCCACCCCACTCTTTTACGTCATCACAGAGCCCTGAGCTGAACTCCCTGTACTATACAGCAGCTTCCCACTAGCTATCTATTTTACACATGGTAGCATATGTATGTGTCATTTTTTGTTTTATTTTTAAACTTTTCCTATTGTAATTTGTTTGTTTGTTAGGCTTTGGTTTACTTATTTCTTTTTTGTTATCTTTACTCCTGGGGTGAAAAGCATTTATAGCGGAGGTGTTTTCCTGCTGTGTTTGCATTCAAGTTTTCTTCTTGCTGCTTCTAAGGCTCATTTCCTCCCTGCTTCTCTGCATGAAATCAGATAGCCTAAAAATTTTATTCTATCCACTTTTGATTTTAAAAAGTAAAAGTGGGTTATAGAGAGGCAAAAAGTCAATCTCTTTCCCTCTGTGAGAAATGGCAAGGACATTATCTGATCTAAACTGGAATTCTTCTCTTATCATGATGAGAGAGAAAATGAGAAGATGATGTTTCCCAAGCATACATTACTTAAATATTCATGGTAAAAATAATTGTATAAAAAGGATATTGAAATACTATCTGACAGTTAAGAAAGTACACCTGAAGTTGAAAATACCAAAACTTACACTCTGCTTCAATTTTTGTAATGGATTATTGGAGACTCCTCAATGAACTGATAATAATAAGCTCACAGGTATTATATGAAAATGGGTGTACTATACATTTCCATTGTTTTACTGAAGACGGGCTTCCCAGGTGGCTCAGAGGTTAAGTGGTAAAGAATCTGCCTGCCAGTGCAGGAGGTGCAGAAGACAAGGGTTCGATCCCTAGGTCGGGAAGATCTCCTGGAGCAGGAAATGGCAACCCATCCTAGTGGGCTACACTCCATGGGACTGCAGACTTGGACGTGACTTAGCGACTGAGCATGCACACATTGCTGGTTGAGCAGGACTTTGAGAGGCAGCCTCTTCATACTAAGACCTTCCCATGAATGTCACACATTCTTCTATGGGATGATTATCTCTGCCAGGAAACTCTTCTTCATCAGCTGAAAATCCTCCTGAAATAACATCAGTTAACTTGGTTTAATTTTATTTCCAGCTTTTAAGGCAATGAAGAATAGCTAGCCATGAAGGAAAACTTCTATTTTCCTTCATTCCAGGCTAACCTAGAAGTCCTCTTACACTGGAACCCCAGAAGTGGTAAAGAATCTGCCTGCCAGTGCAGGGGGTGCAGAGGACATGGGTACACTTACCCTTTGATGGTCTTTTTGTGTCTGTGCTGAGTTACTTTCTAAGCTCCTTTAAAATAGCGATTTCAGACTTGCATATAGTTCCAGCTTCTTCTATGTCTTGTCTTCTTTTCTCTCAAGCCTCCTTGAAGACAAGGACCATTTTGACATCCTTATGATGTACAAAGAAGTGGTTTAAACCTAGTAGTAACAAATATATGTGGCGTGTATGTATTTAATTTAAGGTGAGCTGTATAGCACTCATTCGACTGTAAGGTGTTCTGGGTGCTTTACCAATATTAACTCCAGTAAATTTTAGAACAATTCAATGGCATAAATATTATTTTCATTCGCATTTCACAAATGGGGAAACTGAGGTGTAGAGAGAGTAAGAAATCAACCAAGGGACTTCCCTGGTGGTCCAGTGGTTAAGGCTTTACCTTCCAATGCAGGGAATACAGATTCAATCCCTGGTTGGGGATCTGAAATCCCACGTGCCTCCTGGCCAAAAAACCAAATCGTAAAACAGAAGGAATATTGTAACAAATTCAATGGAGACTTTAAAACTGGTCCACATCAAAGAAAGAAAGAAAGAAAGAAATCAGCCAAATGTTACATAAGTAATAAATACCTGAGCCAGGATTCAAACTTCAAAATAAGGAGGTTGCAGAGCAGGGTAACATACAAGTTCTTTAAGTATATTATTTTTCTCTGCAGATGTTGTGCATCTTCAAATTTAAGTGTATAATTTCAATATTTTTATTTATAATTTCAGTATTTATGATATTCAAAATATTTATAAATTCAGTATTTAAAGTGTATAATTTAGATATTACTTAATTTTTAAAGCAACCAATTTTTATATATGCAAAAAGCTTTTAGCACTTAGCTTGGTTGTTTCAAACTCTGATATGGATAAGACTGGAATCAACTTTTAATATGACCAATACCAGACACTTAGAAAAATAGACAAAGCAGCTGTCCATTGTATTAATTAAATAATGGATAGGACCTGTTTATCATTCAGTTTAGTTCAGTTCAGTCGCTCAGTCATGTCCGACTCTTTGCAACCCCATGAATTGCAGCATGCCAGGCCTCCCTGTCCATCACCAACTCCCGGTGTTCACTCAGACTCACGTTCATCGAGTCTGTGATGTCATCCAGCCATCTCATCCTTGGTCGTCCCCTTCTCTTCCTGCCCCAATCCCTCCCAGCATCAGAGTCTTTTCCAATAAGTCAACTCTTCTCATGAGGTGGCCAAAGTATTGGAGCTTCAGCTTCAGCATCATTCCTTCCAAAGAAATCCCAGGGCTGATCTCCTTCAGAATGGACTGGTTGGATCTCCTTGCAGTCCAAGGGACTCTCAAGAGTCATCTCCAACACCACAGTTCAAAAGCATCAAATCTTCGGCACTCAGCCTTCTTCACAGTCCAACTCTCACATCCATACATGACCACAGGAGAAACCATAGCCTTGACTAGACGGACCTTAGTAGGCAAAGTAATGTCTCTGCTTTTGAATATGCTATCTAGGTTGGTCATAACTTTCCTTCCAAGGAGTAAGCGTCTTTTAATTTCATGGCTGCAGTCACCATCTGCAGTGATTTTGGAGCCCCCCAAAATAAAGTCTAACACTGTTTCCACTGTTTCCCCATCTATTTGCCATGAAGTGATGGTACCGGATGCCATGATCTTCATTTTCTGAATGTTGAGCTTTAAGCCAACTTTTTCACTCTCCTCTTTCACTTTCATCAAGAGGCTTTTTAGCTCCTCTTCACTTTTTGCCATAAGGGTGGTGTCATCTGCATATCTGAGGTTATTGATATTTCTCCTGGCAATCTTGATTCCAGCTTGTGTTTCTTCCAGTCCAGCGTTTCTCATGATGTGCTCTGCATATAAGTTAAAACAGCAGGGTGACAATATACAGCCTTGACGTACTCCTTTTCCTATTTGGAACCAGTCTGTTGTTCCATGTCCAGTTCTAACTGTTGCTTCCTGACCTGCATACAGATTTCTCAAGAGGCAGGTCAGGTGGTCTGGTATTCCCATCTCTTTCAGAATTTTCCACAGTTGATTGTGATCCACACAGTCAAAGGCTTTGGCATAGTCAATAAAGCAGAAATAGATGTTTTTCTGGAATTCTCTTGCTTTTTCCATGAGTATTTGGGGTATCAAAATGAGTTTATAAGATAGAATATTAAAAAGATATAAATGAAAAAGAAACAAACTGTGTGCTGGATCACCCTCTATGTACTCACTCTCTGAATAAATACAAGAAGGCAGGGACAGGCCATCCTCTGACAAATTGTTCATAATATTGTACCTGCTTCAATAATAGCAGTTACTCATTGTGAATTTGTTGTGACAGATTGGTTTCTGCCCTAACTGCATTTAATCAAGTGTTGCCCATTTTCCACTTACAGTCTGTACACGTAAAGATTCTTGCTTTCAATCTCTTAATTCCTCTTTTTATGCTAACTCTCACATCCAGTGACTTTCAGGAACTTGGCACTCCTTTTTCAATTTATTGCAGTTGCAATATGCATTATATTGGTGTTATGTTTTTCCCTGTTGCTTTTTAGCTGCTAAAGTCCTGTCTGACTCTTTTGCAACCCCATGGACTGTAGACTGCCAGACTCCTCTATCCATGGGGTTTCCTAGGCAAGAATACTGGAGAGGGTTGCCATTTCTTTCTCCATGGGATCTTCCCAACCCAGGAATCCAACCCATGTCTCCTGTGTTGCAGACTGACTCATCACCACTGAGCTACAGGGGCTTCCCTTTTATACATGTATATAATTTTTCATCTGTCACTTTAACAATGCATGCACAGTTTCACTACCTAAGTAAATGAAAAAAATTCTTCTTCAGGGAATATCAATCAGGCTAATTGTTGGATATGTCATGCAATTTTCTACTTGGAGAGATTAGGAAATTAGTCCTGGGGGCTCTAAAATAAACACTTTCCCAATGGGTATATTGAATCCTCCAGCAAGAGATGTGGGTTTGATCCCTGGGTCAGGAAGATCCCCTGGAGGAGGAAATGGCAACCCACTCCAGTATTCTCGCCTGGGAAATCCCATGGACAGAGGAACCTGATAGGCTACACTCCATGGAGTCACAAAGAGTCGAACATGACTAAAGCAACTGAGTGCAGCACCCACAGCACTCAGGATTTAAAGCCTACCTCAGGGATTCAAAGCCTACCTCAGGGAATTTCTAGGATTCAAAGCCTACCTCAAGGAATTTATCTGACTACAAAAATTCCTGTATAACAAGGAGAATATTATTATAGCAACTGAAGTGTAACTAAGAAATATTGTGATTTTTTAGGTTTTTTTTTAATAACTAATATAATGTTCCCATCTGGCCCATTTTCTACTTAAAATCTGTACTCTTAAGGATTCTTGTTTTCAATCTCTTGCTCCCTTTTTCTTCTATGCTAACTCTCTTTCACATCCAATTAATTTCAGGGAGTTGGCACGCCTTTTCCAGTTTATCACAGTCATATATTTTGGTGTTATATTTGGGAATGTACGTTAGTGGGAAGTTAAGTCTTGGTCATGGCTCCTTCCTCTTCCCTGATAGTCTCATGAGACTCTGGAGACTTAAGTGGGAAACAGCAGCTCAGGAAGGGTGCCTAGTCTTTGGCCCACTGACGTCATGGATGTCCTCGGCTGCCCACGCCAGTACGCTCCCCTGCAACCCAGGGGCAATTTGCTGACGGCTACATGCTGGTGGCTGATTCCCTTGTGGCTCAGATGGTAAAGAGACTGCCCACAATATGGGAGACCTGGGTTCAATCCCTGGGTCAGAAAAATTCCCTGAGAAGGAAATGTCAACCCACTCCAGTATTCTTGCCCGGAAAACCCATGGATGGAGGAAGCTGGCAGGCTATAGTCCATGTGGTCACAAAGAGTCAGACACAACTGAGAGACTTTACTTATGTGTGAAGCTCAGGAATGTTTGCCAAGGCTGTTCCTTGGCCTATGTCTGGGATCCAGACTCCCTAGGTGTGCCTGGCCTTTCCTTCTGAGGCTCTGACACTTTCCCAGAGAGCAACAAGCGTTAAATGGCCACACTAGTTGAAGTATCTACATGCCTTTCTATCTTTCTGAAGCTAGGGAATCGACTCTTCCTCTTTCCTGTCTTCCTATCCTTGGGCATATCCTTCCCTTCCCTTCCCTTCTGTGTGCATGTTCAGTTGCTCAGTCATGTCTGACTCTTTGCAACACTGTGGGCTGTAGCCACTGGGGCTCTTCTGTCCATGAAATTCTCCAGGCAAGAACACTGGAGCTGGTTGCCATGCCATCCTCCAGGGGATCTTCCAGACCTAAGGATCGAACCTGTGTCTCTTATGTCACCTGCAATGGCAGGCAGGTTCTTTACTACTAGCGCCACCTGCGAAACACCCCCCTGTCCTTCAGTTTCTTCTAGGAGTTTCAGTTCAGTTCAGTTCAGTCACTCAGTCATGTCCGACTCTTTGCAACCCCATGAATTGCAGAACGCCAGTCCTCCCTGTCCATCACCAACTCCCGGAGTTCACCCAAACTCATGTGGATCTAATCGGTGATACCATCCAGCCTTCTCATCATCTGTTGTACCCTTCTCCTCCTGCCCCCAATCCCTCCCAGCATCAGAGTCTTTTCCAATGAGTCAACTCTTCGCATGAGGTGGCCAAAGTATTGGAGTTTCGGCTTTAGCATCAGTCCTTCCAAAGAACACCCAGGACTGATCTCCTTCAGAATGAACTGGTTGGATCTCCTTGCAGTCCAAGGGACTCTCAAGAGTCTTCTCCAACACCACAGTTCAAAAGCATCAATTCTTCAGCACTCAGCCTTCTTCACAGTCCAACTCTCACATCCATACATGACCACAGGAAAAACCATAGCCTTGACTAGACGGACCTTTGTTAGCAAAGTAATGTCTCTGCTTTTCAATATGCTATCTAGGTTGGTCATAACTTTTCTTCTAAGGAGTAAGCGTCTTTTAATTTCATGGCTGCAGTCACCATCTGCAGTGATTTTGGAGTTTAGGTGTTTACAAAAGATGGGAAGAGCCCAAAACAGTAGGCACAATTACTAAGAGCAGCCAAACTTTCTTTGGACAAAGGGCTGGAGGAGGGAAAATATAGGGAGGAAAAGAACTAAATTAGCCTCTGAATCAATGATTCTGACTTATTTGGTGATAGAGTTATTGCTGCTAGTTTGCTTCCACCTTTAGCCAAGGAGAAAAGACATATTTTAGCCCTGCAGAGATGTCAACATATAATCTTACTAGGCGAGCACTATCAATAAAAGCCTAAGAAATTCAGAGGACAGGGTTGATCTCTCATACACAGAGCTCCTCTCTGGGACTGGCTAGAAAGAGATAAGGCTTATGGGAAAACTTGTTAGGGAAAAAAGAGGCATGTTTGAACAAGCAAAGTAAAAGTGTTCAGCCATTTCATTAACAACTCATGGAAGGAAAAAGTAGGAAGGCGAGGGTTAAAGATCAGATATGATCTCAAAATTGGTGCTTTTTCCCACTCTTATGGATAGAAACAGAAATAACACTAAAGTGCATTGAGAATATGTAGGTGGAATCTCTATATGGTAAGATTGTTGTGTTGCTCTACAGTATAAGCTCCAAGGGGGAAACATCTAGTAGATGCTAATCCACAAAGCTGTCCAGCCTTGGCCTTGATCCTAAAAAGCAGCAGTAACATTTTAATTCCTTCAACCAAATGGTACCCAGCTTTTTATTACACCACTAATCACTCCCACCAAGTTGGATAGTCTAATCCTCACCCACTTAAAAGTGGCACAATCTTAATCCAGAAGGAAAGGGATGGTGGTCTGGAGGTGGGCATGTTTTAACGTATCACCAGCACCAAGCTTTTCCTCACCTTTTGATGAACTTGAACTTTGGATGAATCAATGTTTGCAACACTCGAGGGCATCATAATAATTTGTTTGAGGTCTGTTTGTGATTTGTTGGCTGTGTTTATTAAAGCTGATATAAAAGGACTTAATCCCTAGGGCTTTAGCAAATAACCACTATCATTTAGTGGGAACTGGGTGGCATGTCAGTTGTCAACTCTAATTTCCCCTGAAACATGCTTTTCTTATTATATTGCTTATATCCACAAGACTGTTGGACACACCATGAGGAGGGTTCTAGGGGAACAGGAGACCTTGAGCTACCTGATGAGAGAGGATATTTTTCTGGGATATACAACATGTAGTGCTTTGATTTGAAAGAAACAGTAATAGGATGTTGAGGTTATTTTTTCCCTTGAAGTTTTTGAGGACTTCAAGACAATTTCTGTGAAAAATTGGTATAGATTTTTGTTGCCTACTTCCTTCACATAAAAGGTGAGTGAAAGGACATATCCAGGATTACTGCTATATTCTACTAAATTTAAGTTAAATCATTATTTTATGTTCCATTAAAGAGGAAAAAAAATGCCATTAATTAAAGTGACACACTTTTTTAATATCTCAACATTTATATATTGTTGAAAACTACTCTGAGACTCATTTTAAGTAGAGATTTTATTATATATTATACTTTTCTGTTTCTCTGTCTTCCTACGTGTATGATAAAACTTCCATGCCAATTCATGCTATAATCTTTTTAAAGACATTTGAAAAAAAACAATTAAATTCACCCCCCTTTTTTAGCATCACATGTGTACATAACTCTAGGAAATGACAGTCACATGAACAGCTATGACAAAGTATGACAATGCATAGGCTGAGCAATTACATCACAGTCGTGACCTGATTAATGGTGATTGCAAGTGCATCACAGTTAAAAAGGTGAAAACTTTACATCTTAGGATCAATGAAATACAGCATTGGGGGATGAACAAAGCTTCCCGCTATAGACAGTGTGGGTGTGTTTGCATAACTCTCCTCCATTTTTCCCCTAAGGATATGCTGCCCTTTGAATAAGATCTTATGTCAGACCTTCATGTTTAAGATGATGCTATCATCCATCATGAACTTGGAGTTGCTTTTCTAGTTGGGGGAGTGCAATAGTGATTCATGGACACTCTTTACTCAGCCCCCTTGCCTAAAAATGGCCTTGGCACAGTAAGTGTATTTTATTCCACACAATTCCAAATGCAGAATTTGGATGTGTCCTTGAAACTTGAGAAATCTTAACCCAACTCCACACCTAAGTGTAAGTCTGAAGATGAAGACTTGATTTAAGACTTTGCTCTTTGACTTAAGATTTCTGATCCAGGACTTCCCTGGTGGTTCAGTGCTTAGGATTCTGTACTTCTATTGCAGGGGACACAGCCTTGACCCCTGGTCAGGGAACTAAGATCCCACATGCCATGTTGTACAGCCAAAAGACAGAAAATAAAAGACTTCTGATCTGATCTTGCAAGCAGTTCTTAAAAGCTTCCACAGTTTCAATATTTAAAAGGAGCTAAGATTGGAGGTGGAGTTTAAATGCTAATGAGTGTCAAACTGGTGTCAATCAAAAATAGTAGAAATTTGGTTATTTCTCTTATTTTCCTCAGTGCTAACTTTGTCCTCCAGCAAAAAGCAGTATCCTTTGGAGCTTGAATCAAAGAAGAGGAAGGTAGAGAGGAGATGGAGGTATTCTGTGAGGTTACATAGTCAATGGGAAAGTCCCAGTGGTGAGATGGCTGAAAGGATTTGCAGAAGAAGAATATCAGTTATTTAATATTTAAATTGGTCCATTTTGCTAAGACATGAAACACTTCATTTGTCCAAATTCTTTGTACAACCTGCTGTGCACACAAAGATCTTATAAACTGGATCGTGTGATATGGAAAAAAAAAACATAAGAGGGTCTGGTTTCCATAACTGAGGAAACTTAGTACCTTTTGAAAAGTGGGAGTGTTAGCTGCTCAGTCCTGTCAGACTCTTTGGGACCCCATGGACTGCAACCCTCCAGACTCCTCTGTCCATGAAATTCTCCAGGCAAGAATACTGGAGTGGGTAACCATTCCCTTCTCCAGGGGATCTTCCTGATCCAGGGATCCAACCTGGGTCTCCTGCATTGCAGGCAGATTCTTTACCATCTGAGCCACCAGGGGACACAAGAATACTTTATGGAGTGAAGGAAAACCTCAACCTAAATTTATTCTGGGAAGCCAAGTGTTCAGAGTCACAAGTGAGCGTGACAAAAAAAGTCTATCAGATATGCTCAGCAATCCTGGAGAAAACCTGACCTCTAAGTCATAGAATGGAGGTGTGGAGTATTCTTTTCTATAGTTCATGTGTCACCTTTTCCCCAAGTAGCATCTAGGTTCCACACAGTACAGCTCTTATGCTGGGCCAGGGAAGTGGACTACGAACAGGTGAGAAAGACAGCCGGCCAGAGTCCAAACCAGAAGTGGGCTACCAAGGACTTACATGGGTCTGAGGTTGAGCAAGATATTGCTCCTCCTTGGGAGCCAATTATGAACAAGGAAGAATGAAAAGCAGGGGACCCAGATGGTAAAAAATAAAAAGAATTTGTGTTAGAAAAAATAATCAGGTCCTAGATAGCTACCATCTTAGTACTCTCTTTGTAGGCTCCAGCCTCTTGGTCCCCAGCCTCTGGGTTATTCTACTCTCAGTTCTTTCTTTCAGTTTTACTCAGTCTACCAAAGAATACTGCTTTTTGCTGGAGGACAAAGTGAACACCAAGGAAAACAAACACACAAAAGCAATTTTAAGTCCTATACCTGCTCTAGTCTGGAACAATTGGGAACATGTTCTAGAGGAGCCAAAGAGAAGTCTCTGGGTCACACAAGCTCTGCATCAATAGATGGGAGTCCTGAAAACAAAATAGCTAGAGAGAGAAGGTGAACCTGGGTACAAAGAGAAGCATCACCAAAGTTTGTTTTTCTACAAGCCACTCTGGTTGGCTACAGAGTGGTTGTCCTACAGCCACTCTGTAACATTCTTGAACAGGCATTGTAAGACAATTTTTGAGCACATACTTTGTGTATAAATATTTATTTATGTATCATATATGTGTGTATATGCATGTGTGTGTGTGAGAGAGATGAGGACATAGAAGTTAATATATAATAAAGAAAATAAACTATTAAGATATCTTGATAATCATGATGGCTTCATACTATAAGCAAATATCTCAAGACCACATATACGTTCATGGCAGGAATCATCATTAATGTGAATGCCTATAAACCTACATTTAAGATAGTCTTCCTGGTAATTTTAAATTTCATCCCCTTCCTGTCAGATCTGATTGGTCTTCCTTATTTTCCTTCCTGAAAGGACTGATGCAGAACTGGGGCTGGGTGCTAGGCATGGGGTGAGGGGTGGCTCTGCTGTCTTCCGGTCTCCTTGCATGTTGCATGCTGGTTGCATCCATCTTATCATTTCTTCCCAAGCATCTTTTTCAGTCTCCTGACCATTTTGTGAGCACTGGTTTGGTTCAGACTTTATAATGAAAGTGCATACTCACTTCCCATAGGACACCCTGCTCTTGGCAGCATGGCTGACTGCACCTGGAGGCAAGGCCAATATGCACACTAAACACTAATAGTACTCAATCACTTTCTTCATGTTTTAGACCAGGAAAGTTTCTTCCTGCACCCCTCCAGACTGTTTGCTTAGCCCACTGGCATATTATTAATATATCCAAATTTGGAGACTATCATCTAAACCATGGAATTAATCTAATATGTAAACATCTGCGGAGTTGAAAAACCTTAAGCTGAAGAGTTTGACCCATTATTTTTTACTCTCAATTTAACACAAATGAGGCAGAGTGGGGTTGAGAGAGGGGAACTAAAATTATGCCCTTATATATATTTAAATCTTTTAAAATGTACTAAGTCATTCTAGTAGCTCTGTTGATGCCAGCTTTAGACTGAAGACAATGAAATCTCTTCCAAAAGGAACAAAACAATAATTGGTAGCTGCACACAGCAAGGCAGTCACGGACTATGTGATCCATCATGAATCCAGAAAGCCAAGAAACGAGCCTAATAATGATGAAGAGTATCCAAGAACATAAATCAAATGGACTGTGAACATAAATCAAATGTTATTTTAAGGAAAAGACTGTCATGCTCTCCTCTCTGAAGTAAGAAACATTGTATTTCTTAATATAGTGAAACATACAGAAATATTCCAGTCTACATATCCACTCAAGTAACATGCTGGATGATTCCCCACCTGTGACCACACACCTCCTACTCTTAATATCTTGGTTTGTAATGGAATAATGATACTCTCTCTAAAGAGTACACAGTTAAGTCAGCACATTTTATATGTATATAGTATTTTTATTGAAGTTCAAGTCAGGTTCCTTGTTGGCTTCTATGGAAGGCCACCTCTAAAAACCACCTCTCTGATGACACACAGTGACAAGTTCAGATAGTCACAGGATGGCCCTTTCCTGAAAGCAGAAGAGCATTGCTTTTGTTTTGCTCTGAATCCATGATTCCATGAAGACTTCCTGAGTTGGAAGAAACCTTCATAAATAAGACATTGTCCCATATATTTCATGCATCAAGTTCTGGCTGGAACTTCATAACGCAAGGTCTCCCATGGTGTTAGATTGTCAAGTCCCCTCAACCTTTGTGTGGCGATGATGGTGATGTTTGCCCCAAACCCACCCTTCCTGGTCATGTAAGGAGGAAAGGAGAAAGAGTAGAGTGAGAATAACCAGTCCAAGACTCCCTCTGAAAATAATACCTGTTAATATTAATGGCACTCCCACCCATATTCAATTGGCCAGGACTCAATCATGTGAATACAACCTAATTGCAATGGAAACGGTTAAGTGCAGCCTTCCCTTATGTCTAGAAGAGGAACTGTAGAGTAGGCACAATGTGATCTTGGTCAAAGGTAATCAGAGCCTGCACTTCCAAACAGCAGTAAGAAACCATTTCATCTCATCAGATTGTCAAGGATTAGAGAGTCAGATAAGACGAAAGTGAGTGGAAATAGAACCCGTCACAGATCGCTGGTGGGTCTGCACTAACTCTGGTGGACAGTCTCAGAGCAGTAGATGCACTTGAATATACATGTATCCTAGGGCCCAGGATTCTATTCTTGAGCACGTGCCTTGTAATAATGTTCACACAGATGCCCATGGAGACTTGTACGGAGATGATCTCCACAGAGTTATGGATGAAAATCATGGCAACCGAAAGCTCCATCAATAAGGAATAAAGTAGAGCATGCATTCAATCAATAGAATACTATGCAGTGATCAGAAGCTCTGATAAATATAATTTTTCCTCTTTTTTATTTTGCACTATGTAAAAACAATGACAGCCAGCAATATATTGCTTTTCTTCACTCTCATATGGAGAAATAACATACAGACAAAAAGACAAAGCGCCATGTTGCAAAAGTGGCAAAATCCCAGATGTGTACCACTTGAGGAACAGCTCCAGGGGCAAAGAAGAAAACAAGTATCACAAGAGACAAGACGTGCATATAAAACACAGTAAGCTGAGGAGATGCTCATTTTCAATGCCACTGACCCAGACTGTAGGTACCCATTTTTTCTCCTGGTACCCACTGCTACCACCTTGAAGGGCTGGTTTTTCATCTGAAGAATTCTTTTCTGCTTTTCAGGGTTGGAGAGACTGGTTCTTTATTTCAAAAAGACATTTATTAATTTCAGCATCAAAACAGTTACACCATTGGTTTTGCTTTCTCCCAATCAGCCCCGAAAGAGACCACACCAAAGAAGACGACAAGTTAAGCCAATTAAGCTGCAGGATGCACACCTAACAAGCTTCCCTGGAACCTCACCAGCGGGGATTGGGTGGGGAAAGAGACTTTAAAAGATCAGCACACTGCCAGCCCACAGACTGCAAAGAGCTGTCACAGCCAGAGGGCTCACCAGTGTACCGCAGACCCAAAGACGCAGAGTTTCAAAATAATATAAAATTTAAAACTAATTTTATACATAAGCTATTCAAGACTTCTTGGGCAGTAACTGATACAAAGCACAATGAGATGGTGCTTTTAGAGACAGCAGCTTCAGATCCAGAAAGGGGTGATGAGATGCATTTCATGTGGCTAAACTCTCTTCAAATGGCCCAAAAGTTGCTTTACAGAGTGATGCAAAGACATATAGAGATCTCGGAGATATTTATAGAGATAAGCAGATCTTAAAAACATAAGTCACAGGTAAAACAGAATGAGATTTGTGCAAATATTCTTTATGTAAAATTTTTAAAATATAAAAATATTATGTTGTTCAGTTCAGTCGCTCAGTTGTATCTGACTCTTTACGACCCCATAGACTGCAGCATGCCAGGCTTCCCTGTCCATCACCAACTCCCGGAGCTTACTCAAACTCAGGTCCATCGAATCGGTGATGCCATCCAACCATCTCATCCTCTGTCATCCCCTTCTGCTCCTGCCTTCAATCTTTCCCAGCATCAGAGTCTTTTCCAATGAGTCAGTTCTTCAAATCAGGTGGCCAAAGATTTGGAGTTTCATCTTCAGCATCAGTCCTTCCAATGAAGATTCAGGACTGATCTCCTTTAGGATGGACTGGTTGGATCTCCTTGCAGTCCAAGGGACTCTCAAGAGTCTTCTCCAACACCACAGTTCAAAAGCATCAATTCTTCATTGCTCAGCTTTCTTTATATTCCACTTCTCACATTCATACACAGCTACTGGAAAAGCCATAGTTTTGACTAGATGGACTTTTGTTGGCAAAGTAATGTCTCTGCTTTTTAATATGCTGTCTAGGTTGATCATAGCTTTTCTTCCAAGGAATAAGCATCTTTTAATTTCATGGCTGTAGTCACCATCTGCAGTAATTCTGGAGCCCCCCAAAATAAAGTCTGTCACTGCTTCCATTGTTTCCCCATCTATTTGCCATGAAGTGATGGGACCGGATGCCATGATCTTTGTTTTCTGAATGTTGAGTTTTAAGCCAACTTTTTCACTCTCTTCTTTCACTTTCATCAAGAGGCTCTTTAGTTCTTTGCTGTCTGCCATAAGGGTAGTGTCATCTGCATATCTGAGTTTATTAATATTTCTCCCAGCATTCTTGATTCTAGCTTGTGCTTCATCCAGCCTGGCATTTTGCATGATGTACTCTGCATATAAGTTAAGTAAGCAGGGTGACAATATACAGCTTTGACGCACTCCTTTCCCGATTTGGTACCAGTCTGTTGTTCCATGTCCAGTTCTAACTGTTGCTTCTTGACCTGCATACAGATTTCTCAGAAGGCAGGTCAGGTGGTCTAGTATTCCCATCTCTTTCAGAATTAACCACAGTTTACTGTGATCCACACAGTCAAAGGTTTTGGCATAGTCAATAAAGCAGAAGTAGATGTTTTTCTGGAACTTTCTCTCTTTTCTGATGACCCAACAGATGTTGGCGATTTGATCTCTGGTTCCTCTGCCTTTTCTAAAACCAGCTTGAACATCTGGAGGTTTATGGTTCACATACTGTTGAAGCCTGGCTTGGAGAATTTTGAGCATTACTTTGCTAGCGTGTGAGATGAGTTCAATTGTGCGATAGTTTGAGCATTCTTTGGCATTGCCTTTCTTTAGGATTGGAATGAAAACTGACCTTTTTCAGGCCTGTGGCCACTGGCTGAGTTTTCCAAATTTGCTGGCATACTGAGTGCAGCACTTTCACAGCATCATCTTTCAGGATTTGAAATAGCTCAACTGGAATTCCATCACCTCCACTAGCTTTGTTTGTAGTGGTGCTTCCTAAGCCCCACTTGACTTTGCATTTCAGGATGTCTGGCTCTAGATGAGTGATCACACCATCGTGGTTATCTGGGTCATGAAGATCTTGTTTGTATAGTTCTTCTGTGTATTTTTCCCACCTCTTCTTAATATCTTCTGCTTCTGTTAGATCTATACCATTTCTGTCCTTTATTGTGCTCATCTTTGTGTGAAATGTTGCCTTGGTGTCTCTAATTTTCTTGAAGTGGTCTCTAGTCTTTCCCATTCTATTGCTTTCCTCTATTTTCTTTGCATTGATCACTGAGGAAGGCTTCCTTATCTCTCTTTGCTATTCTTGCTATGTTGCTCCAGGAAACACATTTCAGTTCAGTTCAGTTGCTCAGTCGTGTCTGACTCTTTGCGACCCCATGAACTGCAGCACACCAGGCCTCCCTGTCCATCACCAACTCCTGGAGTCCACCCAAAACCATGTCCATTGAGTCAGTGATGCCATCCAACTATCTCAGCCTCTGTCGTCCTCTTCTCCTCCTGCCCTCAATCTTTCCCAGCATTAGGGTCTTTTTAAATGAGTCAGCTCTTCACATGAGGTGGCCAGAGTATTGGAGTTTCAGCTTAAACATCAGTCCTTCCAATGAACACCCAGGACTGATCTCCTTTACAATGGACTTGTTGGATCTCCTTGCAGTCCAAGGGACTCTCAAGAGTCTTCTGCAACACCACAGTTCAAAAGCATCAATTCTTCAGCACCCAGCTTTCTTTATAGTCCAACTCTCACATCCATACATGACCACGGGAAAAATCATAGCCTTGACTAGATGGACCTTTGTTGACAAAGTAATGTCTCTGCTTTTTAATATGCTGTCTAGGTTGGTCATAACTTTCCTTCCAAGGTGCAAGCGTCTTTTAATTTCATGGCTGCAATTACTATCTGCAGTGATTTTGGAGTCCAGAAAAATAAAGTCAGCCACTGTTTCCACTGTTTCCCCATCTATTTCCCATGAAGTGATGGGACCAGATGCCATGATCTTCGTTTTCTGAATGTTGAGCTTTAAGCCACCTTTTTCACTCTCCTCTTTCACTTTCATCAAGGAGGAGCTACCCCAGGCCCGAGGCCGGGGGCAGTGGCCGAGAGAAGCTATCCCATGTCTGAGGTAAGGAGAGGAGGCTGCACTTTGCTGGAGCAATTGTGAAGAGATACCCCACATCCAAGGTAAGAGAAACCCAACTAAGACGGTAGGCACTGAGAGAGGGCATCAGAGGGCAGACAGACTGGAACCACAATCACAGACAACAGGCCAGTCTGATCACACAGACCACAGCCTTGTCTAACTCAGTGAAACTAAGCCATGCCGTGTGGGGCCACCCAAGATGGACGGGTCATGGTGGGGAGGTCTGACAGAATGTGGTCCACTGGAGAAGGGAATGGCAAACCACTTCAGTACTTTTGCCTTGAGAACCCCACAAACAGTATGAAAAGGCAAAAAGATAGGACACTGAAAGATAAACTCTCCAGGTCGGTAGGTGCCCAATATGCTATTTGAGATCAGTGGAGAAATAACTCCAGAAAGAATGAAGGGATGGAGCCAAAGCAAAAACAACACCCAGTTGTGGATGGGACTGTTAATAGAAGCAAGGTTCGATGCTGTAAAGAGCAATATTGCATAGGAACCTAGAATGTTAGATCCATGAATCAAGGCAAATTGGAAGTGGTCAAACGGGAGATGACAAGAGGAAACACATTTAACAGAAATAAATGGAATTTGGATTGCAAGGACATATGCATGAATGGGTTGGAGAGGATTGGGATGAAGGCAGAAAAGAATATAATCTAAAAAAAAAAAGAGACAAGTGCATACACAATCCAATACTTATTACTGTGTCATCAGCTGAAGACTCTGGTCAACCTCATTCTGGTCCTCAAGGGTGTGGCTCCATCCCCTCTATGTACACACCATAAGAACCACGGGAGAAATTTGGATTGGGTGTAATAGTGTGTGATCATTTCTTCTACCTCTGAAGCACATTTCAATCACATGTGTTTGGCCTTAGCTTCCACACATTTTTTAAATATGATTCTAACAAGAGTTTATGAAGCAGCAGAGCCGAGGGGACCACTGGGTCATCCGATCTTACTTCACAGATGAGGAAGCTGAGACTATAAGCAGTCAGGGAATCTGCAAGGCCTCCTTTCAGTTTCTTGGTTTCTCTTTATATGTGAATTTTGTTTAAGTTCTTTTGATGAATTGTTTCCTTTTCTAAATGCTATCTTTCCTCTCTGCACGGTTGCTCCCAATTTAGCAAAAAGCAAAAGAAAATAACCCACAAAGAAACAACAACAACAACAAAAAACAGGGGACTGAAGAGTATTCAAACCAAAACTATTTTATTCACAGACTTAGAGAAAGAACCTATGGTTACCAGGAGGGGAAGGCCAGGGGAAAGGGATAGTTAGGACTTCGGGATGACCATGTACACACTGCTATATTCAAAACAGATAACCAATAAGGACCTACTGTATAGCAAAGAGAACTCTGCTCAATGTTATGCGGCAGCCTGAATGGGAGGGGAATTTAGGGGAGAATGGATACATGTATATGTATCCATATATATGTATGGCCAAGTCCCGTTGCTGTCCCCCTGAATCAGTCAGACCATTGTTAATCGACTATACTCATATATGAAGTAAAAAGTTTTTTTAAAAAAAAAAAGCTAAAACTATTCTAAGTGTAGGAAACTGGGCAGATAATAAAGACATGTTTTTTTAACTCATTTAGATGGTGCACATCTGCATTTATTTGTTTTCCGACTTTGTAGGTTCTGTGGGTGGTAGCCCAGGAAAAAACCCACGGAGACATTTGCTTGGGGACTGTACCACATAAACAGCATTACCACAGTGGACAAGAATGTGCAAGACGAAAACCAACACTTGTCAAAATCCAGACCCACAGGCAGCTGATGCCCTGGAAATGTCCGTGGCTTCCCTCTATCCTTTCCTCGTTGAAGTTCACGTACTTCTTCAAAGATGCAAAGATCTTTAGTAGCACTTTCAATTAACTACTGCTCTGTGTCCCCGTTACAGTCATGTACTGCCAAGTTACTGTTTGGGCAACAGTTAATTATCAGCTGTCTGGACCAGCTCACCGTAAACATATTACAGTGTTTCATCACTCATGTTTTATTTAATTTCACTTGTCATCAAGGTCCCTGATTGGAGCTCGGTGATTTAGTCTGAGAGAGGTGACTTTTTTTTTTTTACTCCTGTTGAAAACTGCTTGTCATTCATTTTATGCCCTGTTCCCGAGGCAAGGATGCTCCTCCCTCTCCACCCTTCCCTCACCAACTCCCCACACCACCCCGCCCCCCCGCCCACCACCACCACAAGGCCAGGTCTGGCACTTCTTCTAGCAGCTCTGAGAAGGAGCTGGGCCATCGATTGTAATTGCTATGGTATGGCAAGAGGCTAAATGAGAGACACATGGCGGTGTTTGGGTGGTATCATCTGTCTTCAGTTTACAATGACATTTCCAGCATAGAATATTAACGAGAAGACCCCAGGACCACTGCCCGAACTTCAGATGTGAAGAATTAGTGAGCTCCTGCGTAGGTTGTGTGAACGATGAAGAAAACTTTAGAGAGGAAGATACAGTTTTCCCTGGAGATGTTTGTGTTTTGCTGGATGCTCTGGTGATGATACAGATCCTTCATCTTCAATGCACAAAACACATGCAGATACGTAACACACACTGAGAGGTGCCTGCTGGTTGTCTCAGCATACTGATCACAAGCATCCTGGTCAGCCCCATAGTGAAGCCAGAGGAATTGCCTGGAATGAGCCTCAACTCTGATACTCAGGTGAGTGGAGACACATGTAAGAATGAAATTCTGCTCTGAAGTGTTATCAGGCAAAAAAAAGCACATCCCTGCATGCCCCATTCCTCTAACATGGAAAAGAGACAGGAGAAACACTCTTTTTCCAAAGGTAAACCACTAATGCCTTCCAGGTTGTAGCCTGTGGGCTGGGTTCCCAGCCAGAAATGGCAGATTTTATCTCTGACTGTAGAACAGGCTCAGAAAGGAAAGTCCTATCCAAAGACCTTCCTGACCCATGAGGTTCTTCAGCACAATGTGAGGGTTTCTGTCTTCAGAATATCAACCTATATACCTACATGCTGCTGCTGGTACTAAGTCTCTTCAGTTGTGTCTGACTCTGTGCGACCCCATAGATGGCAGCCCACCAGGCTCCTCCATCCCTGAGATTCTCCCGGCAAGAACACTGGAGTGCGTTGCCATTTCCTTCTCCAATATACCTACATACATACCTACATATATACATACATACATGCATATTGAGTTGACCAAAAATTCATTTGAGTTTCTAGGTAATAGCATAAGGAAAAACATGAATGAATTTTCTGGCCAACTCAATAAATAAATAAACAATGGGACAAGAATATCTTACAGTCAGTAAATACAGCATGTCCTTAAAACATTCAGTTGCCCCAAATTTCTATGTCTATTATTTTCAACCCAAGCAAACATTTGCCATCAAGAGCCAGGATTATTTGAAGCTGATTCTAACTTTCTAAGATTATTGGAAATAAACCTTATCTACTTAACCCAGGATTATCTGCTTTTGAACATAAAAATGAAAAGAACAACTCCTGTTGCCAAACGGTTAATAGGAGGACTTCTTGTTATCAAAGAAACAACACCTTAATAATAAGTATGTCTTTCATTTGTAAATGTGTAATTTTGTAATGAATAGTCTATAAAATAAATGATCATATTGATCAGCAAGGGCCATCAGTCATTCGAGGTGCCCTGAACAACTACTAGGACCAGGCAAAGAAAGGAAAATGAGAAGCAAGAGACATGGCTCTTGCTCTCAAGATACAGCATATTTTAGGAGCCGATGCACATGGAAATACTGGCACAGAAACAAAATCAGTGTAAATAGAAAAATGATTAGGGGCCCACAGAAACCCAGGCAAGGAAATACACAGTCTGTAGAAAAGTATATACCTGTCCCAAATATATGTGTTAGAGTAGTTGCAAAACCTTGGTGGAAGAAACATAGCTTTTATCATCAAATTCTTTATCTCTTGTTAAATGGCTTTGGGCAAGTTGTTTGGGTGAGTAATTGATATGAATGTGGACACTGACATTATTGTAAGCTTCACGAGGACAAGAATGCCATCTACCACTGCAACCGCTCTGGGCATCAGCTGAAGCTGTACCATCTGAGTGGTGACACTTAGTGGCAGTGTGACACTGGGCAAGCCACATGGGAGAGAAGGGTCTGAACCTTCTCGTCAGCTACTCTCCAAGGACCCTGGGAGTTCTAAGGCTGCTATGACACACACAGAGGCATTACCCTCTGGGGACCTCCCTCACCAGGAAAGTCTGAAGAGACTCCAAGTGCCCAAAGGCTCTTCCCTTACTTTTATCATTCTTTCCCTTTGGTCTAGAGGTTGGTTTTTGCCACTGTTGGTCTTTCATAGATAAATGAATGTCCAGGACTGAAAATACAGCCTGAAGCACCCATTTTCTACAAGCTGTTCCTTGAAACACAGATGATCCCTTGAAAAAATATCAAATCCTGCCTGCCAATGCAAATGATGAAGGAGATGTGGGTTCAATCCCTGGATCAGGAAGATCCTCTAGAGAAGGAAATGGCAACCCACTCCATTATTCTTGCCTGGAAAATTTCATGGACAGAGGAGTCTGACGAGCTACAGTCCATAGCGTCGTGACAAGTTGGACACAATTGAGCATGCACACCAGGCTAGCAAAAGTCACTCACAGGCACACCAATGTATTAAAGAATTGGAGAAATTCTTATGCAATATCCCCTCTTTTCTTCCTAATTCATAATATCACTTAGATATTATGACACATAAATAGTAAGTTAGATCCAGGGATTCTCAGAGAAATTCTGAGTCTCGGATAAGATAAGATACAAGGATAAGATACAAGGTTACTCTTGGACGGTTTCTAAAGAATAAGAAGGATGTGGTGGCAAAAATGGCCCCGTTCTTCACTCTGCCCTGCATCCAAACTCTTTACAGCATGACTTTCCAGCTCTTCATAAAAGATGGAGTCTGTTTCCCTGCCTTTTGAGTCTGGAATGGCCTTGTGACTTGCTTTGGCCAGTTAAACACAGCAGAAAGGACCTTGTACCAATCGCAAGCTTAGGCCTCCAACACCCTTTCATGCTGTCCCTGGCTTCCTCAGAAACCTCTCATCACTCTGAATTACAATTGGCTACGAAGACTTGGACACGATCGAGTGACTTGACTTTCACTTTTCACTTTCATGCATTGGAGAAGGAAATGACAACCCACTCCAGTGTTCTTGCCTGGAGAATCCCAGGGACGAGGGAGCCTGGTGGGCTGCCGTCTATGGGATCACACAAAGTCAGACACGACTGAAGCGACTTAGCAGCAGCAGCAGCCTTCTAGATGATGAAAGACAAAGTGGCCCAGTCACCCTCATCTTTTCAGCCAAGAGCCACCCAATCACTGGATAAGTAAGTGAGACCATCCTAGACTGAGCCAGTCCCCACTGAGCTACCAACTGAACACAGGTGACTGAGTAAGTCCTGCCAGAATCACCTGAACTGGCTCACGTCTGCAGAATGACTCAGCTGACCCATGAACTTGTGAGCATTAAAAGATGGTTACGGTTTTAAACTGTTATTTTGAGGTGCTCCATTACACAGCAATTCAATAACTGATACACAAGGTAAAACCACTGTTTACTCCCAAGGCTAAAACTGGAACCCCGAAAAGCATAGGAAGATGATACACTTTATTACTGAAGTAGAGAAGGAAAACAGATTCCAGCAAAAATTATAAGTCTTTCCAAGGCAGGGGTTAGGTCTTATTCACATTTATATCCCTAATACCAAGCACAATGCTATGATCAATACTTGATTTTGAAGAATAAGGGCTTGGTTTATTGTCATTGTACCTGACAGCCAACTCTATACCAGGACCAATGAAGGATCTATCACAGTTTGAGAAAGAATATATATATTAAAAAAAAAATCTAAAAACAAAGATAAATGATGCTGATGGCAGACAGTTGGAAATGAATCATTTTCCTGATTGGAACTCCTATTTCTCATGCTTCTGGGATTATAGGCAGGTGGCCCTTCCAGCATTTGCACCCTGGGATTAACATCTGTGCAAATGTGGTAAAAGAAAAAGGCAAAGCGGATGAATTCCTGAATTGTTCTCCCCAACACGCATGGATCTGTTTTCTTGGATGATTCCAGTTCACAGGTGCACTGGCCACACACTAATTGAAAGAATTATTTTCTTAACATTCAATGTCATCTGCAAAGGCTTTTGTGAAGAGCAGAATTGTTTCAACCAGCTGCTAGGAACTGTTTTTATTAATTTTTGAAAAAATCAAACAATGCCGAAGCAGGGGATGTTTGTGATATCCCCCTTCTTCACATTCTTTAGGGGGAAATCAATGGAAGACAACAACCTACAGCTCCATGAGGCTAAGACCTTTGAAGACCAAAGAGTTGGATTCTGTAAACAGCAACAACAAAAATGTATCCTCTTTCCCTCTATTTTTATCCTCACCCCATGATAGACTGTCTGTGGACAGCGTGTCTGGGGGATGCCTGCTGGGGCCAGTGGAGTCCAGAGCAGGTCTGTCAGGACCCCGTGAGCTCACTGTGCCTGAGAGAGTTAATTCCCTATTTCCACCATGTGTGCTTGATTAAACTAGAGGCGAGGCCTCAAGTTCAACCACTTCTGCTCTTAGTGGCTGCCAGATTCCGCTCCAAGGGACTGGTCCTAATAGCTGAAAAAAACCTCCTTGTGGAGTCAGATCTCCAATGTATAAGAATTCCCACATTTTCCCAAAGTCAGACAAATTGTAAATACATGTGTGCTAAGTTGCTACAGTCTCATCTGACTCTTTGCGACCCCATGGACTATAGCCTGCCAGGCTCCCGTGTCCATGGGACTTCCCAGGCAAGAATACTTGAGTGAGTGGCCCTGCCCTCTTCCAGGGGATCTTCCCTGACCCAGTGATAGAACCCACGTCTATTATGTCCTGTACTGGCAGGCAGGTTCTTTACTACTAGCGCCACCTGGGAAGCCCGACTAAATCTAACTCTCACTGCAGCGTTAGATGACTTTCTTCTAATTGTTTCCTTTCCTTCCCTTTTTGATTTTAACTCCTTGAAAGTGGAAAGGTTTGTTTTTTTTTTCTTTTTAAAGGAAAACACTCAGAAAACACAGAAATGAGAGATTAAAAAGAAAAGCATGTCACTCTTGTCATGGGGAAGCCAGCAGTGACCTAGAACAGGATTGCGACAATCAAGGTTGAAAGTGATAAACTGTCATTTTAAGTAATGAAATAAGATACAAATGAGGATCAAATATTATTTTATAAGGCATAATTGGGCTCTTTGACTACTCAGATTCTTTAGAAATACTTTTTTTTTAATTTCAAAAGACATGCTTTATTGTAATAACCTATCATGGAAAAGAAACTGAAAAGGAATATACATATATTTGTACATATATATATACACATACATGTAAAACTGAATCACTGTGCAGCACACCTGAAACTAACACAACATTGTAAATCAACTAGGCCTCAGTAAAATGTTGTTTATTTTAGAAGGAAAAAAAAAGGTGCTGAGCGGAGTTTTGCACACATTTCCCTGAGATTATGGCATTGTTACAACATGCAACAGAAAATGTTAGAGTTGTCCTCAAAACATAAATGCATTCATTCTGGAGCACGATTTCCTTACCTTTTAAATTTTTTTTTCTTTTTTTCTCATTACAATCAGCAGCAAATTAAATGCAAATGTCTAGAGAAATGAAACACTTGCACTACAAATTTACACGCACCAAATCAGAAAAAGAGAAAGTTATAGTCCTCTGGCCGATTGTAAATCCCCAGACTTCTAAATATGTTCACTCAAAGTATTAAAGAGCAACTTAACCTTGCTTGGAGGACTTTGACTCTTGCAATTCCCAACATATGTTTATTCTTCAAACTAAAAATTGCATTTCCATTGGGTTTAATATTAATATGCCAGTTTCTGCTAGCGCTTAAGCTACTTGTTAGAAACAGGTCTGGAGCTTTAAAAAAAATTACCTAGAGCTTTTTAGATAGCTGGAATCCCATATAGAAGACTGTCATCAAAGGAGAGTGCCAAATTTTGATTAAGTACCAGATTGTTTTAAAAGACAAAACATAGAGCAGCAATCACATATTCCAAGTCACATGGGGGCAAACTCTTCTATCAAGTGCCAATGGCTTTTGCCATCACTTATAGACACGTCTCTCAGCAGGTGATCTTTGCAGCGAGGTTATTGCAAAGGGTGCCATTTGCTCAAATTTAATGCATCACCCAAAGTCACCACCCCCACTCCACCATATCTACTGAGCTCCACATCATCCTTTTCCAGATGTTGGATGTATTAGATAAAATGGGAAATGGTACACTTCCACTTTTTAACATTTCTTTGTAATTGCTTCACCTAATGTAGCTCTCAATCACCCCCCTCCTCACTGATCTTCCCAGACCAGAAACAGATGTGTGGTGTCATTGTATACTCACCACTTAATGATTAAAAACAAGGGAACTGAATAAGGCAGGACAGGGTTGAAAGTCACCATGTAGATATTGGATTTCCCTCTGAATTCAGAGGAGCTGTGCTGAAAACCCACGGAGGGAAGGCAAAATTAGAGTGAGAATCAAAGCTGCCATTTGCCGAAGTTACTCATATAACAAGAGAACCCAAAAGATGTCTTTATTCCTCCCAATGCCTCCTGCTATGTATTCTTCATTTTTTTTGCCTTTTCTTTTTTTTAAATATAAATTTATTTATTTTAATTGGGGGTTAATTACTTTACAATATTGTATTTGTTTTGCCATACATCAACATGAATCTGCCACAGGTATACACATGTTCCCCATCCTGAACCCCCCTCCCTCTTCCCTCCCCATACCATCCCTCTGGGTGATCCCAGTGCACCAGCCCTAAGCATCCAGTGTCACGCATTGAACCTGGACTGGCAATTCATTTCATATATGATATTATACATGTTTCAATACCATTCTCCCAAATCATCCCACCCTTTTCTTCTCCCACAGAGTCCAAAAGACTGTTCTATACATCTGTGTCTCTTTTGCTGTCTCGCACTGCTGGGCATACACACCGAGGAAACCAGAATTGAAAGAGACACGTGTACCCCAATGTTAATTGCAGCACTGTTTACAATATCTGGGACATGGAAGCAACCTAGATGTCCATCAGCAGATGAATGGATAAGAAAGCTGTGGTACATATACACAATGGAGTATTACTCAGCCATTAAAAAGAATACATCTGAATCAGTTCTAATGAGGTGGATGAAACTGGAGCCTATTATATAGAGTGAAGTAAGCCAGAAAGTAAAACACCAATATAGTATACTAAAGCATATATATGGAATTTAGAAAGATGGTAATGATAATCTTGTAAATCACAGCAGGATCCTCTATGACCCACCTCCCAGAATATTGGAAATAAAGCAAAAATAAATAAATGGGACCTAATTAAACTTAAAAGCTTCTGCACAACAAAGGAAACTATAAGCAAGGTGAAAAGACAGCCTTCAGAATGGGAGAAAATAATAGCAAATGAAGCAACTGACAAACAACTAATCTCAAAAATATACAAGAAATTCCTGCAGCTCAACTTCAGAAAAATAAACGATCCAATCAAAAAATGGGCCAAAGAACTAAACAGACATTTCTCCAAAGAAGACATACAGATGGCTAACAAACACATGAAAAGATGCTCAACATCACTCACTATCAGAGAAATGCAAATCAAAACCACAATGAGGTACCATTTCATGCCAGTCAGAATGGCTGCGATCCAAAAGTCTACAAGCAATAAATGCTGGAGAGGGAGTGGAGAAAAGGGAACCCTCTTACACTGTTGGTGGGAATGCAAACTAATACAGCCACTATGGAGAACAATGTGGAGATTCCTTAAAAAAACTGCAAATAGAACTGCCTTATGTATTCTTCATTTTTAAAATAGGTTATAAGGACTACAAGAGCCACTTATTCACATGCAAGGAAATGAGAAAGATTCCATCCACCAAAGAGGAGTAGGTGCAGTGTACCGGTCCACCCAAACAGTACAGAATATTTTACTCAATAGTTAGAACTCTCCTTCTGAAAGATTCAGTCACTTCGGAGCGGAGGCCACCCTCCTCTTCTGTCGTGAGGAAGCCAGAACCACAGGAAAGCAGGGACCCGACGGGTTAGCAGCAGGTGGCCCATACATGCACACCTGCAGCAGCCCGCCCCCTCCCCGCTGCGTGGCCCGGCTGGGCTGCGCTCTCTCGCCGGGGACAGCCAGCGCAATGGGGGATAGGCAGAAGAACAAGGTGAAATGACATTTGGAGGGTTTTCTGAGTTATGATGATAGTCTTTGAAATTCCCCAGCGTTGTGAAGGATCTTCAAAGGGTTTCTCAGCTCCAGGATTTAGTGCTCTGGACAGCCGCCCAGGTACCACAAAATCCCCATGTGCGCACGTCGCCTTTGTTACCCGTGCACAGACTCCCTCCCTGACGTCAAAGCCATGTTTGCTCAGCTTGTAGAAAATCTGTTCCTCCTCGCTGGCCACATTCTTCCCTTCTCTGAGTCAGCGAGGCTTCTGCAGAGCGATGACACTGCAGCCGCTGGCTCAGTAGAAGGGGCAGGAAGGGGGGAGAGTTGTTTTCTGTGTGGAGCCATGTGCTAACCAGACAGGGCTTGTTTGCCTAAGAAACCTTGGGTTTATTTCTTGTTTCTGTTTGTTTTTGGCATCTCCCCAGCATTGTAGTAAAATGTCCCTCTCTTCGCTTTGTGAATGGGAGGCCTGAGTCAGAGGGGCCTCCTCCCTCTTTCCCTGGTCTTTAGATGGGGGATCCTTCTGGACCTGGCTGAGCTCAGCCTGTGGCCACCTTCTCTCTCCACCTTGAAGCAGACTATACGTAGGATTGGTGCAGGATGGTGGCTTACTGCTATTGTGCAGGAGGTGGTGACTGTCACTGGCTCTTCTGAGATCTAAAACATCTCAACACTTGCCAAACAAGGAGCTTAAAAAAAAATCTGCTTTGTTTTTAAGTGAAGTTATTTTAGCTATTCTGGAGACTTAGTCATTTACAGCTACTCCAAGTAAGATGACAAAACCATCCTTTTCTTTGAAGATATCAGTCTTACCTTAGAGACTAGAAAGAAATATTTGTGACTAATAGCTTGGTCTATTCCATGTAATTTATTGGCAAGAATGGGGAAAGGGCTTGATATTTGTTACATGTCTATCATGTGACAGACTTTCAACATTTATTATCTGACTTTAAATCTGAGAAGTAGCTATTCCCATTTTTCAGCTGGAAAACTGAGGAAGAGAGAGCTTATAAAACTCATTCAAATTCACATAACCAATAACTGATGACATCAGAATTTAATCCCGTGCCAGAAGAACACCAGAATGCAGAAAAAAGATTCTGACACCGTGTTCTTGACAGAAAGACCTCATAATTTCGTGGCTGGCCCCAGGGTGCTGCTCTTACAACAGATGTCAAGTGGAAAGCAGAGAGCGGTGGAAACTTTCAATGATTCACTCTGACTATCCCACCAAATGTCCTGTCTACCTTGTCACCACACCTTACCCCTCTAATTCTGCAACATTTATTCTCATTGCAAAAGGGCCAACTCTACACCAGCTACTCTTTGGGGCCCTTGTTTTCAAAGGTAAATGATTTCTCCCAGAGAGGAACTTACATCCCAGTAATATTTCCTTCTCACCTCCAGGCTAGAGATAACTCAAAACACACTTATGTTAGGAATTGAGAATTTAAAGAAACTCTGCACTCACTGACACATGTTCACACTTTTCCACCTAGCTCAGCCACCCCCAATCTGGAGTCCCTGAAATGATAGGGGTGTCTGTAAGCTATTTAGTTATTTAAATGTTAGTCTTTGAGACTTAATAAAATATTTAATCAGATTAAATGGAAAGCATACCTTTACTTGAGAAATATGTCACAGACTAGTTCAAACATCAAGGTTTTTTGCGTTTTTACTGGAGTTATAGTGAAATAGGCTTTTGATTCATCCAAGGGGGAAAATTATGTGTTACTTTATAGTATAGTATATAAGATAGTGAGGATACCACTGGTGGTTTCCAGGGAGGAACTAATAAAATAACTTTAAGGTGTAAAAAAATTGAATACTATCCACACATTACCTCAACTCAACAACTGGCAGGAAGGTGTTTTAGAAATTATACATTATACTTTGAAAACAGGAGATGAAAGTGATTAACTCAAGATTACTTCAAATTGTTGCCTATAAGGTCTATAAGGAATAGACTCCAGCTATAGATGTATATATGGAGAAGGCAATGGCACCCCACTCCAGTATTCTTGCCTGGAAAATCCCATGGACTGAGGAGCCTGGTAGGCTGCAGTCCATGGGGTCGCTAAGAGTTGGACATGACTGACCGACTTCATTTTCACTTTTCACTTTCACTTTCATGCATTGGAGAAGGAAATGGCAACCCACTCCAGTGTTCTTGCCTGGAGAATCCCAGGGACGGGGGAGCCTGATGGGCTGCTGTCTATGGGGTCACACAGAGTCGGACACGACTGAAGTGACTTAGCAGCAGCATAGTGCGTGCATGCTAAGTCGCTTCAATCATATCCAACTCTGAACAACCCTCTGGACTGTAGCCTGCCAGGCTCTTCTGTCCATGGTATTCTCTAGGCAAGAACACTGGAGTGGGTTGCCATGCCCTCCTCCAGGGGATCTTTCCGGTCCAGGGATCAAACCCACAACTCTTTATGTCTCCTGCATTGGCAGATGGGTTCTTTATTACTAGCTGGTTCTTTATCACTAGCTAGTTCTTTACACTAATGGATTCTTTACCACTGTCTCCTGAAAAGTGAAACTGAATGTGTTAGATGCTCAGTCGTGTCCTACTCTTTGCAACACTCTGGACTGTAGCCCACCAGGCTCTTCTGTCCATGGGGATTCTCCAGACAAGAATTCTGGACTGGGTTGCCATTTCCTATTCCAAGGGATCTTCCCCCAGGATCAAAACTGGCTCTCCTGCATTGCAGGCAGATTCTTTATGTAACTCCTAGAAAATGCTAGTTCAATCAACGTGTGTGAAATCCCTGATTTCTAGAATATTATTTGAAATTCTGAGAATGCTGCTACATTTCTAACACTTCTGCAATTAGATGAGCATGTATCATACTCTACATTTTTAAAGATAAATAGTAAAGTGCCAAGAGAAACTAAACTCATCAGATTAACTGTATACAGCTGGGAAAATGTGTGTGTCTAGACCACCTATGCACTTAGTTGGCCACAGAACTTAGACCCAGTGGCTAGGTAGAGACAGAGCCAACAAAGTGATTCATCAATGAGTAGTCAAGAAGCAGCAAAATCTCATTTTCAGTGAAAATCACCACCCACAAATAATTTATAAGTTCAAACACAGTTTATTTGGTATCCCATTTTTCCAGTACATAGTTCCCATACCCAAGGGAAGGATCTCACATAGAGTCTGCTACATAGAATTTACACATTTTTTGATGAAACAATGGTGTCAAGACACCATGAAGAAAATTGGGTCCATGGGCCCAAACAGCAATTATAGCTAAATGAAACACAAAAATTGAAGGGTGAATATTTTATTCAGTTCAGCTGTTAAGTCTTAATGCAAAGAAATAGCTTTCCGCAAATTTGTAATGGACACCAATTTAATCTCCTCCATTATTAGCTTTTGAAACTCTTATCATGATGTATTTTGGTGCCCAACCAAACCCAGGATGTTCAGCTTAACAGATTTAACCTGAATTTTTAGGGTTTCCCCTCTTCTGCCATTCAAAGCATACAATTAAACCTCTTGGTGAACTGCTGATAACATTTCTGTAAGCTAAATTTGCTTTTGGATACAAAAGACACATTCCTGAAGACTGACATAACACTGCCACTGGGCCAAAAGGCAAACATACTGCGGAACAGTTTTTCCAAAATGTATATTGTTTCAGGATTATATGCAGCAATTCACTGTATCACTAAACAGATATCAGGCTGTTGGGGCTGAAATAACATCCTTCATAGCCAGAGCAGGTATGTGGTTAACGGGGATGTCTCTCTGAGACCAGTTGTCTGGACATCAGTATACATCAACTATCATGGCAGATGGCAAGGTGAGAAATAGAACTCGAACAAAAGAGGTCCATGCTAATACCTGCTGTTAAAGCTTCCTTCTGACAGTTACAACAGAAACACTGCCTGGATCGATACCAGCCTAAAGTATTGGATCAAACAAAAGAATGCTTTCATTCAACAAGTGCTTACTGAGTATCTAGACAGCATCTGGCTCTGTAAAAGAAACAGAGATATAGTGATGCTACTGAGCTTACAATCTGCTGGATTACAGGGACATTAATCAACAACTCATGCAAATGAATATTGAATTGCACTTGGGATAATAATTCTGAAGAGGATGCATGACTGAAAACTTGGTGTGCTTCATCTGTTAGTTTTGATATGCTGCCTAATTACTCTGAACTTCATTTTCTTATTTTTATCTATTTTTATTTTTTTTTTGAAGTATAGTTGATTTACAGTGTTTCAAGTATACAGCAAAGTAATTCAGTTATACATACATATGTATGCATATATAGATTCTTTTTCAGATTCTTTTCCATTATAGGCTATTATAAGATACCTAATATAGTTTCTTCTGCTATACGGAGTTGGACACGACTGAAGCAACTTGGTGGCGCTGGCAGCTATACAGTAGGTCCTCATTGTTTATCCATTTGATATATAGTCATGTAATCTGTCAATTCTAAATTCTTAATTTATCTCTTCCTGCCCTTTGGAATCTGTAAGTTTGTTTTCTATGTCTGTGAGTCTATTTCTGTTTTGTAAATAAGTTCATTTGTACCATTTTTTTTAAGATTCCATATATTAAGTGAAATATATGTCTTTCTCTGTCTGACTTAGTTTACTTAGTATGATCACCTCTAGGTCCATCCATGTTGCTGCAAATGGCAGTATTTCATTCTTTTTGTGGCTGAGTGATATTCCACTATATATATATATGTTTATATAAATATACATGTATATATGTTGTGTACATATATATACATACCACATCTTCTTTATCCATTCATCTATTGATGGACATTTAGGAGAATAATGTGGAGGTTCCTTTAAAAATGAAAAATAGTGTTACCACATGATCCAGCAATCCCACTCCTGGAACATGTATCTGGAGAAAACTCTAATTCAAAAAGATTCATGGACCCCAGTGTTCATAGCAACACTAGTTACAATAGCCAAGGGATGTGTGTGTGTGTGTGTGTGTGTGTGTGAGTGTGTGTGTGAGAGAGAGAGAGAGAGAGAGAGAGAGAGAGAGAGAGTCGCTCAGTCATGTCCAACTCTTTGCAACCCCATGGACTGTAGCCCACCAGGCTTCTGTCCATAGAATTCTCCAGGCAAGAATACTGGAGCAGATTGCCATTCCCTTCTCCAGCCAAGACACAGAAGCAGCCTAAATGCCCATCGACAAGTGAATCTTTTTCTTATTGTTTTTATTGAGGTGTAGTTGATTTACAATGTTGTGTTACTTTTTTTTTTATCTTTAAATGAGGTTAACGATGGTCCCTGTCTCCCTTTGTAGGGGATTATATGAGATGATCAATGTAAGTGCTTATAACAGTACCTGTCATAGAGTATGATCTTAATAAATGCTAACTATTATGGTTGACACTCACTGTTATTTTCATTACTATTAGTAAATGGAATCAGAAATGCTTTCCCCGAGGAAATGAGCACTAGTTGGGGCGGGGGCAGTTCTGAGGATTTGTGGAAGCTAACATCACAAGGAAGAAAGGGATGAAATTGCTAGGTGGGGACAAGCAGGTGCAAATGCCCTGTGGAGGGTCTAAGCCTGGCACAGGGGAAGCTTCCAGAGCAGGCTGGCATGGAAACACTAAGATGTAAAATGAGGCTGCAGAAGTGGAAAGACTGAATATCTTTGTGGATGTATTCAGCACATCTAAAATATTTAGTATAGATTTGTAAACACACAAAAGATGACATTTCCACTAAAGTGTTAAGCCCCATTCTACAATGCTTTGTAGAGAAAATATAGCATAATTCTGCTCCTATAACTTCAGAGTGAATCATTTGTTCACTTATTCTTTTTTTAATCCGTCTTCTAACCATTCAACATTGATTGAACATCTGCAAAGATGAATAAGCACCTTCATTACCTGGTAAGGAACCTTGAGACATGAATACTGGAGTGGGTTGCCATTTCCTTCTCTAGGGGATCTTCCCGCTCCAGGGATCAAACCCAAGTCCCTTGTACTGGCAGGTGGATAATTTACCTCTGAACCACCAGGGAAGCCCACCAATTATTTAATAGCTTGTAAATAACTTTTATTCATCCACCAAGTCACCCTTATATTTGTTATGCCAAATATAAGGCAGAGATAGAATCAATAACCCCTAATTCTAAGATAATTTATATAAAGCACTTTCTAGAGGGTCAACACACCATAAATGATAGATTTAACTCTTTTTTCTAAAACTTGGTGACTTTCTCTCTCACAGAGGAGCAGATGCTATTGGCAAAAGAGTGAGAGTTTAGCCACTAGAGGCCTAAAGGAATATAGAGCCTTCCTACTGGGTAGAGAGCAAGAAAAGCTAGCTTGTGACTAAGCCCTGAGGCAAAATGCAAGCCTGTCAATTATGCCCAGTTGCAGATTATAGAGCACTATAGTGCATTTGAAGCAAAAGGGATTTTTGTGGCCAAGAATGGGCATGTGGACATGTCTAAATGCCCAACCTATGATTTGATTGTTAACCCTCAAAAATAACATGTAGCATCGTGCTCCTCTGAAAACCTGTAAACCCAGTTATTCTTGAATTATCATTATTATTTTTAAGAGGCGAGTCGCTTGGGATAAAATAAGTAAAGCCAAACCAAAAAAGAAAAGAAAAAGAGAAGGAAGGAAGAGAGGGAAGGCGGGAGGGAGGAAGGAGCGGAGAAAGAAGGAAAGGAAAAACTTGAGCACATACAATTGTAACCATAAAGGGAAAGGCTCCCCAGGTGGTTCAGTGGTAAGGAGTCTGCATGTCAAGGCAGGAGATGCAGGGGACGGGTCCCAAGCCCTGGATTAGGAAGATCCCCTTGAGCAGGAATTGACAACCCACTCCAGTATGCTTGCCTAGAAAATCCCATGAACAGAGGAGCCTGGAAAGCTATAGTCCATGGGGTGGCAGAGTCGGACACGACTGAGTGACTGAGCATGCGTGCACCAGAACCTAAAATCTTAGAAACTGTACAAAACCTGAATGTTTGAGAATCTCCTAATTTCAGCTAAGGTCAGAAGTTCAGAACTGTGCTAAGAAGGGAAAATCATTGGAGCTTGTAACGGTAAAATAAGACACAGCCATGAGAGGGAAAGGCTATGGTCCCCGGTCCCGCTGGATTCATCCTTCCACCTCTCAATCCTCCCAGAGTATAATCAAAGCAGCTTTCCACCCTGTTCTCTGATACTGTTTCTGTCTCCTTCTTCTGTCGCAACAAACATACACTCTCAGTGGCTAAAAGATGGCTTCTCCCTTTGCCTAACATTCAACAGCACTATCCCTGAACTCTAGAAATATTTCGCAATCTTTTCCAAGGGAAAAGTAGAAAATGTGTCTCACAAGTCATGGTTTCATTGTTAAAATTCAGAATCAAACTACTAGAGTAAAAGAATTAATACTCTAATCAGCCAACGTTTCCTTATTAGAAGGATTTAGGGTTGTAATTTGAGGTGAAATCATTCTACTCTTCCCAATGCCAGTTCCAGCTTGTTGACTTTCACTGGAAGGATAATACTTGGAAATGTGAAGCACAGTGGGTAATATTTATGTGAAATCTTCAGGAATGATGGTGTGTTGCTCTTGTGCAATACTGGGGCATTTTGCCTAGATCAAGAAACTAACAGATTAGCACATTAACGGTTTTAGGAAACACGCATATAATTGGCTTTGAATGTGGTCTTTGACTTCTAGGAGGAATATCTAATAATTTTCAAACTGATAGAGTACTTCATAAAACATTTCTTTAAAAGTGCAGGTTACTAAGAATCTCCTAGCGTCGACAGTATAGAACAAGTATAAACTTCACTTTTGGACAGGAAAAGGCCACTGGAGGAAGTTCCCACCCCCAAAATGCCCTAACACTATAAATAAGGTAATTTAAAAAGAGCTCTTACACTGGTCTTCAATTATACATTTTTATAGTGTGTCATATATAAAGTCTCATATCCCAGGAAGGGATTTAAGTACTATTTTCATATCAACTTACATAATTCTCACAACAGCCCTGCGAACTACCAGTATTCTCATTTTAGAGATGGAGCAATGGCAGATTTAAAAACTTATCAAATTCACTGCAGGTGGTAACTGGAAAAGCTGACTTGAACCTAAACAGTCTGACTCCAGAAACTGTGGTCTTAATCACTACATACCACACTGATTTTCTCTGGATGGGTTAAGAACCCTAACGTTCAGGAAAGATCTTGCAAACAAGTAAATATCATCATTGTCAACATCATTAAAGGTCCACTTTTCCCTTTCCTGTTTTCTTTTCAAGTGGGGAGAGATTGTACTTATCACATAATTAAGCTCAAACCAAATATGCTAATAAGTTGCTATATATAGGGGATTGTAGTTTTGCTTATGGGCAACGTTTCCACTATTAGAGGAAAATATTAATCTGTCAGCAGAAGATCAACTCCCTAAGTTAGTATAAAAGTTTATCAGCAGTTTTGCTTAAAATGTTAAAAACATTTTGTTTTCTCTTGTTTCCTAGATCATTCTCCATCACTCTCCATAATGACTCAAATGCCAGTATGGAGTTACAATTTAAAGAATCCACAACAGGTAACCCATTGCATGGTGGGGTTGGAGAATAAGAAGGAGCAAATGATAAATGATGAGGGAGATGAGAGTGTGATATGAAATATGATAGTGTGATATGAAATGTGATAGTGTGATATGAAATATGACAGAAAGAAGAGGTAGAGAGAGCTAAGATGTGCAGAGAAACAGTAAGGAAGCAGCCCTAGGTCCATGACAAGCTTCCAACACTGAAGGAAGTCTCCTCTCTAGAAAACAGGGCAGGATTGATGGCCATGGAGATCACTGCCCAGTTTTGGCATCCAGATGTTACATGTCTGTGGGAACACATCTACTTTCAAGAGAGAAGGTTACTTTACCAGTATTTTTCCCCTCTGCACCTCTCCAAGTGGCATTTAGACAGTATTACTTGTACTTTTTCTCCTCACAGATCCAGACTAACTCAGATGAAGGAAGCAGTCAAAACATCACTATCAGTGAGGGCTGTGATTCAGCTTGTGACTGCATGTTCAGTCGCTCCAGTCATGTCTGACTCTTTGCAATCCCATAGACTGTAACCCAACAGTCTCCTCTGTCGATAGAATTTTCCGGGTAAGAATATGAGAGTGGGTAGCCATTTCCTCCAGGGGATTTTCCCGACCCAGGGATCCAACCCACATCTCTGGCATCTGCTGCATTGGCAGGAAGATTCTTTACCACTAACACCACCTGGGAAGCCCAGAATATGATCCATGGGAAGAAGATGGTCAGAAAGCCAAGAGAGACTAAGGGGAAATACAACCCTGCTACATAAAACAGAATCAAGGGAAAAATTCTCCTAGAAAAGAATTCTACCTGGTGTCTAAAGAGTCCACATGTTGAAGTCCACATACTGAAAATAAGAAATAAACTAGGAATACATGAGAAATCAACACAAAGCTTGCAAATATAAGCAGACTGTTTAATAAACTCCATATTAAAAACAAGGAGATAAGAGATTGGATTCTTCATCAGATTTTCCTCTTCTTAAACCTCACTCAACACACTGGAACATTCATTCTGGGTAACTAGAATCAAAGCATTTGGAATACAATTTTTTCTCTCCCTGTTCCAATTTTCATCTTCATTTGGTCTTCCATGAATGAATATGTATAGCCCATCAGTCTACTTTCTTTGATGAATTATTGAGAATTATCTGATATTTCCTTTTTCTAGCCTTATAGCCAATCAAGTGTTCTGAGCAAAAAAAAAAAAAAAATAATCAATGCAGGTTAACCTTTTAGATTAATCCCGTCAGCTTTGAAGAACAGATTCAAGATGGGTGAGGTTGGGAGAAGGAAGCCCAGGTAGGAGACTGCGATGGCCCAGGTAAAGGTGCAGAGTTACTGAGCCAGGACAGTAGAGCAGGGATGGGGAAGACAGGAAAGATTTTTAAAATTAGATTGAGTGATTGAATATGTGCTTAAAGGAGGCAGAGAATTTGGAGGAAGAGGAAGTTTGGAAGCAAATACATAGAATTCATTCTCAAGCTAGTTGAGTTTGTGGTCCTTATGGGTGAATCAGATAAAAAAGGCCTTATAGAGACTTGTACAAACATGAAATTTAGAAAGAAATCCTTGGAGCTATAGACTAAGTCATCAGCAGCCTGCAGGTGACTAGAATGAGGACAGTAGTGATGACTAGGGGGAGATCACAGTGTAAGCAAGAATTAGCTCAAGCACACAAGTCTCAGCAAAAATAAATAAATAAATAAATATGGGGGGAGGAGGACAAAATGCCTGTGTCTGACAATGTGCCAGAGACTGTCTATTAACACTCAGGACTAGCGTCTCACTTCTGAGCTCTTCCTCATACGGCAGGGCCCAAAGTCTAGAAAATACATCTCTCCAACTCCCTTGACAGTACTGTTTCCATTCAATTCTGTCAATAAAAGTTGCTTACATGAAGGCAGAAGAGAAGAGGATGTGATCCCTGAAGGTATGTGCTTGGTGACTCTGGATGGTTACCAGAGGCTTCTGTACATCTTCCCAAAGCAGCTACTTCAGTGCTGCAAGCAGTAGGGTTTGGGGTTGTAATTTACTACAATTATGTGAAGCTAGCAGCCGCTTCCTTAAACTCTGCTCCCTAAATCAAAAGCTTCTAATTTCCTATTTTAAATCTCATCTCACCCACACTTACATGGGTGATTAAATCAGCAACAAAGAAGGCAAAAATATACAATGGGGTTTAAAAATAAAGCCTCTTCAATAAATAGCCTTGGGAAAACTGGACAGCTTCATGCAAAAGAATTAAACTTGACTACACTCTCATACCCTCATACATGCACTGGCATATGATCCAGAAATGCCACTCCTGGATATTTATCAGAAGAAAACAAACACATTAATCAGGGAAGATATATGCACCCTTATGTTCAGTACAGAATTATTTACAATAACCAAGATATGGAATCAATCTAAGTGCCTTAACCTAAGCAACCTAAGTGTTGTCAATGCAGGAGACATAACAGACTTAATAGAAATGGATTTAACCCCTGGGGGCTTCCCAGGTGCCTCAGATGGTAAAGAATCCATCTGCAATGCAAGAGACCTAGGTTCAGTCCCTGGGTTGGGAAGATCCCCTGGCAACCCACTCCAGTATTCATTCTTGCCTGGAGAATCCCCATGCACAGAGGAGCCAGGGTCACAGAGCTGGACACGACTGAGGTGACTTAGCACGAATGCACACATGTTGTACAATAGGAACTAGCAATGTTACAGGTCAATTATATTTCAAAAACAAACAAACTCATAGAAAAGCAGATCAGATTTGTGGTTCCTAGAGGCTAGGGGTGGGGAAGCGAGGAAGGGGTAACTAGATGGAGGTAGTCAACAGGTCCAAACTTCCAGTTATAACATAGATAAGTGCTATGAATGTAATATACATAAAGGATAAAGATAACTGCTGTACATTAAACACGAAAACTGTTAAAAGAGTAAATCCTAAGAGTTCTTGTCACCAGAAAATATTTTTCTATTTCTTTAATTTTGTTCCTATAGGAAATGATGAAAGTGAAAGGAAAGTGGAAGTGAAAGTCACTCAGTCATGTCTGACTCTTTTCAACCCCATGGATTATAGAGTCCATGGAATTCTCTAGGCCAGAACACTGGAGTGGGTAGCCTTTCCCTTCTTCAGGGTATCTTCCCAACCCAGGGATCAAACCCAGGTCTCCCACACTACAGGCAGATTTTTTACCAACTGGACCACAAGGGAAGGAAATGATGGTCATCCACTAAAATTATGGTGATAATTACTTCATGAAGTATGTAAATCAAATTATTATGTTGAACATCTTAATCTTACACAGTGCTGTATGTCAATTATATCTCAATAAAGCTGGGAGAAAAACATTTCTTCCTTAAAATTCAACGGAGTCTTTCTTCACAACAAACCTTTAGTAACACTAAAAGCTGGTGTCATAGGTGTGTATCCACAGCGGGTTGAGAGTGAGAGGTACATAAAAAAAAAGGAAAGACAAAGAGCACAGACATACTTTTAGGAGGAAAAAACCCTTAGAAAAAGGAGAAGCAACATATTAGATGCTAATTAAAAAGGGAGATGGGGCTAAATAATGAGGTGTGTGTGTGTGTGTGTGTGTGTGTGTGTGTGTGTGTGTGTGTTATAAGATAGACCTGAGCAGCTTTATACACTAAGGCAAGAGCCAGCAGAGAGGGAGAAAGTAAAGATACATGAAATAGTAACCGTGACTGATGAAGTCAGACCCTTGACCAGATGGAAGGAGACAGGGCAACTGATGTATAGGTTCCCTGTGAACAAGAGGAGGAATTTTATTCTTCTAAGACCACAACAAGCAAGAGGATGTGAACTAGGAAGTTGAAAGAGGGTCCACTTGTCTCAGTGAAGTAGGTTCCAAGTGCAGAGGACACATGGGCTTAATTGCCCAGCATCCATGCCCCCTTCTTTGGGTAAGGGAATCTTGACTTCCCTTGGAGACCACCCCTTTCCATTCTCCAGCGTCTGATGCTTAAGTGAAGCACGTGATCATGGCCTCAGCAAATCTGAGCACTACTTTCTGCCATCTATAGACAGGTCCAGGCATGTGTTACAACTGGAGCTAATTGGATGATTGGATGGGACATTTGCTATGGCAAAAAATTAAAAATGATTAAGAGGCAGATAAACGTTTTCCACAGGGTTTCAAGCAGAGACCATAGGAGTTATTTTGTTCCTGTGGTGGGAAAAGACACTCTGAGTATAGAGATAAACCAGAAGGAATGGAGGTGAGAGAGAAGGTGAGAAAAACAAGTCTCTGTTTCAGAGATTGAGGTTTATCTCTGAGCTTTATTTGAACCTCCATCTTTTCCTGGACTTTTCAGTGAGTTTAACCAGTAAATTCCAATTTGCTGAAGTCAACTTGAGCTATGTTTTTTTTTTTCATTTGCTGAAAGAGCCCTAAACCATAGAATGAGGTTGTCTGCTGAAAGTGAAGGGGATGGGGCATATTTTAAAAAATAAAAAATAAAAAAGCAGGCTGATAGCATAAACAGCAAAGAAATGGAGCTGAACCAATAATCACCCAGTTAGGCCATAAAATACAGTTCAGTTTGGCTGAACTCAACCATGCTAAAGTCAAGCTCGAGTCAATAATTTGGTGTTTTAACGTTCTCTGTGGCGACTAAAAGAACTGATTTTTTTTTTTCATCACTTACAATTGCCTTTGTGAAGTATGGACCGCCTTTGGCTGGGCTCATATGACACCTAACATCTGGATAAAAATTGAAAAATGTGATGTCAACCATGTGTTTTGTCAAACACAATTACAAACCCCTGGGTAGTTAGAAAATATCTAATAATTGTTTCATATTTCATCTGAGTCATGTGCACACAGAATTTGTGACTCCAAACTTTCACAGTTAAGGAACATAATCTCTGCACCCACCGTTCCTCTGTTTTACAAGTCAGCCCCCAGCCCAAATGTGATGTCAGCTTTTCCCCTACTAAATATTTCCCCTGTGTAGTGTTTCCACCAAACAAATGCATCAAAATTTCAGCTCCATGAGCAACTGTTTGTGTTGGAGTCATATTTCTTATATTTTAATTCTGTATTGTATACACTGCAGTAGAATGTAGGGTATTCCAGTTGGAAGGTGAATGTCAACTTGAAAGGGCAAATCCAAATCTTTAATTTTGCCAAGAATGAAACTAACGTTCAGGTCAAGACAGTTAAGTGACTTGTACCAAGTTCTATTAGTTAGTGGCTAAGCTGAGATTTGAACCCATGATATGGCTGCTGCCTCTTCCTGTCATAATCTGGAAATGTTGCTAACTGTGCAATGTTGCAGGAAAGGTCACTTTGTAACTATGAACATCCTTAGAACTGCTCAAAATAGTGTCAGTAATCCCTCAAATGCATCCTTCTAGCCATTCAAAAAAGTGCAAGCTTCAGAAATTTAAAGTATTTCTTGACATTATTAAATATCTTAGCACTATAGCCATTGTCCTGTCTATATACAGTTCCTGAGATTTATTGTTCAAATATTTAATAATAACTCATGTGGCTACATTTAAAGGGACTTTATGTGAATTAGCTCATCTATGCGATTCATTTTTTTATGTTTTGTTTCTGGAACAATTTTCTACATTTGCGATTACCTTGTGGAATGGAATGTAATATAACAATCAAACACATTCATGCAATATGATCTCATTTGCAATTGGCAGGGCAGGGTTATCTTTATTTTATATAAATATATAAAGAAGGGAGCTTAGACCCTTGTCTTTTGAAGTAAGTCTCTTACTTCAGAGAGCGACCTGAGATTCAAAGTCATTGTTCAAGCTGTAGGGAGATTATGATCCTATGACTTCTTGCTTATTAATTCATTCTATTAGAATTATAATAGCACCAAATATTCTATAACAAAATTTCCATTACTTCACTAGGTTTAATCATTAGCATTAAATGGAATATTACAGATTCACATAAACATGATTCTGAGCTGAAAAATTGTACAAACAAGCTACATAATTTAGTCTGAATTAATTTCAGAATAAAAGGTTTTGTCATTTTCCCCATGTTTTAGAGACAGAGTCAAATTTATGAGTTAAAATAAGACATACAAAAAGGGGAGTTTGGTTCAAAAACCTAAAGAAATGAACCCCAAACTTGGTAATTTAAGCAATCAGTATCTATTTTGCTTTTATTTTTGTCAGAAAAGATAAAAGTGGGATCAAGAATTTAGAAGAACATCATGTTTTAAAAATGGTAGCGTTCATGGCTCTCACAGCTTTTTAACTGCAAGGAGTAATAATATTCATGGTTATTATCAAGCAACCAACCAATTAACCAACAAATATTCACTGTGCCTGCTGCATGCTAAGTTGCTTCAGTCGTGTCCTCGTCTTTGCGACACTATGGACAGGTTCCTCTGTCCATGGGGTTATCCAGGCAAGAATACTGGAGTGGGTTGCCATTTCCCCCTCCAGGGGATCTTCTTGATCCAGGGATCGAACTTGCGTCTCTTATGTCTTCTGCGTTGGCAGGCGGGTTCTTTACCACTAGTGCCACCTGGGAAGGCCCTGCACGGTAAATACAGTGCACTTAAAAGTGTGAGACATGACTCTTGATTCTAAGAAGCTTACGATGCCACAGAGATGATAAGCTATGGAAACAATTAGTGACAAATATCATATATTGTCTATTGAAGTGAAAAATATCATATATTGTCTATTGAAGTAATAAAGTCTTCTCCTCCCTTATGGTCTGGTCTACCCCTTAATAATCTGGTTAGACTTTGCCTGAAGCTTCTTGGGGTCAGTTGCACCTTGTATAAAGCAAGGTAAGCTTTTTTTACTGACTTCAATCTGAAGTCAGTAAATTGCTGATGATAAAATGACTTCATTCTGAGGACTTGGAATTTACAAAATAGATAGATAGTATAATAGATGCATACACAGTCATTATTATCTAATCAAAATAATTCAGAAACCCTGTAATGTTGGTATCAATGTTTTCCTCCATCTAGAAAGACGCTTAGGCTCAGAGGGACCTATCTTGATGTGTTCAGCAATGCCTGGATAACTGTGGCACAGTGAAATTTAATTTAGTTACACTTCAAAGTTAATTCCAAGGGCATCCAACCTAAAAGTCAGGAGAACTGGGTAAAAATCCAACTTCACTACTTATTAGTTCTGTCATAAGGAACATGTTACTTTCAATCTCTCTGGTCCCTATTTCAGAAAGAGCTGCCTATATTAGTAAAATTAGGTTTAGTTCTGAGTGCTAGCAAGCCAAAAATAAGAGTGACGTTTAAAAGATAGAAGTCTATTACCTTTACTCAAAATAGAGGTTTAGAGGTGGGCAATTAGGGCTGGTATGGTAGCCCATGAATCAGGATTCCAGCCTCTTTCCACACTGTTAGCCTGTCATTTTTCAGCATGAGATTTCTACCTAAGGGTTTAATATAGTTGCTCAGACTCCAACCGTCACATCTGCATTCTAGCCAACAAGAAGTGTATACCATTTCCATTCATGCTCATCCCCTGAGTTGCACAGCTCTTCCACTTCTGTCAGTCACAAACTTGTCACATTCACATCTACTATGAGGCAGACTGGGAAACTGACCTTTATTCTGGACTGATATGGACTTAGCTATAAGTCAGGGATTCTATTACAAAGACAAGAGGAGGGGATAGGATTTGGAAATCAATGCCAGTGTGGTATACTATTCTATTGACATTATTGCTAGAATGTTCACTTGAAACATTCCATATAAAATTAGATACCTTATTCTCTGGAAATCCTGGACAGTTTCCCAGGATTTTCAATAAATCTGACTTCCAGTGTAAAGAGAAAGATGTTTCCTCACATAGTGCTATTCTTGTGTGTTTCAGATGAATCAAATATAGATGTGAACACCATGAGAATGTGACCTTTCATTACAGGGGGACCCTGTAATTGACCACACCTCCCACAGCTGCTTCCAGCCAATGACTGCCCTGCAGAATTGCAAAGCCAGCCTCATTCCTGAGAGACCCAGGACGCTTCTGACAGCTGACTTTGGCTCAAAGTCTCTGGGCAGTTGTGTTGGAATGTCTTTAGACAGCACAGCAATCAAAGATGCTCCACCCAAGCATCTCTTCCTCTGTCTTCACTTGGGATCAGTTGTCTGTGGTCTCCCAGCCCCCTCTCTATTTTCTCTCACACAGACCACTTCCCTTGATAAAATCCCTGCATGTTTAGTTCCATCTTACATCTTCCTCTTGGGGTCCTGGATGAACAAAACATAATATTTTATTAAAAATATATATATAACTGTGGAAATTCTTCATTAAAAAGGTTTTTTTTGGCAACACTAAAATTTGCTAAGTAAGCATGTCTTCAAGATTATGTTTTATGTCCACATTAATCTCCAAAAAGTTCAAATTCTCCTCATAGATTATTTTTTAAGTATGGCAGCAACTACATACTTTGTATCATTATTTCATTTAAAATACAATGGCAGCAGTTTACTGGGCTTGTAACCACTGAGTTGGCATAAGTACCCCCATGGGCTTCCCTGGTAGCTCAGACAGTAAAGAATCTGCCTGTAATTTGGGAGACCTGGGTTCGATCCCTGGGTTGGGAAGATCGCCTGGAGAAGGGCATGGCAACCCACTCCAGTATTCTTGCCTCAAGAATTCCATGGACAGAGGACCCTGGCGGGCTACAGTCTGTGGGGTTGCAAAGAGTCAGACAGGACTGAGCGACTAACACTTTCACTTTCAAGTATCCCATAGCCATATTTTCCGAATCCAAGATAACATATAATATACATAGACATGTAAGGACTCCATTTCTAAAGGCACTTTAGATTTAAACTCTACGTGCATTCATTTGAACAACATCAAATACTGTGCGTCTACTACGGTGCTGGGTACACAGTTAAACACTGAGTTACCCAGATGAGAAAAATAGATCTGCCCCTCAGGGACTCTGTCATCTGATCATGGAGGAACCATGCTAACAACCAACCATCTAGACCTCTTAAACACACCCTTCCTTACTCAGTGAGAACCCTGACTAAGGCAGGCCCACAGGCTGACCCCAGAGGAGCCGCCTTGCTAACAGATCACAGGTGTTCCTCCTGAGTTACTCAGAGATGTTCTGTCTACACACGGAATAGCTCAGACAACAGAGGAGACCAGCTGTGAAACGGAAACAATGCAAGCCCATACTTCTTTCTTCAAATACTTCAAATAAGCCATGTGGAAAGAGAATTAGAGAGAGCAGAGGGTCAGGGAAGAAAGCAGAAGTTAGATCCAGAATGGCAGAGAGCAACCTGCCCATCAGGGGCTGATTCAGCACGAAGTTTGAGGAGTCTCCTTAGAAATTCTCCCCCAACAGGAAAGGAAAGCACTGTAAAAAAGAATGTCCCGGGAGAAAACATGGGGGGAAAAGCAACCTTGTTTTTCTGTCATTGTTATTTTTACATTTCCCTAAGAATCATTCTAGCCTGTCTAGGGCTGTCATCCTCCAGTTTTTTTTTTTTTTTTTGCCAGCTCATACAATGGCAAAAAGTAGAGCTGTTAAATACCATAGAGCTCATCGACTCAAAATTTATTGTGTAGAAAAATGTAAAACATTGAAAAGTAAGTTCGATCTAGCTAGTTTCAATTATTTCTGAATAAATTAGATTTGGTACTGAATATCAAATATGGTCAATTTATGAGCAAAACAAGTTGTTGACTACATTACATATTTTAATGTTCTCCAAGTACTAAAGTGACTTTAGTGCTGGAACATGTTCCTAAAATATAAATATTGCTTATGTTTCAGATTTTGCCAGAAAGTCTTTTCTTTCCCAGCTTAATTCTTTTTACAGAAATTCTGTTCTTTTCTACAGGATCACGTATGGAAAAAGCAAGCAGTTGTGAATGCAGGGGCCCAAGAGGTCAGTAATCATCAAGGAAACTAAGCAGAATTCTGGGAAGTGCTGATGTTCCTTGAGGGGAGTCTGTCATATCCTGCTCTGCGGCTCCACACAACTCCTAGGATGGGTCTTGAGGCCCAAATCCTTTCGAACTGGATGGAGGATGGACAGTTGAGTGGATAAGACCTAGGGAAGGAACAGAGAGAGGTTGGAGAGGGCCCAGGCCACCTCAGACTTAATATTGGACTTAATATTGGACAGATACTGAGAAAAAGGGGGGCCTTGAACCCTTGGAATCCAGTGACCTTGAAGCAGTCAAGAAAATATACAGCAGATTGTCTCTATCTTCAAAAATAAACAGCTGGAGGAGGCAAACACCTGAACTAATGAAAACTAGTATCTTAGGGCCTTTGCTAAGGAAATGGAAACAGCTTGCATACATTCATGGTAGACACAGATGTTCAGAAACCCGAGGGTTGCTATGGCATCCGAGAAGATGGGGCACGAAGTGGGTACGCACCCACACCCCAGGACCCTCCACCTCTCCAGCCCTCTGTCCTCCCTGAGAGGCAGCCTTCCTTCAAACAAGGGATCCTGCGGCCCTGACCCCAGGCTTCAGTTTGGTTTTGCTTAGCATCTGCCTTGGGATTGGAAGGGAAACTGAATTCTGAGGCAAGCAGAACCGTGGCAGGAGTGGTACAGCCAGGCTGGGAAGCTGAGGCAAACTGGGGAAGGCTGGGAGATTGAGAGCTCTCTTGGGGGGTACAATGAGGCAGGGCACAGGATGCCACCTGGACATCACCTTCTTCCTTGGGCTGGCCTAAGGAACCTCTATTTCTCTCAAACCTGAGCAGTTTGTGCAGCCCTTCTATAGTTTCTCTTCATCAGCTTGTGATCATAGCTTGGGAGCATGTCCTTTTTTTCTTACAAGACCACATGCTTCTTGGAGACAATTTTGCTTCCTCCAAGCCCTGGCTCATCACAAGAGCCAAAATGAATCAATGGATGACACATGAGTGGAAGAAATCCAGCAGTATCTACATCCTCTGCCTCTACTTCCCCAACATAAACTTTCTCCTCTTGGTTCTTTTTTTGTCTCTCTCTCTCTTTTCTGAAATCTTCCTTGGAAAAGTTAGGAGACTCTCCTAGACAGCTAAATTGAGTAGCGTCTCATCTTCCATCAGTTCTTTGCATCTCTTCCATCTACATGATGGCCTTTCTGCATTGTTTTAGGACTCTCTGACTCTTTGGGGTTCTGTTGCCTCCCTCTGGGATCATTCATCCTCAGTCATCTTTGCCTTTTCCTCCTTTAGTATTAGCTAATTGCCATCCACAAAACAGAACCTTCATTTGACAAGATTTTATTGAGTACCTAGGATGGACCATATATTCATGACTTGGAGAAGAGAATGGGCTCATCTGGCTTATCTCATTTCAGGAACCAGCTCTGGGAAAACATGCTAAGCCTGGGACACAAGAAGGGGGTCAGCTTTCCTTGCACAGTAGGTGAGATCCTGGCAGAAGATGGTTCCCTTTCTGTGGTTCATGAAACAGGACAGGTTGATCCTCTAACCTTTCTGAATCCCAGACTTGCTGCTTCTCTCTTCATTGTCCCCCCTTTAACTGCCCCTTCCCTGCTGGATATTATACTTCCCACCCACCCTCCCTCACTCTGTTCCTCTTACAAAAAGTGCCACTCTCCAGCCCCTTTCCCTTCTTTATAGGTTAAATTCTACTTGAACACATTCCACTGCAGTGGAAACCTCTTCACAAGTAAGTGATTTCCAAGTCCCAAAATGTTGCTAAAATGACCATTTCCTCTGATGACATTTTGATTTTCACTGAAAAAAAAAATAGCTTTGCATTTTGTAAACCACTTCCTCTGTAATTCATTCTCAACTTGGTATGACAAGCACTGCAGACATCTCTCACAGAAAAGTCTGTGTGCAAAACACAAATAACACCAACACTGAGTCTCTGCCCCAAGGATGCTCACTCTTTGGCAGAAGGAACAATACCAAGTCTAGAGAAAGAAGTCAGTTCTCCTGCCCAACATTTCTATCTGCCTCCAGAATTGCATGCTCTCCACTGAGTAGCCAAATCCTTCCTAAAAGAGTTGAAAAATCTCTCCCCAAAGACACAGTTTCCAGATGCAGCCATGATGAGAACACCTCTCCCCCTGATGCAGCACCCATGAGGACAGGATCTAAACAGCTGGACCCTCTGACTCTAAAATCAAGCTCTGTTCTCACTGCTGGCTCCAAAGCATGATGCTGGTCCTTCCCAACCAACCAGGAAAGCCCCAGAGGACTTCCCGTGTGCCCAACTTCCAGTCAGACTTAAGCTTTCCAGGTCTCAGGATAATTTGACCATTGGATGGAGAAGAGGAACAGAGATGGAGCCCGGCAGCATTCTGGGTCCACATAGAGTGGACCAACTCTCTCAAATGGCTTGAATTTGGCAAATCCCAAAATTCTCTTTGCCAAGAATGTTTTTGCCTTAATTTCTTAAACCCATGTGAATTTCAAAGGAAATTTGGTCCGTATGTTTCTGATTCATTTACACTTAACTCATCACAAAGTTGTTGTGAAATAGCCATTTGATGTCCAAGAAGCCTTTAGAAGTCCTCCCCTTTGCCTTTTCTCCCTTGCCAACTGCTAAATACAATTCCACTCCGGAATCTCTGTAAGTTGGATGAAAACTCAGGACTGAAAGAAAACTCTTGTCTTGATAAAACATTCTTGTCAGCATGTAGACGATTTAAACCCACGGGAAACAGAATTCCTTGAAGCTCCTGAAACTTCCTCCAATTCAGGGTTCGTGTTCCCTTTCTGAACTTATGTTAGATGCAAAGCAGAAACACTGAGGTGGAAACAGACGTGGCACCGGGTCTCACCTCCGTCGCAGCTGACACGCCACGGAGAACAGTTGCCTCAGTGTTCGCTAACAGACATTCCTGCTTCCAGTCTTTGGGAGTTCTGCCGTCATATCCCTGCAGCATGACTCTTTTAAGCCATAAGTGTCTTTGATGTCTCCCAACTCACCCACCAGAATCCAGCATGCAACGTGGCTGAGCCATCAGCTATAGAAGGCCCAGACTTAAGTCTCTGCTTACCTCATCCATAATACAATCCCAACATAAGCCAAATTCAAAGTGATAGAATTTAGGAGGGAAGGATGTAGCAGAACTGTGGTTTCTAGCAGGTTCTTTGGTGTGGGCATTGTGGCGTTGGTTTTAGTATCAAATACTGGAAAGGAGACGCGTGGGGGTTGGAGAGGGTCTTTTGTACTTGCTCAGGGGTCTGTACACACGAGTGAACCCGGAAACCTCAGGCATCCTGGGGAAAGTAGGCAGTGCCCGCCAGCCTGGAGAGGAAAGTGATGAGAGTGCATTCTGGGTACTTGGCGAGGCGTTCCCGAAGGCCCCAGTGCTGCCTCAGCACCCTCCTGTCTTCCTTCCTGCCAGCCCCGCCTCCCCCATCCCGCAGAACAAAGACGCTTCAGATCCCAGGACGTCAAGACTGGGTCACAGCCGGAATCCCTCCCAAACAATCCCCTTCTTCACCTCTGTACGCCCTCCCCCCATCGTTTTCTCTTTCCTACTTATTCTGAAATCATTTTCTTAAGCATTTTTAAACCATATTTGCATTTAATCATCTGGAAAAATATCCTTTCTCGCAGCCTCTGAGCTCTTTCAAATACCCCTCCGTGAATCTAAACAGAACTTGAACCATTTTAAACAACTCCCTCTTGGCTCTGTAAAGTTGCCATGTTTTCCCCCCTTATTTTAAATTGTGCAAACAATTAGACATTTTGAAAACGGCATGCATCAAGTCGGGCAAGTCAGGTTTTAATTACTTTAAAACATTTATAATCCCTGCTGTCAGAATCAGCCTTCTCCCTTTGGGCACATAATAGCCTAGGACTGTTGTGATATCTTTTTGGTTTGACCTAAATATCTCTTTACTTTATTGAGTCAGTACAAGGCCCAATAGGTCAAAAATTAGGCATGGGTGGTTAAAGAGTAAATACCTGCTACAAGATGCTGGAGTTAAGAGGAATTATAAAATTAAATCTTTAGAGGTCTGTAACTAAGTTCACATTGGTATTTAAATACCAAATAATCTTCCAATTTTTATGCGTAGTTTTCAGTCACTGTAACAAAAACATGATGTCGCCTGCAAGCTGTGAGCCCTGTGCTTGGCTTCCTTGTTTACATTCACAGCTATAAACACAATCTTATACAGGCTTGTGTGGAAGCAAATTTCCCATTGTTTCCTGCATTTACCACGTGGATAAATTTCTAGAATTTTTCTTCATAGTCTCATTCTTTATGCATTGGCCCCTAAGTGCCTCAACATTTCAGAGTCTGACCACACCTCTACTTACCAGCATCCCATCACAGATTTATAGTCTCTTCATTTTTAACCCCTCTCAGATTTCAAAAGTTATAAATAGAAAATTGTGCCAAGGATATTTATTAATTGTCTTGTCTTTGCAAATGCCTTTGCTATAGCCCTAGTGCATACTATAGGCACCTTCCCAGCAGCTTAAAACATATCTATCTTGTTATCTCAGATGGTAAAGGATCTGCCTGCAATGCAGGAAACCTGGGTTCGATCCCTGGGTGGGGAAGATCCCCTGGAGGAGGGCATGGCAACCCACTCCAGTATTCTTGCCTGGAGAATTCCCATGGATAGAGGAACCTGGTGGGCTACAGTCCATGGAGTCACAAAGAGTTGGACACGCCTAAGCTACTAAGCACAGGATATCTTTCTAGAAAGAGCTCAGTTCAGCCATTCACCAGAGCCACTCTTGGCAACTAACTACAGGGAGACAGATTTTTAAAAAGAGCTTTCAACTTTTTTAATGGGTTAAAAAAAAAAAAAAAAGATCCTGCATCAACATGGTGGTTGGAGACAGTGTGAAACTGGGCTTCACTAAATTGATCAGAAGAAAGTTGAAAAAAGGTGTAGAAGAAGAGAAAGGAAAGAAGAGAGAAATAAATGATGATCAGAAAGAATTCAAAGGAAAGAAAAATATTGAAAAGCAAATACCAGCAAAAGACCATTAAATCTATTAAATAGAAACAGGGCAAACAAATGTGAATGTGGAGAGAAAATAATTAAATTCAGAGTCCCTTGGCCAGTGTAGAAATATGGATTCCAGAAATAAAACTCTGTAAATGCACATTTTTATTACCAAATAATGCCTACCTTGCATTATGGAATTAAATACACACACACACACACACACACACACACTTGGTTTGCTGTGCTCCTCAACTAGATGTGATCAGTGAGTGTGCTCTAAGGGTGATGATTAGCTCTTCCCACAGCCCCAAACTCCAGGTCGGGGGTGGTCTCCCCAGTCTTCAGTACAAGCAGGGATCAGAGCACAGGATTATGTCACCAACCACCACCGCCACAAAAAACTCATCTTTGCAAACATCTCTAAGAGAGTGGGCCCCACCCTGGTCTCTCAGCAGCATCCAGCAATTAAGTCACAGCATTTCAGAATCCACAACCCATCTCTGCACAAGGCTCTGCCCAGGACGTTCTCAAGCACTACATAAAATATAGAAGCCCTTGCCCCTTTGTTGCATCACCATATTTCACCCAGATGGGGTCCTCTGTTAGGGATCATATGTTGTCTATCTGGCAACTACACTGAGCCTTTCTGTCTTATGAATAATGCTTAAAAGAAAATGTATAAAGATATAAAGATTTCTATCTTTAAAAATAAAAGAAGTAGGGACTTCCCTGGCAGTCCAGTGGTTAAGTCTCTGTGCTTTCAATGAAGGGGGCATGGATCTGATCCCTGGTGGAAGAACTAAGATCCCACATACAATGCAGCCAAAAAACTAGAAAAAAAATTTTTTTTATGTTTTTTAAAATTAAAAAAGTAATAAAAGAGACAGAATATCCCCCCACACACTGTACTTTGCTGATGTTCATGGAAATCCAGTTCATCTTTCAGATTTTATTATAGCCCTTTTTTGACAGAGAACTGTTTTTCTTAGATTACTTTTCCACTAATATCTACTATAAAGAAAGCTGAGCACTGAAGAATTGATGCTTTTGAACTGTGGTGTTGGAGAAGACTCTTGAGAGTCCCTTGGACTGCAAGGAGATCCAACCAGTCCATCCTAAAGGAAATCAGCCCTGAATATTCATTGGAAAGACTGATGCTGAAGCTGAAACTCCAATACTTTGGCCATCTGATGTGAAGAACTGACTCATTTGAAAAGACCCTGATGCTGGGAATGATTGAAGGCAGGAGGAGAAGGGGACAACAGAGGATGAGATGGTTGGATGGCATCACTGACTCAATGGACATGAGTTTGAGTAAGCTCCAGGAGTTGGTAATGGACAGGGAAGCCTGGCATGCTGCAGTTCATGGGGTTGCAAAAAGTCAGACACGACTGAGCAACTGAACTGAAGTGAATATCTGCTTGTTTCTAAAACACAAGATCTAATTTTAAACTTGATATTATTCTCTGTAATTTTCTATCAGAAGAGAGAAAAAATGTACTCTTGAGGTTCCAGTATTGAAACAACTATCAAAAATCCTAGAGTCTCTGAACTAGAATTTTCAACTCTCTTAATGAGAAAAAAAAGGATTGATGTGGTGACTGGAAAGAGTGTTAAACTGGGCTTCACTAAATGGATCAGAGGAAAGTTGAAAAGTTTCTTTTTTTTTTTTTTTTTTGAAAAGTTTCTTTATGTATGTGGAATATCTTTACATACATGGAATATTTTTAGGGCTAATCAAGAAACATGCATGTAATTATCTAATTATCAGCTGAGCTAACCAAGGGACCGCTAAGATGGGTCTACCTCTTGTTAGGGTTTGGAGGCCGTCCATAATTTTGGTGCACTTTTCCGATTCAAAGAGCTCAAAGGTGACTCCAGAAAGCACAGATGACCCTTTGTTTACTGTTAGAGTGAAAATTAATGTTTACAGTGTTGATCAGTCTGCGGCGTGCTCAGTCGTGTCCCACTCTTTGTGACCCCTATGGACTATAGTCGGCCAAGCTCCTCTGTCCATGGGATTTTCCAGGCCAGAATACTGGAGTGAGTTGCCATTTCCTTCTCCAGAGGATCTTCCTGACCCCGGGATTGAATCCATGTCTCCTGCATTGGCAGGTGGATTCTTTACCACTGAGCCACCTGGGAAGCCCCTTTATTGTTGACACAAGACAACAAAAGATCCTGAAGCAACTTCTAAACCAAAGAATCCATAAATAATGTCCTATATTCTTGAATATGTTTTAACACCTTTTTTTAAAAAAAATTACACATTCAGTGTAACCTCTTAACCACAAACTCCTGTTCCCAGACCATCTCATATGAAGAAAAAGGAGCCGCAAAAAGTTTAAATTATCAGAGAGATGATACCCTAAGGAGAGAAGCCGAAACCAAAACCCTGGTTTTTCAGGGAAATTGAGTGAAAAATAAGGAAGCAAACTGGAGAGTAGAAGAAGGTGAAGGGGAGCTGTAGGAAAAACAAAAATGAATGAAAAGTACAGGTGGGATGACTGTGGGCTTTGGTTGGTTTCCTGAAAGACAGGGGTCTGCTCTTGTGGTGGGGTAGGGGGAGAATGATCAATCCCACAACATTTTCCAGAAAATGTCAAGGAATTCATAGGCCCCCTCAGAGCCTCTCTAGCACCCTAGAGAAAACAACAACAGGAACATCTTTGAAGCCGACAGTAGTGTTTGGTCAAGATATTTAGGAAACAGGAAACTGGTGAAATAGACAGCTGGGCCCTTCAACACAAAATCACCGCCACAGAGTATTCTGTTTCAGCGAAGGCAGAGGAGTCTGCTACTAAATCCAAACCCAGGCCTAGCTGTAGTTTTATATCCCTTTATGTTTTCTTTAGAGATGTTCCATTAAGAATAAGGTCATTCTTTGAAGTTTTAAAATGTGGATATCATTTAAAATTTTTTGATGCTTCTAACTCAATAATTTCATGTAGTCATAAAAATAATTTGTGTTTAAGTGCTCTCCAAGGATTCTGTTCCAAGAGCTGCAATTCCTTTCATTTGGCCTAACGCCTGGGTGACATTTCCCTGCTAAGGGTCCCCAGTGGGTTCCAACTGGACCATGTGAGTCTCTGGATGATCTGAGTTTACTGTATGTTGAGTCAGTTCTACTTCTAGCATTGCCGGGTCAGAGAGAGAACCAGATGCCAAGTTTACTTGGGGGATTGAGACTTCAACGTTTCCAACCTTTGTGCCAGAGAGGCTACCTTCTGAGGGATCCCATTCCAAAGAGAGTAAACAAACTCTGGAAAAATGTTCAGCCTCACTGGTAATTAAGGAATTGTAACTCAAACCAATCAGTTATTACTCTATAGCATGTGTTGGAGAGAAAACAGTATTATTCCCAAGATTGATGGCACTGTATTTAGGTACAATCCTTATCGAGTTGAATATCTTAGTAATAGAAAGAATGGTAAATACATTTATTCACTTTGACTCAGCCATTCCATCTTTAGGAAAACTTGAAATGAGTGAGAGAGTAGAAATGATATATACCAGATTGTTTCCAGCAAGTGAAACAAGAAACAGCCAACAATAAAAGATCGGTTCTCTAATTATGGCTAGTCCATAGGGAGCACTGTGATCTCCGTTGACAATAGTAATTCTACCCCCAGGCCAGTGTGGGCTTGTAAATTGCCATACGACTTGATTCTGGCCACTACGACAAGAGAAAACATTTTCTTAAGAGTTTTGGGAGAAAGGCATCTTCCTCCTAAGAAAAAGTTCATCTTCCAAAGAGGAAGAAATGATTTATCTTCTAACTCTGGGCACGGTGCTGGATATGGTCCCTGGCACAGCTGCTGTCATCTTGGATATACCAGAGGGGAATTCAACAGCAAGAGGAGCTCCCTAGAGAAATGGAAAGCCTGGGTCCTTGACAGGATAACAGCACTGAGCCACTAAGTCAATCAACCCAAAGCCTCAACTTCCATTATATATGAAATATCCCATAGCTGTGAAATATTCAACTTTCTTATAACTTAAGCTAGTTTGAGTTGAGTCTTTCTGTAACTCACTGCCAAAGGAAACTAACAGGATCCAAATTAATTTAATTTTGCATTTCCATAACAGGGAAGATTAATGTAAACTTATGGCAAGTATTTGTCAATAATCTTAAATAAGACAGTTGAATCCCCCAAAGCACAGCCAATATAATTGTAATTACATAAAAACCATGAATATATCTATATCTGTATGTTATGAATAGTACTAATAAGAAATCGTTTATCAGTTAAAGAAAGTAAACTATTAAACATTGCAAAGTTTTTAATTAATATTCTAAGTGCTACCTTCTATAATTTTTGTTCACATCATTTGTCAAGAAGGTGAGCCACCAAAGGTGAAGGGGCACATCGAATTCATCCCAATTTCAAGAAAATTTGCTAGAATATTTTTCATTTTATATACATCAGGATGGATTTGGTTCTGTTCTAGTAACAGACAACCCAGAATTTCAATGCCTTATAATGTATTATAACTTGCTTAGTTATATATAACTTGCTCGGCTTCCCTGGTGGCTCAGAGGTTAAAGCATCCGCCTCCGATGCGGGAGACCCGGGTTCGATCCCTGGGTTGGGAAGATCCCCTGGAGAAGGAAATGGTAACCCACTCCAGTATTCTTGCCTTGAGAATTCCATGGACAGAGAAGCCTGGTAGATTACAGTCCACAGGGTCGCAAAAAGTTGGACACGACTGAGCGACTTCACTTTCCTTTCATAACTTGCTTAGGCTACAGTTGACTGGCGTTAGATGGAGGGGTGGCATCATACTGCTGATCAATTACTCAGGGACTCAGACGAACTCGGCGACCACCATTCCAACCGTTGATTGTCACTATGCCAGAGATTAAAAAAACATGCAAATTGAGTTCTGGATTTTAATGCTTCAGCTACATTATCTCCACTCTAGTTTCATTAGCCAAAACAGGTCACATGGCTTTGCCTAATTACAAAGGATGATGGAATGTGCAATCCTCGAATGTACCCGGGAGCCCGAAATATTGGCAAACAGCCCTAATGACTACAACAGGATTACAACAAATGCCTGGTTACATTATATGTACAGGATGTAGACTTTTTTCTTAAACCCCAGAGGTAAGGGAGAGATGAAGCCTCTATGTAAGCAAAATTAGTCTGCTGCTGCTGCTGCTGCTGCTACGTCGCTTCAGTCCTGTCCGACTCTGTGCGACCCCACAGACAGCAGCCCACCAGGCTTCCCCATCCCTGGGATTCTCTAGGCAAGAACACTGGAGTGGGTTGCTATTTCCTTCTCCAATGCAGGAAAGTGAAAAGTGAAAGTGAAGTCGCTCAGTCGTGTCTGACTCTTCACGACCCCATGGACTGCAGCCTACCAGGCTCCTCCATCCATGGAATTTTCCAGGCAAGAGTACTGGAGTCTAGTGAGACATAAAACATCCCCTCACATGTTTTAAATACATGCCCAACTTTACCCGGCAATTGATTCCTCAGGGTTCATATGGTTGCTAGAACATGTGGTTCAAGTCTCAGCCTATTATAAATGTAGTGGAGACTTTTGCATCATTCCTCAAGTGCTGCCATGAAAGACCACCAGACAGCAAAGAGATTCATCGTTACAAGAGATCTCCCTTGCAAAATATGCTTACATCACCAAAAGCAACCAGCCATGAATCTGCCTGCTAGGAGATACCCAGCCCTTCTCTCTACTGCCTGCTATCTTTCTGCATATGTTTGGGAAGTTTTTAACCTTTAACTTTCTGGACTGAGATCAAACATAAATTCTGAATTGTGAAACTCAGAGTGAACTTATCAGAGTTCATTCCTCATTTTGTTTCCCTATTCTTTCATTACATGACTTAATTCTTCAAAACTTTAACTTGACTCCCCAGGAGCACAGCTTTTCCCATTTCCAAGTTGTGAACCTTCCACTGTTGAACTGCCATTCTTCTTTAGCTACTTTCTCCAACAGCCCATAAAAATCATAGAGGATCACCGGCTGCTAGAAGCCTAAACTTTCAACCTGAAGCCTATGTTGGATCCTCCCAGCCACCAGAGGAACAGGCAAGGATCCTTCTCAGGGGACTCTGTGTCTGAGAGCAGTCCAGTAGCAGTGATCTAAGAGCATGGCCCAGCCTTGGGCTATGGAGATGGACTAGCAGCTGATTTAAGGAAATGGCAACCCACTCCAGTAGTCTTGCCTGGAGATTTCCATGGACAGAGGAGCCTGGCAGGCTACAGTCCATGGGGTCACAAATAGACACAAGTGAGCAACTAACAATTTTAGTTTCATTTAGATGGGAGAAAATTGGTTTGACTGCCTCTTGGTGGCAGTTGGTGCATTCCTCATCGAATTCTATAGAGATAATTTTACTTTTCCCAGAGTATATCAACCAGAGATTTTTAGATTATAAGTATCAGGAACCTTCACTTACACCAGATTTTTTGAAAAATAAAAAATAAAAAAGGATTTACTTATTGGCTCATAAAATATTCAGGGGTAGGGCTGGTTTGAGGCAAAGCTTAATCCAGGGGCTTAAGTGATATCACTGGGATGTGATTTCTCCTTCTCTTTTTCTCAGCCCTCCTTTCTCCATCCTGGCTTGCTCTTCAACAGATTTTTCCCTCGTGAGTGTAAGGTGGATGCCAAGAGCTCTGCGGGCCACATCTAGTTCTCAGCAGACCCAGCAAAAGCCTTGAGCTCCACACACTGACAGGTCAACACACTGACAGGTCACGGGCGTCCCCCAATCAAGGCATCCATCATTGGCCTGGAGGATCAAACATGCAAGCTGACTGTGGCCAGTCAGGCTTGCCCCTGGGGGTAAGGATGGGGTTAGGACTCCCCAACCTGTGGTAGTGGAGAGGAGGACAAGTATGTGTCCCCAGAAGAAATCCAGGGTGCTCTGATGGAAAGAAGGTTGAAGAGATGCTGATAACCCAGACATGCAGGCAGCCTTTCTTGGACTCAGTTCCTTATCTTTGTCTCCTTCAGAACTGGCCTTTCTTTTATTTCAGTCTGGGTGGTTGGGAAGTGGGCGGGGTCGGGGGAGGGGGGTGGTGGTGGATGGTGTTAGTGAAGGTTTCAGGCACTAAGAGCCACGTTTCCTTTTTAATGGGAACTTCCCGAAGACCCAGTGAGTCAGAAAGAAGAACCTTGGCCTGATGGTCTAAACCCCTCAGGCTGGGTCTCAGCTCCGAGACCTTAGGTAACTCACTTCATGGACTTAATTTTCTTATTCATGACTGACAGGGATGGACTATATAATCTCTGGATGCAGTGATTTTTGTTTGTTTGTTTGTTCAATGACATTAGGATAGGATTGCAAATCTTACCCAGGGTGTCATGGCTGACACAAGGTGTCAACCCCACCCTCTGATTCCAAGTGGAAAGGCTCTTTCTGGAACACCACAGCTTATAAATGAACAAAAGAGGGCAATGTTGACACACTTGCTCGTGGACTGGATGAGAGTGGGGAGGGGAGATGGAGAGGGCACAGGCATCACCACGTTTTTCAGGTCATTAGCAAAGATGGCATTACAATTGGCACAGGAAGGAAAAGTTTGACTATTTTCTGATGCATGGAAGAAACAAGTCTGACTTTAGATCTGTCTTTATAGTGATATTGGGATAGAGATGTGGAATTCCCAGAAGACTTTTAAAGCAGAATTGGAGCTTGGCAGCTAGAAGAAGGCTGGAAATGGGGACACCTGAGTACATTAAATAGAAAGTTTGACAGAACTTAGAAGGATAGGTGAGAGTTCTGGGTGATGTGTAGACTGACTAGGAAGGGTCTCCCTTTCAAAGGTAAGGGGCAGGGCACAAGATACCTGGGAGAGGAGAATAGAAGGCTCATGAGAGAGTCACTGAAAGCAGTTGAGAAGAGGGTTTGGGGATGGTTGGGGTGAGAGAGGGAGCAAGAAAGAGATGGGGAGGAGTGAGGACTAAGATCTGCAAATCTCCTTCCTCAGAAAGATCTAATAGGCCTCCTTGGGTGGAGGTGGTGGGGAGTGGGTCCAGGCAATGACAAAGCCAGAGAAGCAATGGGTGTTGAAATGGGGACAGTGAACTCAGACGAGTCCAGAAAGTGCTGTCTGCTCAGCAGCCCAGGGAGGCGAGTTGGGGAGACTTGGAGAAATGAGACAGGAGCTCTGAAGCACAGCTGTGAGGAATAAATTAGCAAGTCAGCAACACTTCGGTTTTTTTTTTTTCAATTTGCCCAGAATTGCTGACCAACCAACATTAAATTGTACAGGCCATCTTCCAGAAGCACGCTAGAACTAGATGTCAAGGCAACAAGACGGAAAACTAGAGCAAAGCTCACAGAATACAAACGAAGTGGGTTTGTATTTATTTTGGTTCCTCAGGACTCTCAGGAGCCATTCAGTCCCTGGCGGGCCAGGACCTTGTCAATTACTCCCCTTTAACTCCTTCCTCCTGTTTGGCAAAATGTGGCGGTGCCCTGGGGTAGGAGTCAACCTCAGGGTAGGAGAAAAACCTCTAAGAGAAAGAAAGGATCAAAGGGTGAGTTGAATCCCTTCCTCCAGAGAGAATCACTCATTTTCACACAGTTCCACATAGTATAAAGGGAAACGGGACATGAGATTACAAACGGAATTGTAAATGCCTGCCTCATCCCAAAATAAAGGTGGGGCAGAAAATATTCTCTCTTTTCTTAAAAAAAAAAAAAAAAGTAGACCATTTGGGAGGAAGTTGGACCCACTACTGAAACGGTCTGCAAAGGCACAAACTTCTGAAGGGAGAGACAGAGCGGACCCTTGCTAAGGGGATGAGAAGCCGTCTTGAGGTGCCCGGTGTGGAGAGCGCTGTGGCCGTGCGCTCTGTGCTGCCACCTAGTGGACGCAGTTTGGTAACTACAACGGCTTGGGGATGGCTAGGAAAGGAAAACTTCCAGCTTCCCAATTTAAAAAAAGAAAACAGCAGTCAAAGACTGTCGCGGCAGCAACCAGCCTCCTGACAGCTGCAAACACATCCCTTATTAGTGCAGCCTGTAGGCCCAAGGGACCTAGCGACACTCCTCACAAGAGTAGGCGCGAGAGAAACACAGCGGGCACTGCAGGGGTCCGCAGGTGGACCCGGGGGCCCCTTGGGGACACGCCCTTTGCTGTGGTTCCAGTTCTGACAGCGGAACTCTTTTCTCTTCCTCATCTGGGCTTTGTTCTGCTACAGCCCGTTTCATTTCAGGACTGAAACAAGCGGTGATGAAACTATCAGTGACCAGTCACTAGGCAAAATACATCCTTGTCCACTTTGGGGGAAGAGACGTGACAAGTTAATGAGATGCAGCCCGAGCCTCTTTCCCATCGCACCTCAGGCGTGCACACAGGAGGTGAGCGTAGTGGCAGCGTGCCTGGTGCTGCCTGTCTCTAATCAAGGAACCTGCTTCTGGTTCCACGTCCAGGTGAGGTCGCCTGTACTTCTCTTGTCCAGTGAAGACTCTCCAAGGCAAACTGGCTAATAGACTCCTTTCTTAGCCAGCAGCCAAAAATTAGCTTAGAGATGACCCATTCTTGATGCCAGGGCCACCTCACTGATGCAGCCCTGTTCTTTCTCTAGTTGTAAAGTGTGTGTGTGTGTGTGTGTGTGTGCGTGCACTCGCACGCCAAATGGCTACAGTCACGTCTGTTTGTGACCCTATGGACTGTAGCCTGTCAGGCTCCCTGTGTCCATGGGATTTTCCAGGCAAGAATACTGGAGTGGGTTGCCAAGGGGTCCTCAGCCTCCAGAACCTAATGCCTAATGATCCGAGGTGGAGCTGATGTAATAATAATAGAAATGAACTGCACAATAAATGTAATGTGCTTGAATCATCCCCAAACCATCCTCCCCACTCCTTGGTCCCTGGAAAAATTGTCTTCCATGAAACTGGTTCCTGATGCCAAAAAGGTTGGGGACCACACAGTATATGGCAGAGAAAGAGTAGAATAGACCTCTGGAACCAGTCATTTGGCATCTCATGAAGAAGGATTAACAGATGGTTAGAAGGCTGGAACCATGGTTACTCGAATTTCAGGCAGGCTCTTCAGATATGTTTTCCCTGCTGAACAGAAATGTTCTATCACTTACTTAAATAATTTCATGAAGACAGCTTGAGACAGATAACAACAACAAAAAAAACCACCCTATGAATTCCACAGAGTATTGCCAAAGGCAGTGCAACTATCTATTGTTTTAAAAAATAACTGACTTTTACAAACCTCCATACGATTTATAAGTCAAAATCATTTTTCCCTTGAGAACAATCCAGAAAGAGTAAAACATTCAAAGCACCAAACTTTCAAAAGACCTGTTGGATTTAAAGATTCTATCCATGAAAATAACTCCCTGGATTACTTAAATGGCCGTGAAGCTCTTAGAGGCTCAGATGAAAGACACCATCAAAGTACAAAGTATTATTAATAACCCTTGGTGTCCAGCCATCTCCTTCCCCTTCTCTCTTTTGGGCAAGCATCTGCCTGGTTCTATTTTGCTATTTGATTTCACTATGTAGTTTTCCGACGTCTGCTCCCAGGTTCTCTGAGACAACAGTGGATTCTGCTCAGAGATGAAATCACACAAGAAAGGGGAGGAAGACCTCATGAACGTGCTGCCTCTCATCCCTTAGGTCCCTCTGCCGTGCCTGCCGCAGATGGCTTCAGTCTCACAGCCAGCACCTGCCTCCTTCCTCAAAGGGCCCTTCTCAGGCCCTGCCTTTGGGAGCCTGGGAATTAAAGCCCCTCTCGCTTCAGGCAGCGCTGTATACAAAGATGGGACAGGTAGAAGAGCAAAAGTGTTCCAGCTCCCTTGTCCCTTATGGAAACCAGTCTGGAGTTGAGGTGGCGGGGGTTTGGCGGGGGCATAAACTGCTTTATCTTCAGAGCTTCCCTGCAGGATTGAGCTGAAGTTGCTGTAGTGATTTTCAAATAGCCACAGATCCTTTGACCCTCCTCTCTTCAAAAGGTGGAGTCTAACTCCCTTCCCCTTCAATATATACCAGACTGAGTGCTGCTGGGGAAGATGGGTCAAGACAGGGATGGCCTCTGCCTGACTCACCCTCTTGGACTGCACACATGGAGACCCACCCACAGCATGAGGATGCTCCAGCAGTCCTGGGAAAGGCCCAGGTGGACAGGAACTGAAGCCTGCCCCCAACAGCCAGCACCAGCTTGCCAGCCTGGTGAGTGAGCTGCTTTGCAAGGGGTCCTCCACTCCAGGGAAACCTCCATCAGGTGCAGCCCTGCTGACACCTTCACTGACATGGTGACGGCCACCACAAGAAGACCCCAAGCCACCAGGGAAGACCCCCCATTAAAAGTTTTGTTATTCTCGAGGAGAGTGTATTAGTCTGCTAGAGCGGAGGAGAGTGTATTAGTCTGCTAGAGCTGTCATAACAAAATACCCCAGACGGAGTGGATTAAACAACAGGGATTTACTTCTTACCATCTGGAGGCTGGAAGTCCCAGGATGTCAGCAAGGTTGGTCTCCACTGAGGCCCCTAGCCCTGGCTAGCGGATGGCCTTTCTCTGTGTTTTCACAAGGTCTTCCCTCTGGGCTTGTCTGTGTCTGAATTCCCTGTTCCAGAAGGACACCAGTCAGACTGGATTAGAGCTCACCCCACGGCCTCATTTAACCTTAATTATACCTTAAAAGACCTACGTCCAAATACAGTCACATTCCGAGGTACTAGGGTTTAGGACTTCAACATACCATTTTAAATGGACATCATAACAGAGCTTATAACAGAGAGTTTATTATTTCAGAGAAATTACTAATTCTAGATTTTCCTCTAAAATGCTTTTGTTGTTGCTGTTGTTCAGTCGCTTAGTCGTGTCTGACTCTTTGCGACCCCACGAACTGCAGCACACTAGGCTTCCCTCTCCTTCATTGTCTCCCGAAGTTCACCCAAGTTCACGTTCATTGAATTGGTGATGCTATCCAATCATCTCATCCTCTGACGCCCTCTCCTCCTAGTTCCCTGAAAATAACATTTTGCCGTGTATTAACTTTTTTTAAGAATAGGGTGATACAAACCCAATAGGAGTCATACGTGTAATAGCAGCAAGAGAAGAAACACGGTGTGTAGAAAATCATGTGTCTGAAATCTCAAGGGGGAGAAGGGTGGTGAGGAAGCAAAATCCTGGTCTGAAAAGAACTCTGGAAATAATGTGTCCAGTTATTTCTTCAGGGTTTGTTTTGACTTCCAACCTGCACCAAAGTCTACAGAACAGTGTTAACCTTTCCCAATCACTCCTCCTCTTCCTCACAATGTGTTTGGATCCACTCAACACAACGTGGACCTGCCAGACTGACCCTGGCCAGTGCGGGCAGGATGGCTGCCGCCATCACCTCCCACCTTCATGACAAAGAGGAAAAGCGAACCATCCTGGGTACCACCTGCATTGCCAACCATGCCCATTTCTGGTGATAGCAAGGCAGACCATGAGAAGATAGCTGGCCCCAGGCCAGGTTTAGAAATTGGTGGAATGTTTCCCAATAGCCTGTTCACCAGTTCCAAGGACTGAGCCCATTACATAGCCCCACAAGGAAGAGAAAATAGTTCCAATCCTACTGAGAGACTCTACACGACTCGCCTCACCCACATCCCATTCTTCAACCCTCTCTGAACCAAGGGGAGGAGGCTGGGGACACTTAGGGTAGCAGCAGTTTCCTTTGGTGAAGACATGATGGAAACTGGGAGTTTTATCAGCTTTATTCATCTGAGAGATGCGTCATTATGTTCCCAGATCCACAACCGATATCCAGACCAAGGAATGTGTAAAATTGTATGGTGGGAGCTGAAAATATCCAGACTTGTGAAAAACACAGAACAGGAAGCCTGAACTCCCTCTGGAGAAGATGAGAGAGATAGTAAAATCTTGGATTTTCACATGCATGCATGCACAGAGATGATCCCGCACAGAGAGAGAAGCCACCCAAGGATGAGAACTGGAGGGTGTGAAGAGTCCCCAGTGGTGTGAGGAAGCCAGATACCAGCTGAGCCATGCTGTCAAACAAGTAGGCTGTGTAGGAAGATTTGACTCAATTAATCAACAAGAGGCCTGGCCAGAGAAGGTCTCTCAGGAGCTAGGGGACACATGAGTGCTATGAACTCAAGGGATCAGGATTTTTTTCTTTTAACAAGCTTTAAAAAAAAAAAAAAAGACAAAAGAAATCATATGGTAAGGTTCTAGGCTTCTATTGTTTCTGGGCTTGAGTCCTAAAAATCAGAGCCAAAGTTAAGAATTAAGTGTGGTGTAACATGCACACACAAACACATAGGCACCAATTTTTTAATATGTGTAATTATGTCTGCGGAGGATTTTTCCAGTGCAGGTTGCCTTTGGTGAGAAAGCAGATTCTCTAAATTATCCTCCCGGGAAGGGACTGAAGGAGGCAGAAGGTTAGTTGGAAGCATGGCTTTCGAGACCAGTCCATCCTTCTGCTCAAAAGCAAAGGTAATTGATGTGTTCCTCCTTCATTTGATTCGAACCTCTAATCAAGAGGCTTCTTGGCGGCTTCCATCCTTTCTTTGCTTAACCTATGTCATCTGTAATGTTCTGTCTTTCAAGGGTATGTGAGGTTTTAACAGTCATCTCTGTGCCTGCAATAGCTTACTGCTCAAGTTAATTTTTTCATGACTTTTAAAAGGCTGGATTCATTTAACCCCATTATCAGGACATGTTGACTTCAGAGGACATGGATTCTTGTTCCAACAGGCTTCTTTGTGCTCTGGTGGCTGAAGAAAACTTTCTCCCTTGACCAGTTGTGACTAAGTCTGGCTTAAAGAGTTGTGAAGATTCCACATGTGGCAACATGTTAGCAGAAGAAAATATGATCTAATCTTAAATCCTTAACAAGTATTTTCCACAGAAGAACAAAGGAGGGAGGAAGCTGATTTTCTTGCCTGTTTGCTTAACTTATTATCTTTATGTGTTTTCCATTCAGTATCTTGTTTAATCTGCACAAGAAATAGGATGGGAATATTTTTAGATGAGTTTCTCTAGGAGGCTCAGAGAGGTTAAGTAATCTGTTTATCATCATACAGTCAGTCAGTTTGATTCCAAAGCCTAAACTCTTTCTTTTGCAGTGTTTGGAGATGTGAGAGGTGTGTCAGCCCACCAGGCACAGGGTATTCTTCATGCAATGAACGTGACGTTTTGGTCATAATCAGTCATGATACAGTCCTTGTTTATTTAGAACTACAATGTCTAGAGAAAAGAAAGTGCATCTGAAAAAAAAAAAGTGCATCTGTAGTGGGTCTGATTACACAGATGCTGAATGAAAGTTGCTCTATCACGTCCAACTCTTTGGGATCCCATGGACTGTAGCCCATCAGGCTCCTCCTTCCATGGGATTCTCCAGGCAAGAATACCGAAGTGAGTTGCCATTTCCTTCTCCAGGGGATCTTCCCCACCCAGGGATTTCTGGTTGAGTGAAAATGGATGTAATTTGTGTAGCTGTCTACTGTCCTGGGTGGAAAACATTCTATGACACTCTGACATCAATGGCCTGGGTTGAAAGTTCCCAGCTCCTTCCTGTGTCTCCTCCCTGCTCTCTTATCCCATACTCTATGACTTAACTGGCACTCATCTGTGATGCTGCCATGGGGCAGGGCCAACTTAGTGATGACAGCACTGTCTGCTGGGTACCAGCAGAGGCAAACAGTCTCCCAGAGGGGTGACATGCCTGCATATCATACTAATTACTCCCCGGCAGCATCCAGCTTTGCAATGGTAGCCCACACCCTGTAAGTTCAGATCAAAGCAGTGCCTGCACCTATTTATAAAAGTGCTGAGAGACACAGGGTGTTTGGGCTTCCCAGGTGGCACCAGTAAAGAACTGGCCTGCCAATGCAGGAGACATAAGAAACACAGGTTCGATAGGGGTCAGATTCCCTGGATGAAGGCATGGCTACCCACTTCACTATTTTGCCTGGGGAATTCCATGGACAGAGGAGCCTGGCAGGCTACAATCCATAGGGTCACAAAGAGTCGGACATGACTGAAACAACTTAGCACACACACCAAAGGTACTTAGAAGGTACTCCTTTGCGACTTCCGTTGTGGCTCAGCAGGTAAAGAATCTGCCTGCAATGCAGGAGACTTGGGTTCGATCTCTGGGTTGGGAAGATGCCCTGAGGAAGGGAAAGGCTTCCCACTCCAGAATTCTGGCCTGGAGAATTCCATGGACTCTATAATGGGGTCACAAAGAGTCGGATACGACTGAGTGAATTTCACTTTCCTTTGGGACTTCCCTGGTGGTGCAGTGGGGGTGCTTCTACTGCAGTGGGCTATGCTTTGATCCTCTGTTGAGGAACTAAGATCCCACATGCTGTTTGAGGAACTAAGATCCCACATGTGTGTGGTGTGGCCAAAAAAAGAAGGTCCTTTTCACATCATCACGCATACCTAAAAGAGTCTAGTTCACATCTGCACACACACTCTCATTACTAGGACACACTTACTTAGATAATTTTACTTTGATAACATTTTCATTACTTACAGGTTCCGGAGCTCATAGGTGAGCAGTGACTATATTACTGGCAGTCCTGCTCACTTATGCAATGTCCCCTGTGCCAGCTTCCATGTGGATTTAATTCAAGAATCAGAACAACCAGTACACTTGGAGCAGATAGAGTAGCTTCTGCACACATTGGGAGTGAGCCCCCAATAGTTGGGAAAACTGCATCTGCTGGGTAATGAAAGACTCATCAGATTTTCAGGTGACAGTTTAAATTAGCCAAGCTTCCCAATTCTGCAAAATTAGCTATAAATCAGGCAAGAATCCACCTGTCCCAAAGACCAAGTCCTGCCAACTCAATGGAAGCCACTGCAGTAATCACAATTTTTTAGAAATTTAAGACCCAGACCCAACTCAGAAGGGTGAACATTACACCCACTAGGAACTAAAAGGAAAAACAGTCTGAGTTTATTATTTTGTTTTTGCAAAATCTAGTTTCCATCTCACATTGCCTCTCCCGTCACAAAATGATTTTTTTTAATTTTAAGTATTGATGGGGCTATTGATGGAGAAAAGAGACATGGGCCAGTGAATTAAGTGGCCCAAACCCATCCCTAGATGGGCTCTCAAACCTCCAGTGAAAATAAGGGAGGACCTACCCTCCACCTATCCACAAAGGAGCAACCCCGAATATTTCTAAAATCAAGGCTGCATCCACAGCAACGCATTAGCATCCCGCTGGCCGTTTATGGACAAGTTGGCCGTGTTCTCCGGTGGTGGGACCACTTTAAGATCCTAAATTGGTAGATACACATTTTCCACACCACTAGAACTTCAAACGGCAGCTCCTACGCCCTTTCCACATAAAACCCTAACCACTAACATGCCTCACAAAGGCCCACTAAAATATGAATCGACTTGAATACATAGTGAACTTAATTGCTAATATTCCTTGGCAAATCAGATCCACTATTAACAGCCTAATAATGAGTATGCATAGCGGCGCCCCAGCGCGACCAGATGCGCGTGTAAAATAAATAAATAAAGTCGAACTGCCACGCTAAATAAAGTTGTCCCGCCACCTCAGGTTACCATCTGTTTCTAGTTTGCCTCAACAGTTTTCCCTGAGCTTATTTTCTCAGCTCCAAACAACTCCAGCTGGCGGGTCTTACGATGAACGTGGACGGGTCCACCAGCGCCTGGGTTACCTCCGGCTTCCCGTGAGTCCAGATATTTGGACGTGACCTCCACCGACAAGAACCCTGCCATCCTGCAACGTTTTGGGTCTCACGTTCCCTCAGTTTAAAACAAGGCGGTGGAGGAGGGGGCAAGAAAGGAAGGGGGAGAAAGAAAAATTAAAACATTCCTGTTGGGGGGGGATGGTAGTCATAGACAAGTGTGAGATTTGGCAATAAATTATTGTCCAGATGAAGGGAAAACAATCACAAATTAGAAACAGATTTATTCACACTCAGTGCATTAATGAAAACTTAAAAAAAAAGAAAAAGAAAACTAAACTGTGTGTACTGTGTGGAAAAATATAATGGCCCGGCAGGCCTACTTTTTATTAACAACTCATCAGTAAGCAGGTTGTAATTCATAACAAAGAATTCACCCGCAGGAACACCACATGACTGTGAGCTTTTTGAGTTTCCTAAGAAAATACATATGTTGTTCCACTCGGTTTCCTTTCAATAAAACCCACCAGTTAGCACTTCATTTTCAAGCTGTTCTGACAAATCAGGTGAGTTAGCTCTGTAGAAAAAACAGAAGCCAATTTTGCAGCTGAGAATTTTAGGGAATTTTTTTTTTAATAACTTAAATAAATTTCCCCAATGGCAGGGAAGCCATGATAAAGGCTATGAAATGAGTTCATTTGGAACGACTTGAAAGAAGGTCTGTTTTAATTCACTTCATTAATTTTTCCTGAGGAAGTATTTAAGGACACATCTCTTGCGCTAAGGTATGTGTCTGCAGGGAAGAGAAAAAATTGTGTGACTTCTGTGTTTTTTTTTTAATCCCTTGAAACACGATTAAAGATTTTTGGAGAGCATGCAGCAGCTCCACAGAACAGAAGACGCTGAAATGACAACAGCAAGAGCTTCCTGCCACCGAATAGCTACTGAAATAAACACAAATGCCACCAGTCTCTGCACTGGCACCCAAGCAATGTGATCCCCACCCCCGCTTCAAACATCAGGTGAACTAGACCATTTAATATTTGCAGGAGAGAACGAGGACCTTCTGCCATTTTCTCTGCAGGTAATGACCTTCTTCCTACCTGATTTCTTCCACATCTTCCAGAGTTCCCTTCATCCTTTGAAACCTACTTTATTTCCAGCCTCCTCCAGTGAAATCTCCACCGATCACCTTGAATATATAAACAGAACCGTCATCTTTCTCTCTGAATCAATCACTGTAACCCACAGTCTTAGTTCCTCTGAGGTTCTGCCTTGTATAAACTCCCATGTGAAAGCATTCTTTGAGAAGTCCACTTTATGAAGAGGTTTTCACAGCCTATGTGTGTGGCAGAAGTGGTCACCTGACCAAACATTACATTTCTTGGCCCCCTATACTCTTTCCCTGTCACACAACTAGTCCTAGCCAATGAGCTGTGAGCAGGTGTGACATGTTTTCTACTCATTCTCGACCTCCCTCCCACATCAAATACACAGAGACCTTGGTTTGCAGTGGTAATCCACAAGACGGAGTTGGCCTGGACTCAGAAGTCACCATGGTACCTTGTCCTAGAGAGCTGTTTTACCTGCTGCCTAATCATGGGATAAGAAATAAGTATTTGTTGTGATGTACACGTCTGAGGGGCTTCCCAGGTGGCCCTCAGTTCAGTTCAGTTCAGTCGCTCAGTCGTGTCCGACTCTTTGCAACCCCATGAATCACAGCACACCAGGCCTCTCTGTCCATCACCAACTCCCGGAGTTCACTCAGACTCACATCCATCGAGTCGGTGATCCCATCCAGCCATCTCATCCTCTGTTGTCCCCTTCTCCTCCTGCCCCCAATCCCTCCCAGCATCAGAGTCTTTTCCAATGAGTCCACTCTTTGCATGAGGTGGCCAAAGTACTGGAGTTTCAGCTTTAGCATCATTCCTTCCAATGAACACCCAGGACTGATCTCCTTTAGAATGGACTGGTTGGATCTCCTTGCAGTCCAAGGGACTCTCAAGAGTCGTCTCCAACACCACAGTTCAAAAGCATCAATTCTTCGGCGCTCAGCTTTCTTCACAGTCCAACTCTCACATCCATACACGACCACTGGAAAAACCATAGCCTTGACTAGACGGACCTTTGTTGGCAAAGTCATATCTCTGCTTTTCAACATAGTGGTAAAGAATTGGCCTCCCATTGTGGGAGACAAAAGAGACATAGGTTTGATCCCTGGGTCAGGAAGACCCCCTGGAGAAAGGCATGGAAACCCACTTCAGTATTCTTGCCTGGAGAATCCCATGGACAGAGGACCCTGGGGGGTCACAGTTCATGGGTTCACAAAGGGTCATACACGACTGAACTGACTTAGCATGCACGACCACCTCTGAGATTTGGAGCCAGCATGACATGGCCTATCCTGGTCAATTCAGGGTAGACTTAATCTCTGATATTGGAATTCTGTACTTGGACATGTTTGACTTGTTCACTTTGGATGCCAGGAAACTCAGAACTTGAAGCTCTAAGTTAACCTCTGTGGTCACTGTTCATGTTAGTCCTCCTTCTTATATGTGATCATGCTTTTTTAATTTAAAAATGCCCTAATTTAAATTTAACATCATTTTATTGTGGAGGTTCTTACTGAGCAGCTTCACATACATTATTCAGGATGAGGCTTTGCATACACACACACACACACACACACACACACACACAAAGAGAGAGAGAGAATTAATATCATTGTCCATGTATGTGTTTCTCTTACTTTCAGTACTAGACTGTACATTTCTTCCGGGCAGCACCTGAAATCCACCCATCTTCACATCCCACAGAATTGCTAACCTAGTGCCTTGTTTAACAAGCATTTTGAGTGAAATAAACCATAAGGATCCTGAAGATGAAGACAATAATGTTGCAGGTCTCTATGTCTGTTGCACAGTTGGTGCACTGCACAAAGGCACCTGCTGAGTTGACAAGTGGAATCCAGCCTATACGCACCAAGCCTTACACCTTGGCCCTGGAGGAGACAGTCCTTTATGTAATTTTATCTCCTGGAAAGGACATTATTTTGTACTTTATTCACCTAGACAGACCATAGTTTTATAATATGTAGAATAAGTTTCTACCCACTAAGAACACAAAAACACCTAATTACAGAATTAAAAAACATAGCAAGAAGTAGTGATGCTAGAAGTAAAAGAAAAAGTTTTTAAAAAGATGACAAAATGAAGACATAGCTACCCGAAAGAATTATATATCATTGAACAAAAGAATGTATAGAACAGGGACTTCCCTGGTGGTTCAGTGGTTGACTTCCCTTTCTAGTGTATGGGATGTGGGTTCAAACCCTGGCTGGGGAGCTAAATTCCCATATGCCTCACAGCCAAAAAACTAAAACATAAAACAGAAGCAATACTATAACAAATTCAATGAAGGCTTTAAAAATGATCCACATCAAAATATCTCTTTAAAAAGAATATATAGAATATATGATACAATTGAGGCTTCCCTGGTGGTCCAGTCGGTAAAGAATCCACCTGCAATGCAGGAGATGGCAGGTTTGATTTATCCCCTAGAAGAGGCATGGCAATCGACTCCAATATCCTTGCCTGGAGAATCCCATGGACTGAAGAGCCTAGTGGGCTACAGCCCAAAGCGTCACAGAGAGTCAGACACGACTGAAGCAACTGAGCATGCGTGCATGCATAATACTTTTAGTTAAATTCAGTGTCAAAGATTTGAAGAATAATAGTGTACTGTTCTGGGAAATGATAATGCCAGAAAACCTATATTTGCCCCATATGTTTAATGTATCAAAGTTTCAATTATTTGTTTTCATTAAATATTAGCACTTTTGAAACCCCACCGTATCCACACCCCACCTTCCCTCTTCAAGGTAAAGTAACACGTTGCTTTACTGCTGAACTTCACATGTGGCTTCAGAGGATGGCCAAGGAAGAGAAGACTCCAGATTGTGGAACTGCCAATCCAGCAAGTTTTTGAACAACGCACATGGCCTACTGCACCTGGACACCCTAGCACCCCTGTCTCAAGACCTCAGCACACATCAATAAAACTGGTGCAATGTGATCCTTGTTCCTACAATTTGGGAGGGATGCTTCCAATTCTATTAAAGTGGTTGTTGGCAATAAACTCTGACAGTCATCCTTGATGAGATTAACACGAAATGTAGAGGAACTACTAAAACAATTCTGTCCTTAACTAAAAAGATTAGAAAAAAGTTTCCAAACCTTTCCAGCTGACATTTCCCCCCTCATGTCTGCAATGACTCCATCTCTAAGAAAAAAAGTATTGCTATGACCCACCTGTGACCCACTGACCCACTGACCCACCATGAGATATTGCTCACCTGGGAGAATACAGTCTGCAAACACAGCCCACATGGAAAAAAGATGCCAGTTCTTATCACTTTCTTCTGGACCACCAGCCACTATGAATGACCCTTTGAATAAAAATGAACTTTTGGTGCAATGTACAAGACCCACATGGAACATGCTCAGCTCTGAAGCCTTACCTTGCTCCCTTCTCCTCCTCACTCTCTACTCCAGCCATGAGGATTTTTTCTAGTTCTTTTATGTCCCTAATCTTTGCCTCCTTCAGATCTTCTTGGACCGAAGCTACCCCTCCTCCATTGTTTCTCCTCGCCCCACCTTGCCCTGGCTAGCATCTCTTTGTTCTGCAGCCCTGGGCTTATAAACACTGCTTTCCTCAGGAAGTCATCCCCAGTCCCTGGACTGTCAAACCCCTGCATCCTCTACACTTCTCCTTTTCAGCACTCAGCCATCACCCATCTTTTCTGCAAGCTCCTTGAGGGAAAGATTACTTACATCTTCCTCATTGCTGCATCCCTATTGCTAAGCTCCTGTCTAGCCCTCAGTAAGTAAATACTTACTGAGCGATGTCCACTGGGGTAGAACTGAAATTCAATGGCTTTCTCATTCCTATCACTCAGATCATGACGTGTAAAAGAAATCTGCCAAGAGGAGAAGTCACTCTTTGAATTGAACATGGACCTCATTTTTTGACAGTTTCCTCTATGTTCAGAAAGTAGACCCAAATTGATCTTTGGCAGGAAATCGTCCAAGCTACAGTGTGAATTACAAAAGGACGCCTTAGTAAGCAAACTTGGCAAAACAAATAAACAAAGGTAGATTGGATGTTTCACTGAAAGAAGTTCTGTTTCTTTAGCAAGTTTCTGCTAAAAGAAGCTGCTCAAAATTTCTGCTCTACTTGGGACCCCTTAGGTCCAGCCCTCCCATCTCAAGGAGCTTTGGAGGTCAACACTGGACCTCAGCCACACTTCCTCACTCAGCCTTACTTCCCTCCCACCATCCTGACTTTGATCTCTGCCCCTGCTATCAGCCCAGAGCCACCACTGTTTGGATGACCCACTTTGGACCACTGTTCTCATAATGACCTAATCCTGATCCATGAATCTTGATTAATAACATCACTCACCACTGGTCTCCCAACTATTTCTTTGGACTAAAGGTCCTCTTGCTACTAGCCTAGCCCTGCTGAAGCCACAAGTGCCAGCCTAACACCCTGGATGACCTGCTGGGAAAGAGACTTAGATTTACCACACTCACCAGTGTATCCTGTCCCAAGAGCAGGCATCTGAAACACAATTTGTCTTCCTCATTGATTCCCCTCCTCCTTCAAATCTGCTCATCCTCTTGGCTAAGGAAATCATCATCCACTCACCTCCTTAAACAACAAATTTTGATTCATCCCAGGCTTCTTTTTCTAAGAAGCCTAAGTTAGCCTGTAAGTCTGATCAGTCCCACCAATAAACTATGTCTTGTTTTCATCCCCTCTGCTGCATAATAACTCTTATTCAAGCAACTGTGGGACTTCTCTGCTGGCTCAGACTATAAAGAATCTGCCTGCAACGCAGGAGACCCATGCAGGAGACCCGGGTTCCCTGGAGAAGGGAATGGCTTCCCACTCTGGTATTCTTGCCTGCAGAATTCCATGGACAGAGGAGCCTGGCGGGCTACATACAGTTCACGGGGTCACAAAGAGTCAGCTCAAGTAAGTCACTCACACTAACTAACTGAGCATCTGTTGTCTCCCTCCTGAACTGCTGTGATCATCCCCCCAACCTGCACACTGCTCCCTCAGTCTCTCCCTCTGCAACCATCCTCTGCAGTATTATCCAAACCAACTTCAAAACACTACTAGTCAAATATCACTCACCTTCTCCAAAACAGTCCATTATGCTCAGCCACAGGATGAAGCTAAAATACACTGGCATTCAAATCTCTCCCAGTTTGGCCCTGACACCTTCAGCTACTTTCCTCCCCACCCACATGCCTTGTGCCTAGTCATATCAGATAATTTGCCTTTGCTCCCATCCTTTTTTGAAAAGTGTTAAATTAATTTATTTACTTTGCTGTGTTCTGTCTTACCTGTGACATGTGGGATCTTCGATCTTTGTTGCAGCATGCAGGATCTTTAGTTGTATCATTCAGATCTGGTTCCCTGACCAAGGATCAAACTCAGACCCCCTGCACTGGGAGCTCAGAGTCTTAGCCACTGGACCATCAGGGGAGTCCCTGCTCGCATTCTTTCATCTGACTGAAATTCTATCCTCTGCCCCATCTTCCCTACCCCAACTCTGACCCCACCCCATCACCAGTTTTTCCACTTTCCAGAGTCTTGATTTCCTCTCCAAATCCTGCAGAGTAAGTTACTCATTCAAATAGCATTCACTGAACACTTAGTAGAGTCCTCTCTTTATTGATGTCTCTACAATAACATTATTGGATTGTGTTTATTGTTTTGTTGTTTACATACTTGTCTCTAGGCTGAGTTGAGTACATTTACTTTACCTCTGAACCCACAGCACCTGCAATGATGAATGGTTACGAGTCTGATGAAATCGTGAATGAATGAACACAATTTATTCTTTGATTCATTAAAACTTTAAAATGAGAACCTCAGTCTTTGGCACACACTCACCACCCTGCTCACGGCAGTGCTCCACACAATATCACTGACGGTGAGCATTCCATTACCTACATAGGATCCTGGAAAGAATCTAAAAAAGAGTGGATTACATGTATATGTACAACTGATTCACTTTGCTATATACCTGAAACTAACAGAAACACTGTAAACCAACTATACCCCAATAATTTTTTTTAATTTTTAGAAAGTATATTTTCTTTTGCATTTCCTTTCTTTGGAATTGGAATGAAAACTAACCTTTTCCAGTCTTGTGGCCACTGCTGAGTTTTCCAAATTTGCTGGCATATTGAGTGCAGCACTTTCACAGCATCATCTTTCAGGATTTGAAACAGCTCAACTGGAATTCCATCACCTCCACTAACTTTATTTGTAGTGATGCTTTCTAAGGCCCACTTGACTTCACATTCCAAGATGTCTGGCTCTAGATCAGTGATCACATCATCATGATTATCTGGGTCGTGAAGATCTTTTTTGTATAGTTCTTCCGTGTATTCTTGCCACCTCTTCTTAATATCTTCTGCTTCTGTTAGGTCCATACCATTTCTGTCCTTTATCGAGCCCATCTTTGCATGAAATGTTCCCTTGGTATCTCTAATTTTCTTAAAGAGATCTCTAGTCTTTCCCATTCTGTTCTTTTCCTATATTTCTTTGCATTGATCGCTGAAGAAGGCTTTCTTATCTCTTCTTACTATTCTTTGGAACTCTGCATTCAGATGCTTATATCTTTCCTTTTCTCCTTTGCTTTTCACTTCTCTTCTTTTCACAGCTATTTGTAAGGCCTCCCCAGACAGCCATTTTGCTTTTTTGTATTTCTTTTCCATGGGGATGGTCATGATTCCTGTCTCCTGTACAATGTCACGAACCTCAGTCCATAGTTCATCAGGCACTCTATCTATCAGATCTAGGCCTTTGAATCTATTTCTCACTCCCACTGTATAATCATAAGGGATTTGATTTAGGTCATACCTGATTGGTCTAGCAGTTTTCCCTACTTTCTTCAATTTGAGTCTGAATTTGGTAATAAGGAGTTCATGATCTGAGCCACAGTCAGCTCCTGGTCTTGTTTTTGTTGACTGTATAGAGCTTCTCCATCTTTGGCTGCAGAGAATATAATCAATCTGATTTCGGTGTTGACCATCTGGTGATGTCCATGTGTAGAGTCTTCTCTTGTGTTGTTGGCAGAGGGTGTTTGCCATGACCAGTGCATTTTCTTGGCAAAACTCTATTAGTCTTTGTCCTGCTTCATTCCTCATTCCAAGGCCAAATTTGCCTGTTACTCCAGGTGTTTCTTGACTTCCTACTTTTGCATTCCAGTCCCCTATAATGAAAAGGACATCTTTTTTGGGTGTTACTTCTAAAAGGTCTTGTAAGTCTTCATAGAACCGTTCAACTTCAGCTTCTTCAGCGTTACTGGTTGGGGCATAGACTTGGATAACTGTGATATTGAATGGTTTGCCTTGGAGATGAACAGAGAGCATTCTGTCATTTTTGAGATTGCATCCAAGTACTGCATTTCGGACTCTTTTGTTGACCATGATGGCTACTCCATTTTTTCTGAGGGATTCCTGCCCGCAGTAGTAGATATAATGGTCATCTGAGTTAAATTTCCCCCATTCCAGTCCATTTTAGTTCGCTGATTCCTAGAATATCGACATTCACCCTTGCCATCTCTTGTTTGACCCCTTCCAATTTGCCTTGATTCATGGACCTGACATTCCAGGTTCCTATGCAATATTGCTTTTTACAGCATTGGATCTTGCTTCTATCACCAGTCACATTCACAACTGAGTATTGTTTTTGCTTTGGCTCCATCCCTTCATTCTTTCTGGAGTTATTTCTCCACTGATCTCCAGTAGCATATTGGGCACCTAATGACCTGGGGAGTTCCTCTTTTGGTATCCTATCATTTTGCCTTTTCATACTGTTTATGGGGTTCTCAAGGCAAGAATACTGAAGTGGCTTGCCATTCCCTTCTCCAGTGGACCACATTCTGTCAGACGTCTCCACCGTGACCCGCCCGTCTTGGGTTGCGAAGAAATGCAAAAGAATGCTCAAACTACCACACAATTGCACTCATCTCTCATGCTAGTAAAGTAATGCTCAAAATTCTCCAAGCCAGGCTTCAGCAATACGTGAACCGTGAACTCCCTGATGTTCAAGCTGGTTTTAGAAAAGACGGAGGAACCAGAGATCAAATTGCCAACATCCGCTGGATCTTTGAAAAAGCAAGAAAGTTCCAGAAAAACATCTATTTCTGCTTTATTGACTATGCTAAAGCCTTTGACTGTGTGGATCACAATCAACTGTGGAAAATTCTGAAAGAGATGGGAATACCAGACCAGCTAACCTGCCTCTTGAGAAATCTGTATGCAGGTCAGGAAGCAACAGTTAGAACTGGACATGGAACAACAGACTGGTTCCAAATAGGAAAAGGAGTACGTCAAGGCTGTATATTGTCACCCTGCTTCTTTAACTTATATGCAGAGTACATCATGAGAAATGCTGGACTTGAAGAAACACAAGCTGGAATCAAGATTGCCAGGAGAAATATCAATAACCTCAGATATGCAGATGACACCACCCTTATGGCAGAAAGTGAAGAGGAGCTAAAAAGCCTCTGATGAAAGTGAAAGAGGAGAGTGAAAAAGTTGGCTTAAAGCTCAACGTTCAGAAAACGAAGATCATGGCATCTGGTCCCATCACTTCATGGGAAATAGATGGGGAAACAGTGGAAACAGCGTCAGGCTTTATTTTGAGGGGCTCCAAAATCACTGCAGATGGTGACTTCAGCCATGAAATTAAAAGATGCTTACTCCTTGGAAGAAAAGTTATGACCAACCTAGATAGTATATTCAAAAGCAGAGACATTACTTTGCCGACTAAGGTCCGTCTAGTCAAGGCTATGGTTTTTCCAGTGGTCATGTATGGATGTGAGAGTTGGACTGTGAAGAAGGCTGAGCGCTGAAGAATTGATGCTTTTGAACTGTGGTGTTGGAGAAGACTCTTGAGAGTCCCTTGGACTGCAAGGAGATCCAACCAGTCCATTCTGAAGGAGATCAACCCTGGGATTTCTTTGGAAGGAATGATGCTAAAGCTGAAGCTCCAGTACTTTGGCCACCTCATGCGAAGAGTTGACTCACTGGAAAAGATTCTGATGCTGGGAGGGATTGGGGGCAGGAGGAGAAGGGGACGACCGAGGATGAGATGGCTGGATGGCATCACGGACTCGATGGACGTGAGTCTGAGTGAAATCCGGGAGATGGTGATGAATAGGGAGGCCTGGCGTGCTGCGATTCATGGGGTTGCAAAGAGTCGGACATGACTGAGCGACTGAACTGAACTGAAAGTATATTTTCTCCTCATTTTCCATCGCTTCCATTCTACTCCTGTTGCTCCCACTCTTCCTCTCTTGATTCAAACCCTGGGAGTTACCTTGTACTTTTCCCTTCCCCTCCCTCATCCTGTGTATCAGCCATCAGATACGACCAATTCCACTTTCAGCATCTTTGAAAGCCATCATGCTCTCTTTAGCCATGCCCACTGCTCTTCTTTCTCTCTTTTATTTAAATCCCAGTTGGTTTCAATATTTTCCCAATCCCTGACTTGCCCTCTATTTCAAACCAAAGAAGACAGGCAACCTTCAGCATAATCTACAAATAAGGAAATCCTTCTTGCTCCTGCCCAGCTACAGGGCTTTGATGGTTTCCAGGGATCTCAGGACAACATCCAGTCTCCTGGTTTGGCCTCAAAGATGTGTATTTGTTCAGGTAACAAATTGGGATTGGGTGTCTACGAAGTGTCCGCACTGTTGCAGAAGTCAGGCTACAGCAGTGAAAAGACATCCACAAACTCTCTTCCTGTGGAGTATGTGTTTTTATGGGAGAGACAAGCAGTAAGAAAAATGACTAAGTGATCAGGTAGTTATGAGTGCTATGGAGAAGCACAGGACTGGACTGGGAAGGCAGATTAAAAAGTGCCACAAGGGAGTTGCAGTGTTAAGTTGGAGAGAAGGACAGGGGAGTCATCACTGAGAAGGTGGCATTTGGGCAAAGGCTGGAAGAAAGTGGGGCACTGAGCCCTGAAGAGAGCTGAGAGGAGGCCTCCAGGAAACAAGGCAGCAGGTCCCGAAGGCGCAGAGGCTATGCGTGTCTAGGCTCGTGGGAGGACCAGCACAGCAGCAGGCGGGTCTAGAGCCCTATAAACAAGGAGAGGGAAGGAGAGGGGTGAGGAAAGGGGCACATCAGGCAGGCCTGTAGTGCCAGGATACTGGGCTTGGGCCCTGAGGGAGGGCTTTTGGGAGCAGGATCTGATCTGATGATCTTACTTCCACTTTCCCAGTATTACCAGGACAACTTCTGGCTTCCCTTTGACAGTAAACTCTAAGACGGTGAAGGTGTCCTTGGCCCATTGCCAGCGCCACCTCCCAGCACCCACAGCCCCTTCCTCACCTCACCGAACACCCTCACCCTCTGATTTAACAAGCCACCTGATTGTAGGTCTTTGAACATGCTGTACCCTGCCCCGTGTCCTTCCACAGAGCAGCCCTGGACCTGGAGTCACTGACCAAGCTTCTGGCCCTATGTTCGGGATCTCTGAGGATTGTACCAACCCCAGGTCTGAGCTGCCTTCTCCAGCAGTACCCCACGCTCTAGAAGAATCCCAATAGGATGAATTTTGCCCTTCTCTGGGCCACCTTTGAAATTCCTCGGTGCTTCTCTTCATTGCTCTTACCTATCTACATGTTGGCCTTCTCCAGTAGACCCTGAAAAACTTGAGTTTTACTCATCTTCCTCTCCACAACACCTAACTGAGTGCCTGGCACGACCCAGGGGGGTTTCTCAGATTAAAGAAAAGAGGAAAGAATGTGCAGGATAAGCCCTGGAGCTGATCTGAGGGCCTGAGGGCTTGATGCCAATCATGGCTTTGAGGTTTTAGCTGTCATTTCAGGGAAGGTTGTGGACCAGGCTATGATGGTTTGGGAACTGGTGGTATGTGAAAGTCGCTCAGTTGTGTCCAACTCTTTGTGACCCCATGGACTATACATAGCCTGCCAGGCTCCGCTGTCCATGGAATTCTCCAGGCTATAATACTGGAGTGGGTAGCCTTTCCCTCCTCCAGAGGATCTTCCTAGCTCAGGGATCAAACCCAGTTCTCCCGTACTGCAGGCAGATTCTTTACCATCTGAGCCACCAGAGAAGCCCTGGGGACTGGGGTGGTTGGTAAATGAGGATTGTGTTCAGGTCCTCAGTGGCTGTAAGGCACCAACACAATGGACATGAGTTTGAGTAAACTCGGGGAGCTGATGATGGACAGGGAGGCCTGGTGTGCTGCAGTCCATGGAGTCGAAAAGAGCTGGACATGACTGAGTGACTGAACTGAACTATACGTATACAATGGCTGTACAACCATTATAGTCTATACCAACCACAGGTTGATGTCTCAGGTGGGCTGGTTGCTGACACACATTTGGACCAGGCTTAATGTGGAACCACTCTTTATATAGAGATTAGGGGTGAGATGGGGATTGAGCTCCTACAAATCTAATGTGACCTCATTTCCTAAGACTAGGTCATCCATAACTGCCTTGTCCCTGAGGATTTGGGAGCTTATAGGCTTGTATGCAGGGCTTCCCAGGTGGTGCTAGTGGTAAAGAACCTGCCTGCCAATGCAGGAGACATAAGAGATGTGGGTTCGATCCCTGGGTCAGGAAGATCTCCTGGAGGAGGGCGTGGTGACCCAATCCAGTATACTTGACTGAAGAATCCCATGGACATAGGAGCCTGGTGGGCTACAGTCCATGGGGTTGCAAAGAACCAGACACAACTGAGTGACTAACACTTTCACTTTCACATACACACACATATATATATATACATACACATATGTATGTATCTGAATTTATATATATATTTAGATTCTTTTCCATTATAGATATTACAGGTTATTACAAAATATTGAATATAGTTTCCTGTGCTATACAGTGAGTCTTTACTCTTTGAATTAAGTATCTATTTACTTTCTCTGTTTCTCTTCATTAGAAATATTTCCTTCACTACAGGGGCATAGGAAGCTGGTAACATTTAATTGACTGCTTCATTGAAATAGTTTCAGTTTTTTTAAAAAAACTAGGTAACAAATTATAGTTTGCTTTTCTGTTAAAAAACTTTGCATTTTTACCGTAGGTACCTTTCCCACTGGGGCTTCACTAGTGATTCAGTCAGTAAAGAGACCACCTGCAGTGCAGGAGACCCGGGTTTGACTCTGAGTAGAGCTCAGAAGAGCTCCTGGAGGAAGGCACCATTTCACTATTCTTGCCTGGAGAATCTCATGACAGAGGAGCCTGGCTTGCCACAGTACATAGAGTTGTACGGAGTTGAACATGACTGTAGTGACTTAGCAGGCATGCACACACCTTTCCCATACTGTGTTGAACAGCTTTCGGTGTAAATGCACATTATGAGTAATTTACTTGTAAAAGTTAATCCAACAAATATTAGCACTGTGCTGCATACACCATCAAGAGATTACCCAGTGATCCTAAGAATCCATTATGGAAGGAACAAATAGGATAGAAAGAGCTGTGAAGAGACCATCTGTGCTATGGGAAAGGTCTCTGCTGGCTGGGAGGAAAAGAAAATGCTTCACGGAACAGTCATCATTTGAAAGTGCTAGATTTCATATGTAAATACAGAAGAAAGTCAACACATTATAAAGATAAATTATATACACAATTTTTGACTCATTACACATCTTTCAAAAACTTGAAATCCAAAATGATTTATTTTAGTTCTATTACGAGGAAAGGAACTAGACCAAATAGAGTATTTATTATCAGAAGGAAACTTGCATCTGAATTCCAGTGAGGGCCATTTCTTTCACAAAGAATAGGGAAGAAATAGAAAATCAAAGGATTTCACAAACTATTATTTGGTACTGTTCTTTAATGTTTCCTTGGAGGAAACCAAGGTTTCTAGATGCTACGTACCTCATCTAGTCTCTGAGTCACACATCCTGGGATGGCTGAGCCAGCCGTACAATCCAGGGATCCAGACTCCCAGCTCAGTGCTCCTGACATCACTTGTTGTGACTTCCCCAAGGGCTGCTAAGCGAATTTATTAAGGGCAAGGATTCTCAGCCCAACAGGTGCCGAAATGTGAGAGGATCCTTCACCTGTCATATTGAGTTGATGAACTTTTTCCTGCACCTCTGTGAGACTGGGGAGTTCATTCAACATTCATTCATTCAATAAGTGTGTACAGAATGGCTCTGATGTACCTGGCATTACACTAAACACCAGGGACCCGGCAGAGAACGAGCCAGACCCTTGGAAACATGCCCATCCAGACATCGCCGTCTCCTGCTTGACTTGGAGAGGTGTGGGTGGGAGCAACCAGGTGCTGATCTGACTCCGAGGAAAACAAGGGGAGTTCACAAGTCCCACAGCAACCTGCCTGCTCTGTGCAGATCTCCACTTTCTCATCAATGATCTGGAAACTCCATTAAAACATGCAAATGATATTCCCATACAAAGAGAAAACCATGCCCTCTGCTACTCACCTCTCTGCAGTCACCCAGATCATCTCTCCCACAGTTTATACTCACTCTGACCTTTTATCCAAGATCAATAGCTCTTCCAATGATAGGTTTTTTGGTTCCAGCCTTTAGGCAGTCAGTTTGTGATCAGTGACTTTATCACATTCTCTCAGGTCTAGTATCTTCAACAAGGTGAAAACTCATAAAATTGCAGGAGCTTCAAAGAATACAAGAGCAGAGGGAACCTGGGAGATCACCTGGTTCTCCTGCTTCTTTTGACAGTTGGAAAAACTCAGGCTCAGAGAGGTGCGGCGACCCATCCAGGGTTGCACAGCTGTAACCTACTGTTGCTGGAACCAGAATCCATGGGATCCCAACTCCCCATCAGTGGGTGGCCATTTATCCCATGCTCCCACTCAAAAAAGGGATCCTCTTACATCTAATCTATAACCTCACATTCATGGTATTTATTTACTCTTTCTCCAGGCCTAATTGAGATAATAGCCTCAATCATCTGAAAAATAAAATCAGACCAATACAGACAGTAATGAACGGACACAGTGGAGCAGGAACACTTTATGCCAAAAGATTCTGAGGTTTATACCAAAAGATTCTCACCCCAGAACCGTGCTCCTCTATTGTGTGGCAGCTCTATTTCTGGTGTTCTGTATCTCCACGACCTCCTACAGTAATACAATGGGAAGCAGAGACTGGATTGGGTCTTTGTTCCGGGTTCCTGGCAGACAGCTCCTAAAAGCCTTGAAATCTCCAAAGTGATGAGTGTCTTTTGCATGACAATGAAATGACTGATGTACCCCCTGGGAAGCTGCAGGGTGGGGCTGGTCTCCAGAAAGACAAGCCTTGATTAAAGGGAAGCACTCTCAGCCTCACTTCCCAATCTCCTGGGAGGTGAGAGGAGACAGAGATTGAGCTAATCTCCAATGGCCACGGATTTCATCAGTCATATCTATTACATAAAGAAAACTCCATAAAATCCCTAAATGATGGGGTTTGGAGAGCTTCCTTGGTGAGCTTGTGGAGATTCTGGGAGGGTAGTGTATCTGGAAAGGTGACAGAAGTTCCATACACACACCCCCTCCCATACCTTGCCCTGTGCCTCTCTTTCATTTGGCTGTTCCTGAGGTTGTATGGGCTAAATCGCTTCAGTCATGTCCAACTCTTTGAGACCCTATGGACTATAGCCCAACAGGCTATTCAGTCCATGGGATTCTCCAGGCAAGAATATAGGTGTAAATTGCCATTTCCTCCTCCAGGGGATGTTCCCAATCCAAGGATCAAACCTGCGTCTCTTGTCTCCTGCATTGGCAGACGCATTCTTTACCACTAGTTAAGGCCCTAGCACTTAGCATATTTTCCTGAGTTCTGGGAGTCTTTCTAGGAAATTATTGGACCCAAGAAGGAGGAGCTGTGGGAACCTCCAATATTAGCCAAGTCAGATAGACATACAGGTAACCTGAGTACCCAATAATTGTGACTGGCCTCCTAAAGGGAGGACAGACTTGTGGGACTGAATTAAACCTGTGGAGTCTGATGCTAATTCTTAGTTAGAGAGTCAGAAGTGAATTGAATTGTAAGACACCCATTTGGCGTCTAGAGATTGGGAAAATTAGTTCAGTTCAGTTCAGTCGCTCAGTCGTGTCTGACTCTTTGTGATCCTATGAACCACAGCACGCCAGGCCTCCCTGTCCATCATCAACTCCCAGAGTCCACCCAAACCCATGTCCATTGAGTTGGTGATGCCATCCAGCCATCTCATCCTCTGTCATCCCCTTCTCCTCCTGCCCTCAATCTTTCCCAGCATCAGGGTCTTTTCAAATGAGTCAGCTCTTTGCATCAGGTGGCCAAAGGATTGGAGTTTCAGCTTCAACATCAGTCCTACCAATGAACACCCAGGACTGATCTCCTTTAGGATAGACTGGTTGGATCTCCTTGCAGTCCAAGGGACTCTCAAGAGTCTTCTCCAACACCACAGTTCAAAAGCATCAATTCTTTGGCACTCAGCTTTCTTTATAGTCCAACTCTCACAGTCATACATGACCACTGGAAAAACCATAGCCTTGACTAGACGGACCTTTGTTGACAAAGTAATGTCTCTGCTTTTTAATATGCTGTCTAGGTTGGTCATAACTTTCCTTCCAAGGAATAAGCGTCTTTTAATTTCATGGCTGCAGTCACCATCTGCAGTGATTTTGGAGCCCAGAAAAATAAAGTCAACCACTGTTTCCACTGTTTCCCCATCTATTTGCCATGAAGTGATGGGACCAGGCGCCATGATCTTCGTTTTCTGAATGTTGAGCTTTAAGCCAAGTTTTTCACTCTCCTTTTTCACTTTCATCAAGAGGCTCTTTAGTTCTTCTTCAGTTTCTGCCATAAGTTATTGGAGTGAAAAAATCTCCACATACTTGGTGTCAGAAGTGTTTGAGTAAAAACAATTCACCTCCTCACTGGAAAGCCCAGAACTTGTCCCTTCAGCCTCTACTCTCCTCTGACCACACCCACTCCCCATTACTTCATCCAGTTTCATGGTGTCAAATGCTATCTGAACTCCCAACTCCCAAATTTATGTCACCAGCCCCTGCCACTCATCTGAACTCCAAACTGCCTAGTCAGCTTCTCCATGTGGATAATTCATTGGTATTGTCAACTAAAAAATACTATCATAAGCTGAAAGTAGACTTATTTTATTTGGTGGGAATGTTCAGGACTCTGAGCCCAGGAGAGAGCATCCCGGTACCTCTGAAAAAACTGCTCTGAGGAGGCAGGAGGGGAAGTTGGAATATATATAGGTTTGCAACAAAGGGAGCAGGCAGTCTGAACATCAAACATCTGGTATCAAGTTAAGGAATGATCATTCTGTGTTTTGGGAGGTGCAAGCCTCTGGGCTCACTGAATTCATTCCTTTCATATGCACCTCAGCTATCTGTGGCCAATCCTGTTTCCTTGGTCACCTTCAGGAGTGGCAGATGGCTGCTTCTTAAGCTCCGCCAGCTTCACAGCAGTCACCATGGGGGATGACAGCATCCGATAGATCACAGTTTTGGGAGCCTTCATTCATGTTTGGAGGCCAGAAATCACCTATGGCTGTGACTTTTCTTTTTTATTGATATGGCAGGAGATATTTTCATTTCACAGTACCTGAAAATTTCATGTCCAAAGTTGAAATCCTGATCTTTTCTCTCAAACCTCAGGGTCACCCTTAACTTCCTTCTGTCACATCCCACAATCAAAACCAACAGCAAATCCTGCTGATTCTGCTTTTAACATATCCAGATCTAACCACTGGTCCCCACCCTGTGCTACCATCCTGGTAATCTCTCATCCAGGTCATTGCGAAAGCCTTTTTATTGGTTGCCCATTGATCTCTTGACCCTCAAGACAGTTCACACCACAGCAGAAGGCGATGTTGCCTGTGTCACTTTTTGTTTAAAAACCATTTCACGCCCTCCATCGCACTATGAGCAAAACCAAAATGATAACAACAGCCTAGGAGTCACCTCCTACTACTCTCTCCTTTACTTCCTTGCCACCGTAAGCCACCTGGCCTTTTTTCTCTTCTCTGAACATGCCAGGGCTTCTCCTGCCTCAGGGCCTTTGCACTTGCTGTTCTGATGCTTGAATCAGTTGAGTCTCCCATATTTACACGGTTCTCATCCCTCTTCAAGGACTTCCCTGGTGGCTCAGACAGTAAAGCGTCTGCCTACAATGTGGGAAACCCGGGTTTGATCCCTGGGTCGGGAAGGTACTCTGGAGAAAGAAATGGCAACCCACTCCAGTATTCTTGCCTGGAAAATCCCATGGACAGAGTAGCCTGGTAGGCTACAGTCCATGGGGTTGCAAAGAGTCAGACACGACTAAGTGACTTCACTCACTCACTCACTCACTCATCCTTCTTCAAGGTCTTTACTCAAGTATCTTTTTTAAACAATGTTTTTTCTGATCTCCCTTTTTAAAACTACAACATTCCCTCTTCCTCCAATATTCTCCATACTTTTTAAAAAACAAATTGTTTTTAAAAATCTTCTGGCCATGCCACATAGCATGTAGGATCTTAATTCCCCAACCAGGGATTGAACCCTGGCCCCTGCACAGAGTCTTAACCACTGGACCACCAGGGAAGTCATCTCCATGCCTTTATTCTACATCTTTTTTTTTTTTTTTACTATAGCTATCACTACGTATTTTATTTACTTGTTTTGCTAGTTTTCTGCTTCCTGCTCTAGAAGGAAGGTTATGCAAGAACAAGATTTTTTTTGTTTGTATTGTTCATCATGTAGCCTCACTAGCTGAGTAACATTTGCTTAGTAAATATTTGCTAAGTAAAGTAATTAATGCATCAATGTCTTGTTCTTAAAAAAATCTAAAATTAAAGTCTTTGAACAAAGGCAAAAGACAACTGAAACAATTTACAACTCTACTAGTCTTTTCCCCAAGTGGTGCTATTTGTAAAGAATTTGCCTGCCAGTGCAGGAGACACAAGTGACCTTGGTTTGATCCCTGGGTCGGGAAGATTCCCTGGAGGAGGGCATGGCACCCCACTCCAGTATTCACGGCTGGAGAATCCCATGGACAGAGAAGCCTGATGGGCTACAGTCCATAGAGTCACAAAGAGTCGGACATGACTGAAGTGACTTAGCACACGGCCATGCACCAAGGTCTTCCTTATGCTTGAGATACGGTTTTAAAATGCTGCTGGTGAATATCAGAAGCAGTGACCCCTACACATCTATGAGACAATACATTGAGCCAAAAAATACTGGTGTCAAAGACTTGGACTAAGAATGCTTGGACCCAGGACATCACAAATTGTAGTGCAGTGTTATCCTGGACAAAAAGTAAGGAAAGCTGGCAAAAAAAATTTCTATAATTCCAGAAAATGATTTTTTTAAAGAAAATAGTGAAAAGTGTAAGTATAATTTTTCAACCAAACTTTCACTCTACATGTTTAAACCTTTTTTTTTTTTCTTTTACAATGTGTTTAGTGAATTTAGGCTACCAAGGAGACACTGCTGGCCAGAGGGAGTGCAGTTTCCCATCAGAACTTGGTGACCTTGTAGCCCTGGGGTGGCCCCACAACTACTATCCCCTGCTCTCTAACCTGGCACTTGACGGTACCGGGCTTTGATTTATATGAGGAAAACTGAGGGGAAAGACAGTATGTGAGCACAGAGGAGTTTAGGAGAAAATTGTTGAATTGGAGTTTCCACAGTGATCAGATGAGAGAACAGAAAGACATTTTGCATTAACTGTTAATTCTTAGTGACTCTAGCCTAAGAGTTCCTCTGTAATTCTCCAGAACTGACTTAGGAACTCCTCATTTTTCAAATGCTACTCCATGAGTCACTGGGCAGAGAGAAGAGACCTAACAATATGGGCTTTTGAAGAGCAAGTAAAGTTAGAAGGTCTTGCTGAAGGAAAAGGTGACCAGCAGATAAAAAGTTTTGATTTTGTCCCATCTCCCTGCCAGTGGCTCAGACTGTGAAGAATCTGCTGGCAATGTAGGAGAACCGAGTTCAATCCCTGGGTTGGGAAGATCCCTTGGAGAAGGGAATGTCAACCCACTCCAGTATTCTTGCCTGGAGAATTCCATGGGCAGAGGAGCCAGATGGGCTAGAATCCATGGGGTGGCAAAGGGTCAGACAAGACTGATCAACTAACACTTCCACTTTCACTTTGGCCTGTTTCCAATGGAAATCATGGTTGGCTTGAGGAGTTGGTCACCAAATTGTGATTTTTTTTTCCAGTGGTCAATATTCAATAGAACATGTATTCATTATAATCCCCACTACACAAATCACCTTTGCTTAGACATATAAAAGTCATCTCAAACTTAAATTCAAAACTGAACTCCTGATCTTGTCACCAAAACCAATCTTTCCATCTCAGCTGATTGCAACTTCTTCCTTCCAGTTGCTCAGGCCAAAAGTCTTGGAGTCATTTATCTTTGTCCGTTTTGATGGCTGTAACAAAACACCACCAACTGGATACATTATAAATAACAGGAATTTATGGCTTACAGTTCTGGGAACTGCAAGTCCAAGGTCATAGTGCCAGCATGGTTGGGTAGGGTGCTCTCTCTGGCTCATAGCTGGAGCCTTCTCACTGCATCTTTACCTGGTAGAAGAGGCTAAGGGTCTCCCTGGACCCTCTGTTACAGGGCACTAATCCCATTCACGAGGGCTTCACCTTCATGACCAAAGCACTTCCCTAAGCACTCCTAATACCATTTGCTGTTATTGTTGATATTGGGATTTCACCATTTAAATTTAGGGGGATACATACCATCATCCTTGATTCTTCCCCACCACCTCACTAGCCAGTCTGACAGGAATTCATTAGCTCTACCTTCAGAACACATTTGAAAAGTGGTCTTTTTCCTCACTGTACTGTTCCCACTCTGGTCCCCATCATCTGTCCTCCCATCTGGTCTCTCTGCTTCTACCCCTCTGCCCATTTAATGGCTTCAATTGTGACTCCTTAAAATACACATTCAAGTTCTGATTCCCTGTACCTGTGAATGTGACCTTATTTGGAATTAAGGCCTTTGCAAAAGTAACTGCGTATGTGCTCAGTCACTTCAGTCATGTCCAGTTCTTCACGACCCTCTGGACTGTAGCCCACAAGACTCCTCTGTCTATGGGATTCTCCAGGCAACAGTACTGGAATGGGTTGCCATTGCTGCCTCCATAGGATCTTCCCGACCCAGGGATTGAACCTGCTTCCCCTGCATTTCCTGCACTGGCAGGCAGGTTCTTTACCACTAGTGACACCAAAAAAGGTCATTGACATATAAATTAAGATGAGGTCATGCTGGATTAGTTAAAGTGTCAGTCACTCAGTCATGTCGGATTCTTTGCAAGTCCATGGACTATAGCCTGCCAGGTTCCTCTGTCCATGCAATTCTCTAGGCAAGGGTGCTGGAGTGGGTAGCTATTCCCTTCTCCAGGGACTCCTCCCCACCCAGAGATGGAACCTAGACCTCCTGCATTGCAGGCAGGTTTTTTACCATCTGAACCACCAAGGAAGATAGGCCCCAAATCTAACTGCTGATGTCCTTATAAGGAAAGAAGAAAACTCATAGGAACAAAGCAGCACATGGAAGATAAGGCCACGTGACGACCAGACAGAGACTGAAATGATGCAGGTGAAAGCAAGGAACACCAAGGACTGGCAGCAGCCACCAGCCATCTCCCCAGGAATGGCAAGAAAGGATTCTTCCCTGGATGTTTTGGAGGATGGTTGCTGTTGGTTTAAGCTACCCAGTTTGTTACAGAAAACCTAGGAAAGTGACACACTCTGCAGTCCAGTCTCAACATGGCAACCAAAGGAGTTCCTTTAAACTATAAGCTGGAATATCCCACTCATGGGATTCCTTGATGGCTCCAGGGGTAAAGAATCTGTCTTCAATGCAAGAGACACAAGGGATATGGGTTCAATCCCTGCGTGGGGAAGATCCCCTGGAGGAGGAAATGGCAACCCACTTCAGTATTCTTACCTAGAAAATCCCATGGACAGAGGAGCCTGGACTGGCTACAGCCCAAAGGATTTTCAAGAGTCAGATATGCCTGAGCAACTAAGCACATCCCACTCATTCACTCAAAAGTCTGCAGTGGTTTCCCTCTTCTCCCAGAGAAGAAGCTGTAAGTCTTACAAAAGCCTGGATGTTCTAGAGGACTGACTTCCCCAGTGATGGCTGTGACCTCATCACTTGCACCCTCCAGCCATACTGGACGCCTTGTCTTCCTCCAACAATCCAAGCACATTCCTGATGTAGGGCAATTACACTGGCAGTCTCCTTGCCTAGAACATTCCTTTCCCAGATTTATGTATGACTAGTGTCTCACTAGTTTAATTAAATGCTAACTGCTCAGAAAGACCTAATATGGTTACCTAATATTGCAAATCTCCTCTGCCAGTTCCAAGGCTCCTGAATCTCCTTTATCCTGCTCTCCTTTTTCTATTTATGAATAGCATTTATCACCTTCCAGTATACTGTACAATTTACTTAACCATATGTTTATTTGCTATTGCCCATCTCCTCCTACTAGGAAGCAAAGTTCATGAAGACAGGGGTCTTTATTTATTTTAGCTGATATACACCCCCTCCAAAGTGCCTGGCACATTATAGCTGCTAAGTCAATACATTTAGGATAAATGAATAGGAAAAGGCAACAGGACACAGCAGATATGAGGGTTTTCCAACCTCCAATCTCTGCTCTCCTTAACCCCATTTTTATTTAGATGATCAAGTATTCAGTGGTCAGATAACAACCTGAGGGTTCCAGCTAAAAAGTAATATTGTTTTAAAAAGTAAATAAAAAATTAAAAGGTAATATCCTCACTTTCTCAGTTTTAGATAGGTATGCATAAAGTGAGCTTACCAGACGGCACAGTGGTAAAGAATCCACCTGCCAATGCCAGAGATGCAAGAGACATCGATTCAGTCCCTGGGTTGGGAAGATCCCTTAGAGGAGGGCATGGCAATCCACTCTGGTATTTTTGCCTGGAAAATCCCATGGACTGAGAAGCCTGGTGGGCTACAGTCCGTAGGGTCACAACGAGTCCCACACGACTGAGCATACACACACACACAGGCACAGGGTATTAACCTTGGTGTCTTTTTCAACCAAAACTACCACAAAAAATGAAGTTAGAATAAATTTCATAAAAAAGTAAACTCTAGCTACGGCTGCTTCCAAAATATTCCTGTCGAGGAACAAACTGTTTAAAGCAACATTAAATGCTTCAAAGGCTCAAGTAATATTCCCAAAATATAAGCATCATACTCCTTTCCATCTCAGTAGAATGGGCTCACAGAGCCTCTATAATTTCTGTAGTTAGAAATTATGAAATAGCTGAGGTGTGCAGATTAAACTTTCTAGGCTTTGGCGTCTATGAAATCATCATAGGCTAAAACACTTAATCCTTTGAGCCTAAATCCAAATTGCAAACTACCCAGGAAAAAAAAATGAGATCATATATCTGCTACTCAGATCATGTTCTTATCTGCCAAGAATGCCTCTGAGATGATGTGTGTGTGCATGCTCACACACACACACACACACACACAACCACACACTCATTCTAGCAGCAAAATTGCTTTGAAAACATTAATACACGTTAATAAAAATGTAAAGACAACAGTTGTTTGAATTTCAGATAAACCATAGTCTGTTTTTGTTAACCATTTAAATCATGGAGAATGTTCATAACTGAATGAAAACATGATCCAAATTAAAAAATGCAAGTCATCTACAAAGGGAAGTTAAAACTGAGTTTTAAAGAATGTATCATAAATTATTAGTTATCTTGCCTGGTTGCTGAAGGAGGTGCTCTGGTTAACAGAGAGTTATTATGTGTTCCATATGTGAATTAGCAATTTAGACTGTCATAAAATACACTTAGTACTCTAAAAAGAACGTACCCTTTCTTTGATGAGTCACTTAAAGGCTTTTCAAATTATTTCTGGGCCTTATAGTCACCGGGGTTAGCAAGAAATAGTTTACTACAATTGTATGCAAGTGCCGGCAAATAGACTTCTGACAAATACCAGTAAGTTTGTTATAGATGAAATTCAGGGTTACCCAGAGAGATATTTACCTTGTAATATGTGCATGTGTGTCAGACTTCAGTGGTGTCTGACTCTGTGCTACCCTATGGGACTATAGCCTGCTAGGGTCTTCTGTCCATGGGATTCTCCAGGCAAGAATCCTGGGGTGGATTGCCATGCCCTCCTCCAGGGGATCTTCCCAACCCAGGGATCAAACCCAGGTCTCCCACGTTGCAGGCAGATTCTTTACCATCTGAGCCACAAGGGAAGCCTTGTAATACAGTCCTTCCAATTTTTATTAATGGCAAGACTTGGAATACTCAAAGTGCCCATCCAAATACAATGCAGAGCAGCACTGCTCTGATACTATGTGGCACGTGGGCCCTAGGCCTTGGCTTTACACTTGCAGATGCTACTAGAAAAGGCAGCAATTGGAAACACATTCCTTCACAGACAAAATGCCTCCGGTCTTCCAATTCCTCATACATACACTACCATGTGCGAAGTAGCTACTGGGAAGTTGCTGAATAACACAGGGAGCTAGCTTGGTATTCTGTGATGACCTAGAGGGAGGGGATGGAGGTAGGGGAGGGAGGGAGGTCCAAGAGGGAGGGGATGTATATATACATATTGATTCACTTCATTGTATAGCAGAAACTAAAAAACATTGTAAAGCAATTATGAAAAAGTGAAAGTGTTAGTTGCTCAGTCAACTCCTACTCTTTGCGACCCCATGGACTGTAGGATGCCAAGCTCCTCTGTCCATGGAATTCTTTAGGCAAGAATACTGAAGTGAGTTGCCATGCCTTTCTCCAGGGGATCTTCCTGACCCAGGAATCAAATCTGGTCTCCTGCATTGCAAGCAGAGTCTTTACTGTCTGAGTCACCAGGAAGCCCAAATGCTTCCCCTAGAGTAATTGTTGGAGACCCATTTCAGAGGCAAAGGGCATGACAGATAATGGGTGTTAAAAAATATAAATTAAATAGGATAGAAACAAATATACAATGTGAATTAACATACTCTTCAAATGTCAGAATTTGAACAGGCAAACACAACTCTGGGTCCCAGCTATTGAGCATGCTCCTTTCCTTCCCTGGGAGACCATCTACTGTCACTTCTGTGCTGAAGCTCTCAGAATGACTTCTTTGTTAATGAGCACCTAAGTTAATGATGAGTGGTAAGTGCAGCCAAGTCTATGGTCTAAGATGCCACAAAATGCACACCTATTCTGCTGAGAAGATGGCCTCCCTTATGCCAGGTCAACCTGATAAAACTCCATATCCAATTCTCAAGGCCTTTCTAGATTTGACAAATCCATGTTCCTAGGATACAAAGAACATCCACGAGAGCCGGAGCTTTATTTCACTCACTGCTGTCTATCCCCAGGAACAGTGCCTTGCATGGAGTAAGCACTGGATAAATATTTATTGGATGAGTGAATGGCTAATCTATTCTACTGGAAATGTCTATACAGTGCTAAGAAGTTTGAGCCTATTTAGAAATGAAACTCCTCTTGTATACAGTTAGCTTGCATAAAGCTTAAAGTCAGATTCCATGGCAGCTGTTCTAAATACTCCATGCTAGTTGAACACTACCTTGAATTTTTATTTGTTCTAAAGAAATAGTTCTGATGAAGTCATAGACACCAGGGTTTGCTTTGGGGACTAAAAGAACAAGCAAGTCTTAATGCAAGTGTACCAACTGCAACAGCTGAATTCTGGAATGATAATAAATAGAAGAGGACTTTGGTAGGTTCCCCTCCTGGTGGCCCTCAGATTATATGAAACACTGTCCCTGCTGATCTAGTTTCTTTGCACAAATAGTTTTGCCTTTCCTCTATTTCTTGCCCCAAGGAGGTTCCTCTCCATTCTGTCTATAGTACAAATCTTCATTAGTTCTCATTTATTGTTGTTGTTCACTCTGTCATGCCCGACTCTTTGCAATCCCATGGACTGCAGCATGCCAGGCTTCCCTGTCCTTCACCATCTCCCAGAGTTTACTCAAACTCAAAGGATGAGATGACTGAATGGAATCACCAACTCAATGGACATGAGTTCTCTTTTGAGCTGCCATAATATCACAACTGCTCTCCCTATATCTAAACTCCTCTCCCTCTGGTTCATCTCCTACAAGTTCACCTTTTAAAAATGCTATGCCCAGTCTGATTTTCTGAGCCACAGAATTATTAGCAAAATAAAAGTTACTGCTTTTTGTCACTAAGTCTAGGGTAGTTTGCTAACCCAACAGTAGATAAATGGAACACCTCCCAGTTAGACTCTGGGCTCCTAGAAGTTGGGAAACATTCAGTCATCACTATATTCCTAGTCTATAGTATGATACCTGGGGGCACACATGAAGGAGGCTCTCACGAAATATTTATTGAGTGCAATTGAAAGGTTGAATGTCTGCTGTCTTATTTTTTAATGTTCCATCTATGGAATTTTGAAAATCTACACATTTGGACCAAAAATAACAGAGGCAATACATCTATGTGTTAGGTTTATCCTATTATTGAGGATTTTTATAAAAATGGCTCTTTTCTTTCCCTTTCTTAGTGGTATGAAATCCCATGGGAGAAGTTGGACCTGGTATTGCACAGTGAACTGAAATGGCCCAAAATACAGGAAAGTATTCAGTAAAAAGGAAAATCAATCCAATTCAGCTAAGTGCACATCATTTGTTCCCTGTTCCAATCTAAGTGTCTATCCTGTGTTCCTCTGTTCCGTTTTACGTAAGGGAAAACATTTCTAAACGCCTTGTGTGCCCATGATTTTCCTCTCCTACCAAATCAAAAGTCAATACCCAAATGCTACTCAATATAACTCTGTAATTGCTCTGGCTCAAGAAGATGTCTGTCACATTGAAAAGCTCTTTTAAAAAGTGTATCTTAAAGACTCAACTAGTGGTGATGTTTCTCCCTGGGAGCACACTAATTTCTTTGTTATTTGGCTTTGTCCATGAAAGAGATGCTCAGAGCAAGGAAATTTTCTAGATCACCCCCCCCAACTCAGAAAACGTTACTTACAAAGCCTACAAGTTCTCCTACCACAAGACACTGGTCACCCGTGCAATACCTTGAGCTGAATAAACAAGGCTTGGCCAACACTGGGCTGCAGAAGTTTCCAATCCTAAATTGCATAAAGGCGGAGGGTTGCGCATGCAAACCCTGAGGGCTCTCTGGAGCAAACCCATCAGTGACTAAGACTCCTCCATGGAAAGTGGCAGGTATGAAGCAAAATCCACATTTAATAACTACCCTCTTGAGTTTTAACACTGTTTATTTACAGAGACTTGGATGGTGGAGAACTGATCCCACTGCCCAAGGCGTCAGGCTCCTTTTAACCCTTGGCAGACTGACAATGGTCAAAGTTTTTAGCCACACTGATCCAGATCCTTTCAAAGGTGCTATCTCTGCATCCCTTGAGATGTATAAAAAAATTTATTCCCTCCTGTACAGACTTGATGTTTCTACTTCCAGCTTGCTTCACTCAGTCAAGGTTCTTATTGACACCACTGAATGCTCAGTTTTCAACCTGATTTGACTCAGTCACCTTATTCACTCACATACTCATCTGTGCAGCATTTACTAAGCTCTCACTCTGTGCCAGGCCCATATTGGACACTGAGCATAGAAAGACGAACAAGACCAGCTCTCTCACTTGAGGAACTCACCAGCTCTCGAGGAATCGCTGGGATCAGCAAACCACAGCCTGGGGGCTACCTCCGAGCTGCTGTCTATTTTTGTATGTAACATTGTATGAAGAAGTGAAGTGAAGTCGATCAGTGGTGTCTGACTCTTTACGACCCCATGGACTGTAGCCTACTACACTCCTCCGTCCATGGGATTTTCCAGGCAAGAGTACTGGAGTGGGTTGCCATTTCCTTCTCCAGAGGATCTTCCTGACCCAGGGATTGAACCCAGGTCTCCGGCACTGTAGGCAGACGCTTTACCCTCTGAACCACCAGGGAAGTATAGACACATTCATTTGCTTATAAATTATCTATGGCAGCTTTCAGGCTAAAACAGCTGATCTAAATTGTTGCATCAAAGATGCTGTGGCCTAAAAAGCAAAAAGTATTGACTATCAGGCCCTTTTCAGAAAAAGTCTGCTGAAAAATGTATGGTAATACAGTTCTGGTCCATATTCAACAGTCCACAGGGAGAGGGAGGGGTTCCTGAGTATCCAGGAGTGCCTGTGCAGAGTAGGAAGCATAGAAGATCAGCCAGGAATAACAGCAGAGAGCAACAGGTAAAAGGTGGGTGTGGGGGAGGGACTTCTGAGAGTGGTTAGGTCTTGGGAGTCGGGCAGAGGAGGACAGAGGCATAATGGGAGACGGAGCTAAGAAAGGGCAGGTCTCTGCAGGCCATGAGGAGGCCATGCTGGTTTCTACTCTGTCAGCAATGGAGAGTCTTTATAGGATTTTAAGCAGAAGAGGCAACAGGAAATAGATTGAAAAGAGGTGAACAGAAAAACCCATGAAGACTCCATTGCATTGGTCTAAGCAAGAGATAGTGACTCAGGAAAAGATCAGCAGTGGCAGTTGATGGAGAGGAGGATTCAAAGGTCTCAAGGAAAATGGATTAACCAACGTTAATGTATCACAGATGTATCACATTCAGTGAACACTCTATGTGGAGTTATAACTGCAGTGATGGAGACAGGCAACCTTGCTGTGTTCTAATCCATCCCTGAAAGGCTCAGGCAAGGACCATCCTGTACCTGGGGTGCTCAAAGAGGAATTTCTTTGGTCAGCCTTTTTTAATAACTAAATATTGTTCAGCGGCAGCTGGTGAAACAAGTGGAACAGGTGACTTAATTGTTAACCATGGGGACACCTTTACTCACTGTTTTAACACTTGCCTCCCCCACCCCCAGCTTGCTTTTTGATGAGACCTGTTGAGCAGGGAGATGGGCAGGACACAGTGTATTCACATTGACCTCAAGCAAGTCTTGACACATTCACTTTCTCGATCTGTGCCCTTGGGCAATCTCCTTAGCCTTTTGAATCTCAGGATCTTCACCGTAAAATGAAAATAAAGTATTGCTAGAAGAATTAGATAGGACAACACAAGCAGAGTGCTTAGCTCAGGGCTATAGTTAGCCAAAATGAACACCAGAATCCCTTAGATCTCAACCAAATGGCCAAGCCTCAACCCACCCCCACCAAATAGGTGAGATCCCATTTCTATTGGCACCTAACACAATTGAATAATGGAGGAGCTAAGTACACTGTTTCCTGTCTGCTTTCCAAATAGAGTTAAGGCTTCAAGATATCAAAGGCCATGCCTCCAGTGGCCTCCTCCAGGCCAGTACAGTGCCAGGTACATGGTAAAGGGCCTGATATATTTGATGAACAAATAAGGGAGTGAGGACAAGAGGAAGTGAGGAGGGGGAAAGGGAAGGAGAAGGAGAGAAGGAAAGATACAGAATGTCTCCTTGTTCTCTCACTGCCTCTCAGCTTTGCTGCCTCTAAACCTGGTTGTTCAGAAAGGGAGGAGAGTGGGGAGTAAGTGGCTGGCATGGATGACATTCACCTCCTATCCACAAAGAATCTTTTGAGGGTCCAAGGTGTTCATACACTCTACCCAGCTGGGAGCAGCTTTCTTGGGCTTCATCTAGCAGAAAGCAGTGAATAGCTCAAAGAAAGGCAGACTTCCCCAGACCTGGCAAGGAGGGAACTGATTAACCAGAAGTTCTGGCTGCCAAGAGCCAAGGCAAAGCAGGGCAGGATAACACAGCTCAAGGGACGTTATCCAGAAATTCATTAAATTCAAATCCTCTTATAAGCAGTTTAATTTCTTATAAAATTTGGGCTTCTAGAAATCTCAGTGGGAGACCTTGGACTTTAGCAATCTGGGTTCATAGCAAATATAGATTCTAAGCCAGAAATCTCAAATCTAATAATACTTAAAGCATGAGAACAATTTTTAACCACTTTAATGGAAATCTTTCTAAGATGTATTATGTGTCCCAGCCATGATAAGCAGACTGAACATGTCACACCTTTTCTTGGTGACCAGAGAGCCCAGACTTCTAAACTGTTCTAATCTGTGGGTATTCTGACTCTCTCTTGACAACTCCCTCAAGGTACTGCTGCTGCTAAGTTGCTTCAGTTGTGTTCGAATCTGTGCAACCCTACAGACGACAGCCCACCAGGCTCCTCTGTCCACAGGATTCTCTAGGCAAAAATACTGGAGTGGGTTGCCATTTCCTTCTCCAATGCATGCATGCATGCTAAGTCGCTTCAGTTGTGTCCAACTCTGTGCGACCCTATGGACAGCAGCCCACCAGGCTCCTCTGTCCACAGGATTCTCTAGGCAAGAATACTGGAGCAAGGTACTCTTGTTGTACTGGAGCAAGTACAACAAGCCTCTTAAACTGCTGCTCCTACCTCAAAAAGCACCCAGAAAGTGATACACATTTGAGTTGATACTTCTTCCTTTTCTTCTAACCATGGCTGCCTCTATTTTCCTCTGCTGCGTCTCAAGTGGCCATTGAGCCTCAGCAATTATTTCCATTCCTTTTGCTACCTGCTTGCCACTCCTCCAGTCTCTGGTTAAAACTAGGAGAAATCTACAACTTTCCAGAAGAAACAAGACAACTATCATATGTAAAATTTCAGTTTGGTGCTCTAGAGTCAGAGACACTGGTATAAACTCACATTTATGTTTAGAAACAAATGGTTGCCTATGGGAATATCTATAGATGTGCCAAGATACATGGGTTAGTAGACATTCATATATATCCTTACTTCTCCAGCTGACAAAGCCTGGCAGCAATGGCATGCCAACAGCAACGAGCATACCTAGGACCCCGATCATGGTTTCTAATACTATTCTTCAGTAAAAGGAAACAGGGCTCCTTGGAGAAATGGTTGATTTTAAGGCTAGAAATATGCAGTATGAGCCTGGAATATCTCATCATGCCAGGAAACAAGGAAACTTTCAAAGTTTTTAACCCATAAAACAGAGACATATCAAAGGGACAAGGGAGCCAAGTGAGAGAGCTACCAGTAGTCAACACTAGCAAAACTTGGGGAACAAAATAAAGAAGTACTAGATGCTTGTTGTTGATGCTCAGGCACTAAGTTTTGTCCGACTCTTTGCGACCCCATGAAATGCAGAACGCCAGACCTCCCTGTCCTTCACTATCTCCCAGAGTTTGCTCAAACTCATGTCCATTGAGTCAGTGATGTCATCCAACCATCTCACCCTCTGCCCCTTTCAACAAATGCATAGTATTAGGTTGCTATAGTTAATAAATATTATTAATTGATATTAATTAATAAAATCCACCTATAATGCAGGAGACCCTGGCTCGATTCCTAGCTCGAGAAGATCCCCTGGAGAAGGAATAGGCTACCCACTCCAGTATTCTTGGGCTTCCCTGGTGGCTCAAATGATAAAGAATCTGCCTGCAATGCAGGAGACCTGGGTTTGATCCCTGGGTTGGGAAGATCCCCTAGAGGAAGGCACTGCAACTCACTCTAGTATTCTTGCCTCGAGAATCCTCATGGATAGAGGAGCCTGGCTGGCTACTGTCCATGGTTTCACGAAGAGTCAGACATGACGGAGAGACTAAGCACAAGCACAGTAGTTAATTATTAGTTATGGCTAGTCATCATTAGATGTGAATAAACTAGTCTTTAGATGATTAGTTGTAACTAATAATTATTAATATTAATATTGATTAACTATAACAACCTAATACTATGCATTTGTTGTTGTTTTTAGTTGCTAAGTTGTGTCCAACTCTTTTGTGACCCCATGAACTGTGGCCTGCCAGGCTTCTCTGTCCATGGGATTTCCCAGGCAAGTATACTGGAATAGGTTGCCATTTCCTCCTCCAAGGGATCTTCCCAACCCAGGGTTCCAATCTGTGTCTCCTGCACTGCAGGTGGATTCCTCACCCTTGAGCAACTGGGGAAGTCCAATACTATGTATCAGTTCAGTTCAGTCGCTCAGTTGTGTCCGACTCTTTGCAACCCCGTGAATCGCAGCACGCCAGGCCTCCCTGCCCATCACCAACTCCCAGAGTTCACTCAGACTCACGACCATCGAGTCAGTAATGCCATCCAGCCATCTCATCCTCTGTCGTTCCCTTCTCCTCCTGCCCCCAATCCCTCCCAGCATCAGAGTGTTTTCTAATGAGTCAACTCTTCACATGAGGTGGCCAAAGTACTGGAGTTTCAGCTTTAGCATCATTCCTTCCAAAGAAATCCCAAGGTTGATCTCCTTCAGAATGGACTGGTTGGATCTCCTTGCAGTCCAAGGGACTCTCAAGAGTCTTCTCCAACACCACAGTTCAAAAGCATCAATTCTTCAGCGCTCAGCCTTCTTCACAGTCCAACTCTCACATCCATACATGACCACTGGAAAAACCATAGCCTTGACTAGACGGACCTTAGTCGGCAAAGTAATGTCTCTGCTTTTGAATATGCTGTCTAGGTTGGTCATAACTTTTCTTCCAAGGAGTAAGCATCTTTTAATTTCATGGCTGAAGTCACCATCTGCAGTGATTTTGGAGCCCCAAAAAATAAAGTCTGATACTGTTTCCACTGTTTCCGCATCTATTTCCCATGAAGTGATGGGACCGGATGCCATGATCATCATTTTCTGAATGTTGAGCTTTAAGCCAACTTTTTCACTCTCCTCTTTCACTTTCATCAAGAGGCTTTTTAGTTCCTCTTCACTTTCTGCCATAAGGGTGGTGTCATCTGCATATCTGAGGTTATTGATATTTCTCCCGGCAGTCTTGATTCCAGCTTGTGTTTCTTCCAGTCCAGCGTTTCTCATGATGTCCTCTGCATATAAGTTAAAGAAGCAGGGTGACAATATACAGCCTTGACGTACTCCTTTTCCTATTTGGAACCAATCTGTTGTTCCATGTCCAGTTTTAACTGCTGCTTCCTGACCTGCATACGATTTCTCAAGAGGCAGGTCAGGTGGTCTGGTATTCCCATCTCTTTCATGATTTTCCACAGTTTATTGTGATCTGCACAGTCAAAGGCTTTGGCATAGTCAATAAAGCAGAAATAGATGTTTTTCTGGAACCCCCTTGCTTTTTCAAAGATCCAGCGGATGTTGGCAATTTGATCTCTGGTTCGTCTGCCTTTTCTAAAACCAGCTTGAACATCAGGAAGTTCACGGTTCACGTATTGCTGAAGCCTGGCTTGGAGAATTTTGAGCATTACCTTACTAGCATGTGAGATGAGTGCAATTGTGCGGTAGTTTGAGCATTCTTTGGCATTGCCTTTCTTTGGGATTGGAATGAAAACTGACCTTTTCCAGTCCTGTGGCCACTGCTGAGTTTTCCAAATTTGCTGGCATATTGAGGGCAGCACTTTCACAGCATCATCTTTCAGGATTTGAAATAGCTCAACTGGAGTTCCATCACCTCCACTAGCTTTGTTCGTAGTGATGCTTTCCAAGGCCCACTTGACTTCACATTCCAGGATGTCTGATTTTAGATTAGTGATCATACCATCATGATTATCTGGGTCATGAAGATCCACAAGTCCTTAGTGATATAAATAAATGACTGAATGGATTTTAAAAAATTGGGAAAGAAGAAACAAACCAAATATCCCATGTAAAATAATTCCAAATAATGTATATAGATACATGGCTTTCAAGGAGATGGAGCATAATTCCCCTTTCAAACATGGGCTGCACAAAGTGACTTCCTTCCAAGATATATAGCACAGAAAGGTAGAGAGAAAGTAACTGGACAGTGGAGAAATCTGACAACATGACCTCAGCCAGGTGATATCAAGATCAGCTATGATGCTGATAGTATGTACCCTTGATATGATGCAATAAGGATGGTGCATCCCCTCTAAGGGTCTCCTCCCCAACACTCACAACCACAGTGCAACCATGAGAATCGCATCAGGCAAACCCTAATTGAGGAATAGTGTTCAAAACATCTCACCCGTATTCCTTGAAACTGTTGAGGTCATCAAAAATCAAGAAAGTCCAAGAAGTCACCAGAGCAAAAAGGAGCCTAAGAAGATATGATAACTAAATGACTAAATACAATGTAGGATGTATCAAACCCTGGAACAGAAAAGGAATATGAAGGGAAAAGCAAGGAAATTTACACAAGCTGTGCATTTTAGTTAATTGTATTAATAATGTATTAATGTTGGTTCATTCATTAAAACATATGTACTCATCTTATTCACATAATATGTGAATAAAAGGGATTACTGGGCATGGGGTGTAATGGGAACTCTCTATATTATCTGGTCAATTTTTCTGTAAATCTAAAACTGTTCTAAAATGAATAGTTTTTTTTAAAGAAAACTTAAGTCACCAGTCTCCAGACTTGGGAAGGGAGGGTGGAGGGCCCCTCTTTCCACAGACCCTGCTGTCCTGGGCATGTGGGCTTTGACACATCCAGGTACTCATCCTGCCCCCAAGGCGCTGGCTCCTGAGAGGGGATCAGAGCAGCCCTCATTCACTTAGAACATGATTCAGGGCTTGCAGGCTTTCAAAAGCCTGTGCCAACAATTAACACCCATATGCACTCTTGTCATAAGCACTATTCTGCAAGATAACAAGATTCGGATTGATCAAGAAAGAAACCTCTACCCAGGAAATGATAAAAACTCATGTGACATTAGGAAGCCAATTGGTTGGAATTTGTTAGGGAAAAACCGTTCCCTGTAGTTCTTATTTACAAGCTTCTCAAACTGGCTCCTAAACTAGCTTCCAGCTAAGAAAATGCGTTAAAAACATCCATAAAACAGCACTAATAAGCCCTCCATAACTAAAATCTAATTGAAGATTATAAAGACCGAGAACACCAAGTACTCCTTGGCAAAGGGAAAAAGGTTGATCTTCCATAGCCAGCAGGACCATGTGGTGGGAGTGCTTTCTTCTGGGACTCCACGGCAGAGAGAGCACTAGGGTCCTCTAGAGAGGCTGCTTTCTCCAGATACCATGTCAAAGGCATGACACAATTTGGCCACAGCAGAGGAGGCTGGGCTCCAGTGAGAACTCTAGACTAGTAAGTGAGATTCAATTCTACCCTTTTGTTCCCTGATTGTTGTTGTTGTTGTTGTTGTTCAGTTGCTCAGTCATGTCTGACTCTGCAAACCCGTGGACTGCAGCATGCCAGGCTCCCCTGTCCTTCACTCTCTCCCGGAGCTTGCTCAAACTCATGTCCATTGAGTCAATGATGCCATCCAAATATCTCATCCTCTGGCATCGCCTTCTCTTCCTGCCTTCAATCTTTCCCAGCATCAGGGTCTTTTCCAAGGAGTTGGCTCTTCTTCACATCAGGTGGCCAAAGTATTGGAGCTTCAGCTTCAGCATCAGTCCTTCCTTGATTAAACCACTCTATTGTTCCAACCAACAATTTTCTCATATATAAATGAAGAACAATGAAAGTCTTATCCTTACCTACCTAAGTGGCAGATTGTGATATTTCACAAAACATAATTATGTAAGCATAAGGAGACATCTCTTTCTTCAAGGCTTTCAGAGAGCATCATTTTTTTTTTTCCATAGAATTCTTTGAGAAGTAAATCAGGGTTTTAGTCAGCATGTGAATCTTTGTTTTAGTCATGTACTTGACAAATCTCACTCAATCCATGCATTTGTGACATTCTCTTTCTCTGGTTATTAACTGCATAAAATCTTTTTTTTAACTTTTTATTTAATATTAGAGTAGAGTTGATTGACAATATCGTGTTAGTTTCAGGTGTACAGCAGAGTGATTCAGTTATATATATACATGTATTTATTCGTTTTCAAACTCTTCCCATTTTAGGTTGTTACATAATATTGAGCAGAATTCCCTGGGCTACACAGGAGGTCCTTGTTGGTTATCCCTTTTAACTGTAACAATATGCATACGTCCATTTTATTTGTAGACCCCAGCCATGCGCTCTTTTTTCCCACCTTCCCTTCTCCTCCTAGTCTGACACCTCTCCCAGTACCACTGGAACATCTGAAATTAGTATTCTTACCACAAAGACATATCAGAAAGTCTGGTGGACCACAAGTGTCATGTTATACGCTGTTGCTGTTTAGTTGCTAAGAGTTTTACGGCTCCGAGGACTGCAGCCCTCCAGGCTCCCCTGTCCACGGGGTTTCCCAGGCAAGAATACTGGAGTGGGTTGTCATTTCCTTCTCCAGGGGAGCTTCCTGACACAGGGGTTGAACCCACATTTCCTGCACTGGCAGGTGAGCTCTTTATCGCTGAACCACCAGGGAAGCCCACGATATTGTACAGCAGCGTATCTTAAGTCATACGTGGATAATCCGCTTAGATACAGAATCTGAGAATTACTGGTGATTTTGATTTACACCACCTATTTACCTCATCCACAACCAGAGACATTTCATCTTATTTGTGGGCTGGCATGCAGGGCCTCCATGCTGTTCACGCTCTTCTGTGTTCATTCTTCCCCATTTCTAGGGCTTCATTCTGAGTCTCACTTGAGCAACTCCTTCCCTTGGTCCTTAGCTCACTCTACCCCCAGGACAAACCTGCACCCTCAGGCACGCTCAGGTCCTTGGAAGTGGCCAGGAATTTCCTCTCATATCCACCCAGCTACAGTCCTGTCTTTCTTCTCTGCTGTGGTCACTGGTTTACTTTTCCCTCTGGTACTTTCCACAGAGCATCCACAGAGGTTTTTCCTGTTTCCGGTTTTCTTAGCACAACTGCAGGCAGAGATGAGAGTGCTTATTTGAGGGGTAGAAATCGTCACTAGAAAAGTAGAGGTTAAGGATCATGAAAAATGAAAGATCTTCCAGCAAATTTATGGAAGAAATAGAAGAGATCTGGAGTCTACAGAATAGGTGGTTGAATTGGAAAGGAGGGAAGTAGGGAAAGAGAGAGGGGTGACAATATACTGGGGAGGATATTAAGAGGGTTCATGCTCAGAGCATTTTAAAATTTTTTAGTAAAAGGAGACTACACTTGCTGAGACTACACTTGAACAAGAATTATAGAAAATAAGAGTAAATTAAATAGCTATGAAGAATGGGATAAAGAACCACTCAGGGGCAAGGGTTAGGACTTCTCCTATCACATGGCAAGTCCTACTGAGACTGGCTCTAACCACCAAGAACCTGGAATGGCACCTCATAGCCATTTGGGGGGCTTCATATTATCATGCAGACTTTGCATGCTTCCACAGTTTGTTTAACTGGATCTGTGACCTCCATAGTTAGGCCCTTTTGCTTTAGACAATCATGTAACTTCTTCTACCAGAGAGCTTCCATCCTGGAATGTCTTTCAACCATAGAAGAGTTATAAAACCACCTCTATCTGGATCTGAAGTAAAAGACATAAGGTATTATGGGGAAAAGTTTACATTCTCATAACTTTCCTTCATCATGGGCATTATTTTGGTGTGCTGCCAAACACCAATCAGCTGTGGGTAGTGCTTGCATTCCAAAACAATTCTGTAAGAATGTATTATTCTATAAAGAATAAACCATTGTAACATTTCTTAGATTCAATATCAGACCAAAAAGAATACTACATCACTTTTTCACTTGATTATTTTCTCATGAACTCGGAGAACTTGATTTACGCTCAACTATTCCTATATCTAAAAACATTTTGTTATTTCATAATCAAATTTTAATCTTCTAACCTAGATGACTCAGGAAAAATACTTAATCCATCAAAATAACTCCAAACCATGTGCTTTTCCAATCACCTTCAAAATGGCATATAGTTTCCATCATGTTTGGCTTGTAAAAGGCTTAGCAATTTATGACCTTTGGCTTATTTCCAGTCCCCTTAGCTGTCAATGCTATGCTAATGCCATCTTCCAGAGGACTCCTGGCAGGATTTCACAGGGATGTCTGTGGGTTTGGATTAGCAGGAATAATGAATGAATTTATTAAGTAAAAGGCACCAGCCTTGAACCTTGTACCCAGGTACCCCTGTAGTATACCAGAATTCTCTCTTTGAATGAGAAATAAACTTGATGGAAAGAAAAAGAAAGCTAAAAACATTAAGTGTCCACCTAGAGCCATATCTATATATATTACCTCATTTCAGTTCAGGGTATTATTTATTATACATTGAGAAAAGTATGGTTCAGAGTTTCATAATTTACCTAAGGACACAGCCGAGGATTAGATCTCAGACAGGTCAGCTTCTTAAGCTCTTGGTCTTTCCATCACTCCGTCCTGTTGGTTCCTACTTTGTGTTGTTGTTTAGTCACTAAGTAATGACTGACTCTTCATGATCCCATGGAGTATGCCTGCCAGGATCCTCTGTCCGTGAGATTTTCCAGGCAAGAATACTGGAGTTTTTTCCCTCCATTTCCTTCTCCAGGGGATCTTCCCAACCCAGGGATCGAACCCACGTCTCCTGCATTGGCAGGTGGATTCTGTACCAGTGAACCACCAGGGAAGCCTCGATTACTGCTAATGATTATTAAAACCAGAGTAAATAGCTCTAAAAGTCTATTCTAATCAATTTCTACTGGAGATATGATTTTATATGTACATATGGGCTTCCCTGGTGTCTGAGATGGTAAAGAATCTGCCTGCAATGTGGGAGACCCAGGTTGAATCCCTGGGTCAGGAAGATCCCATGGAGAGGGAAATGGCAACCCATTCCAGTGTTCTTGCCTCAGAAATCCCATGGACAGAGCAGCCTGGTGGGCTACAATCCATGGGGTTGCAAAGAGTTGGACACAACTGAGTGACTAACACACACACACATATGAAATTCACATGTATTCCCGCTAACATTCAGGATAAATATGAATTAGACCCATCAAGACAGTAATAGTTGGGAAATGTGCCTTTCCCTAAACAACAGGTAAAAAGAACGTACATAAATAAGTTCTAATAACTTCCCAGACTTAGACTGAGTCTGGAAATTGAAGTCTGGAAAAAGCAAAAGCATATCTAATAGTACACGAAGTAACTAAAAATAAAGAAAATTATCTCAAAGTAAATGTCCCTATGAAGACAGCTTTTCCAGGGTAAGTAGGAATCTATTATTCATATTGTTGGGAATAACTGCCCTGGTCTTGCTTCTATCTTTAGCATGTGCGCACATTGTTGAATATAAAACATGTACAGCACGTAATCTTCTAACATAACTCATGTCTGAAGAAGCAAAATAAAACTACCCCTTCAGAAATTCCTTTCTGGCATCTTATTTTGTTTTTAAGAAATCTATTTTTCAAAGAAATAGAGGGTTTTACTGTTCAATAGAATGATTTGTTCTTCAGTTTTTCCCTTAAATTATTTTTAATCTCTGCCACAAAATGAATCTATCTTTATCAGTAAAAAACTTCTTTAAATGTTTAATTCTGATTAAATCTTTCCAAATATTTTTTTACATGGATGTTGCAAGTGTTTTTCCTTTTCCTTATTCTTTTACTTGTTTTTTATATTTAGTTTTTGTTGGAATATAATTGCTTTATGATGTTGTGTCGGTTTCTGTTGTACAACATCGTGAATCAGCTATATAAATGTATTTTTTACACACACTTTGAGAAGGAAATGGCAACCCACTCCACTATTCTTGTCAGGAAAATCCCATGGATAGAAGAGCTTGGCAGACTACCCTCCATGGGGTCACAAAGAGTTGGACACGACTGAGCATGTACACATGCACACACTTTTAAAAAGCCACCAGATCTATACAAAGTCCTTATTTCTAACTAAAGAAAGGCTGTCTATCATCCAACAGGTTTTTTATGAATGCCTACTCTTTGCCCAATGCTGGCGTCTCACAGCCTTCTCTGTTAGCTTGTTTGTTTTCATTTAAACACTGACCAATGGACATTAATAATTACAAAGTCTGAGATCCGATCCTGATCCAGGTGTGCCAGTAATTAGCTGGTGACCTTAGACAGTTTGCTTTCTCTCTCTGGTTCTCAGTTTCTTCTTGTCTGAAATAAAGAGACTATGACAATCTTATGGACTGAACTTTGCCCTCCCTCTCAAATTCATATGTTGAAGCCTGACACCTGGTATCTTATATGTGACTATATGCGGGTATAGGGCCTTTAGAGAAGTGATTAAATAAAAATGAGGTGTTTAAGGTGGGACCTAACCCAAGCTCACTGGTGTCCTTATAAGAAGGAGAAATTAGCCAAGACAGTCAGGGGAAAAACCGTCTGAGACAATAAGAAGATGGCCATCTACAAGCCAAGGAGAGAAGCCTCACAAGAATCAAACCTGCCCACACACTGATTGTGGACTGCTAGCCTCCAGAACTGTGAGAAATAAATTTCTGCTCTTCAGGTCCTACCCTACAGCACAGGGAACTCTGCTCAATGTTATGTGGTAGCCTGGATAGGAGCAGAGTTTGGGGGAGAACTGTTGATGTTGTTGTTTAGTAGCTATATCATGTCTGACTCTTTTTGACCCCACGGACTGTAGCCCACCAGGCTCCTCTGTCCATGGGATTTCCCAGGCAAGAATACTGGAGTGGGTTGCCATTTCCTTCTCCAGAGGGTCCTCCCAATCCAGGGAGTCACACTCATGTCTCTTGAGTATCCTGCATTGGCAGGTGGATTCGTTACCACTGAGCCACCACGGAAGCTCTCGGGGAAGAATGTTGCTGCTGCTGCTAAGTTGCTTCAGTTGTCTCCGACTCTGTGCAACCCCACAGACAGCAGCCTACCAGGCTCCTCCATCTCTGGGATTCTCCGGGCAAGAGTACTGGAGTGGGTCGCCACTGCCTTCTCCGTGGGGAAGAATGGATACATGTATATGTATGGTTGAGTCCCTTTGCTGTCTACCTGAAACTATCATGATATTGTTAAGCACTCAATATAAAATAAAAATTAAAAACAAGAGAGTATACCTAGATTTCCTCATTCCTAAATAACAGAGGAAGATGCAGACAATTGAGCTAAGTCTATCCAGAAAACCAAGGATCTTCCCCCGAATTCTTGTTTGGCTTCAGGGAGTAACTGACAATGAATACCATAAGGCAAAAAAATGGAAAGAAAGTGAGTGCATTAAGACACTGCCAAGCCACTGAATCAACAAAACATAGTATCCACCCAACGTCTAAACTATTAAGATAAAATAATATTGTCCATTTATTTTCAAACACTTAAACCCATTATGGTACTTGTCATAAGCGTCTCAATTAACATGCGAAGATGGATAGGACAGAAAGTTGTGATGAGCAGTAAATCTTAAAATATGTATTATTGGGGACTTCCCTGGTGGTCCAGTGGCTAAGACTCTGCACTCCTAATGCAGGGGGCCCAGTTTTGATCCCTGGTTTGGGAACAAAAATCCCACATGCTGCAGCTAAGACCCAGTGCAGCCAATAAAAAAATCTATTTTTTAATGTGTATTGTTAAATCCAAATAAACAATGATAGATTATTTTTTTAAAAAATCTGTTATTCAAGCCACGCAGTCAGCAGTACTTTGTTAACGCCAGCCCTGACAAATAGATACCTAAGGTCCCCTTCAGTTCTACCATCCTGAGATCCTCTCTCCCCTCAAGAGAAGTAAAAATATAAAATACTCTAAGTAACGATCTAAGTGTTTGTTAAATGAACTGCTTCTCATTAGTTCTCTAACAATTTACTGATTAACACTTGCAAACCAAGTTCTACATAAAGAACTTTTTAAATTCTTTTTTAAGGCTCAGTGTTCTCAGCTTAATAGAGAACAACTTTTAAGTGTACTTATTTTTAAATGGTTGTTCCTCCATAAGAAACTATATAAAGTAGTCCCTGTAATTTTGCTTCAGTACATTTTTGGTATGAAACTTAGCAGAGAGTCAAGCTCATTTTATACCCCATACAAGTAACTGAAGGGAAAGCGTCCAGAGTGATGTGGTCACAGCAAATAGGAAACAAGGTGGTTCTACCAGACCCACTGGACCTCAAGTGAGGGTAATATACCTTGAAAAACAAAAAACTTGTAAACCATACCCAGTTAAGGCTTTTTGTTGTTTGGGGAGGATTGGGTTTTTTAACACCAGATTTGTTTTCCTTTCCGTATTTCGTACTGGTTCCACTGATTCAGCCTCAGGTCTCTGCAGTGAAGCAAATGATACCTTAGTTGTTTGAGCAACAGCTTGCAGATTTCTGAACATTTGGACTTTCTGGGTTTGACAGGTTGATAAACTTTAAACAAAGGTGCAATAACTTTGCCTGATAAGAAGGCAAGAGAGGGTGGCCTGGGTGAGGGTTAGAGGGGTGACATTTTTCTTTTACGAACTGCTAGACAGGAAGGGAGACTTAAAGTATTGAAGGGATGATGAAGGAGAGGGGAAGGAGGGATCAGGTTAAGTGGACTGCAAAAACACCGCAGCAAAGGTTAAAGGGTGTGTGCTGAGAAATTGGTTTTAGCACAGAAACGAGAACCAATAAACTGAGATCCTCTGATATTAGCTCATCAGCATCTTAACTGGCATATTATCTTAAGCAAACTCATCAGAAAACATGTTTTTCTTCTCATTCCTCAAACCGACATTAACATCTTTGAATGACCTCAGACAAATGATCTTGGTACATTTGTTATTTGGTGAAAAACAAATAGCCATTACTTTATTATCTCTTTGTTTCAGGCCTTCCCAAATGACATGATTACCCATCCCAGGAGAGCAATAACTGTTAAAAAAAAAAATCAGTAGCAATGCTGTAACATGTAATTGTCTTAACACACTATTGTGATTGTATGTCATGACATCAAGACTCAGGGATTTTAGGAGAAAGGATATCTGAGAGGGGCGTGTGGGTTTGGGTTAGGTCACTACAGTAATAGAACGGGCTGTACTAGCTGGTCATTTAAAAACTTCTACAGAACTTGATTGCCTTCCAGTGAAATACTTCATTTAATTTCCCCATAATCCATTCCCTCTCCTGCCCATCACACCTTTAATAACCCTACATCATATGCTCATTAATCTTTCTACCTCTACATCACAGAGGTTTACATTTTAATATTAGATCCAGTCATCTTGTTAGTGTGATTTATTGTTTTCCTCTTCGAAAAGTCCACACTCTTTTTCTATGTACTATAAATAACAAAGCATGGCTCCAGATTGAATAACGGAGCTGTAATTCAGGCTTGGGACTTAGCTGCCATTCCTAAAGCCTCAAGCCATACCCCTAAGGATCATGGTGTCAGTAGAGACTGGTGATTGAATTATGGCCTGGCAGTCAATCAGGGACGGTACGCTATTCAGAGTATTTCTACCAAAGAGAAGTTATTAATGCTTTCAAATGGAAGTTAGGACTACAGTAGATCAGATGTTAGTTTAATAAGGATAGCTATTTTTTTTTCCTACTTAATGAGGTAAGAGCCTTTTTTCCCCTATTTCTTAGAGAAATAAATCATAAGCAATAAATATGACAAAGATCTTAGGTGATCAAACTTTATTGTTATATTATTATTTGTAATATTGTACAGGGTTCTCTGCAAAACACCCATCTATTTTTAGACTACTGAAAAAAGTAAAAAGAATAAAACAAAAAGAAGAAAGGGAAGGAAAGGGAAACAGAAGGAAAGGAAGGAGGGAAGGTGGTTATTTGAATGCTATCCTAGGGTTCCAGTCACCTCATAATTGAATTTCATAATTGTAGACACTGTTGGAAGAACTATGGATGTGAACACTTGGCAACCAACGAAGTAAAGTAGAACAACTAAATTATAAGCCTTAAGACACCGAGTCAAATAGAGCCGTATATCTTGATTATTCATGTCTCAGGAAAATAGACCATACTTGCAGAATATTGTAAAACCCTGGGGCACTCCCAAAGTTATTTTTGAACACTTCTTTCTTAAACACTACAGAATGTTCCATTTTAATTTCTCAAACATTAAGACTTTTGATGATAAATATTATTAGAAAAAGTTGTTTCAGAAACAAGACACAATCTGCTTCTGTCTGCAGAAAATAGGCTCATATAACCAAATAACTAACCTGAGAAAGTATTCTTACCTTTGGGCAAGGGCCCTTAACGATGCACTTTTTAAAGAATCTAATAAAAGCTGTAGACCTTGCCCCAGAAAAAAGAAAGACATCAACAAGGAGCACCTCTCTCTCTCTCTCTCTCTCTCTCTCTCTCTCTCTCACACACACACACACACACCACAGATGCACTACTTCTCACATACAAAATTTTGCACATTTCAGGGGATTCATGGCCTCAGGATAGGAAACCTTGCCCAATGGATTAACTTGTGTTTTTAAAAGGAAACAAGTTTTTCTCTGGTTTCCACATAGACTACCTCTAATTTTTATCAATTAATAAAACATACAAGGCTTGATTTGCAGATTCAAACCTGCACAGGGAGGCTGAGCACAGGGAGCTCAACTTTATTAAGTTTTCTAGAAGAAAACTGTCTCATTTCAGAAGACCAAAATGCATGATGCAGGGCCTGCTGCTTGACGCTACTCCTAATCAGTTCTATGAAAGTGTTCTTGATGGGAAAGTGTAACTTAATAATCTAAGAGTCAGGGTCTTTTTGTTGCCAGTATTCAAGTGAAATAAATCATAAGAATAACTGTTGTTCTTATATTCATAATGAAATAATAGATGTAATTGAAAATATCTTTGGGTCCCATTTTTATCATCGGAAAATATACATACTTACAAATGTATCTAATAATGTAAGTATTTTAGATAACAGGGCTTTGATAAGAACCTAATATTGTATAGTGCACATTGTAAGCTTATTAACTGATATTCACACTCCCAGAGGCAAAAAGAAATGCAGATGAAACCAAATTATGTTTCCTCAATGAACTGTGCTTTTCTTCCAGCAACTCATGTTCACTACACAACTTTACTTCTTTGCAAATTTTCTAACCATTGGTGAAAAGACCTCATTATATCTTTGTTCTTCTGTTTCATTGTCCTTTTCAACATATGTGTGTGCATGTGTGTGTGTACATGTGCACAGAATGTAAAGGATCTGAAAGTGATACATGCTGAAGGCAGTTTTTTTTTTTTTTTCCATAGCCTTAGCTAAGTAACATGAGAAGTGGTCCAAGAGCCAGGGAGGAAGTCACGGGTGTGACCAGGTGACCAGTTGGAGTCCATTCTCCACATCATTCAAAGTCTTTGAGACGGGCAGTGACAGACGCCCTTGATGTCTTTCCTCTGCTATGACTCATAATGCAGTACCCAGAGTTACTTTGTCAAGTTTTCCTTCTTTATCCAGGCTCAGAGTCATTTTAAGTTTCATTCAAGATGGGGGAGTTTTTTAATGGCAACTAACTCTGCCAAACCAATGATCACAGTGAATTGAGCATTCTCCTTTTAAAATAAACTGGAACACACTTCATTCCTGTGGCAAGAATGTCCCCATCCAGTAAATGTCAAAGATAATTGGTATTCACCCTGAGTGCGCCAAGTCGAAGCCTCTACATTTCACTGGATTGTGAGGCATCCTGGGGTTCCCAGTCTGCATACCCAAATGACCCAAAGTTGTTCCTCAGCCTTTCAGCAATTAAAACCCACTCTATTAAAAAAAAAAAAAAAGCACAGTAAAAAAGTCAAATAAGAATGAAGGCAGTAAGTTAGGACATTTTATCCTTGATTCTATGATCCAAGGAAATGTCTTCCATTTACCACTGTCACAGATGAACAGCCTTGTTCAGAATCCAATTATCATAATGGTGTCTGAAATCTACCAGGCTTGAAGTGTTTGGAGTTATTGTGAGCCCTCGTTCCTTGGAAATTTGGGGAAATTCTCTGAGACCTGTGTTTGAAGGGCACCCATCAGAATGTTTTCTTCAAAGTGACGCTTGTTCCATTGAATTGCGTCTCATGATTCCCTAGTGACTCTGATGGTAATGCAGCACAGAAGACCTAGGTTTGATTCCTGGGTTGGGAAGATCCCCTGGAGAAGGGAATGGCTACCCATTCCAGTATTCTTGCCTGGAGAATTCCACAGACAGAGGAGCCTGGCAGGCTACAGTCCAAGGACTAGCAAAGAGTTGGACACAACTGAGCAACTAACACACTGTTCTACTTGATTTAGTCAAAGTTCCCTTTTTGAGATTAGCATCATCTGTATCTCTCAGAAAACTCTGAGAAGCACCTATCAAAGTTCTAGTATAATAGAAGGCTCAGAATCAACTTCACCCCACATTTACTGAGTGTTCTCTCTATGTAGTCTCGCATACAGCATTTTCCTTATTAAACTTCACAAATCTCAGATGTAGCAACATTAATTTCATTATAGACACTGATACTCAGAGAGAGGAAGTAGAAATTTTTGCACTGGTTTGGCAGATAGGAAAGAGCTTATAATGAGAAATCTTCCATGTGCTTTAGTTCTTTTTCCATTTATCCTTTTAACTCCACTATTTCCTCCTGGACTCTGGAACAGTCCAACTGGAAAATTAAATCCAGAGCCATTTTCACCTGAAATCATAGTCTGATGCTGGATTACTCCAACTTTTTTTTGGTTCCCAAATTACATTATAGACTTATCTTTCAAGCAATGTGGAAACCCCTCCAAGTACTGCACAAATAAAGCTGCTATTTAAAATATAGAATCATGATTTTAATGCATGAGTAAGTTGGCTAGAGAGTAAGGGAATTCCTCAGATGTCAGAAATGATGAGAAAGCATAAATCCTCAGGGATAAGTAAATGCTGAAACCAGCATCTGCCTAGGAGATACACGAACTTAAAAGCCAGGACCTCTGGAGACCAGTTTTCTCAGTGGGTGATGTAGAATAAAAATACACTCCATGGAAGGAGACAATGTCAATATATGCCTCCCTCTGCCTCTCTACTGAGAATTAATTCCTAATCTCAAGCTACACTCACTGATGACGAATATAGGGGCTGAATCAATGCCACCTATGTGGTCAAAGAGCAAACAAACAAAAAATCCAACCAAAAATGTAGTTTAAAATAGTCTCATGTGACAATTCCCTCAAGTGCCCACCATACAGGCAAAGGAAAGTCAACTCAGGAGGGATGCTCTGCAAACAAGCATACAGGTCAAAGTGGAGTTCACAGTCAAAGAACATTAGGAACGTATTGTAACAGATGATACCATTCAAATACTATCCTTCAGGCAATAGACATATATAGAACATGGCACCCAGCAATTGGAAAATGTGTTCTCTTCAAACACACAAAAAATCTTTACAAAAATTAAATAAATTTCAAAACTTATTTAATTTTTTAAAATTAAATAATTTACAAAGCCCCAAAATTCTCAGCAAATTTCAAAGATTCTATAGCATGAAGACCACAACTTATGACAACAAATTTAAAACAGAAAGAGACTCACAGCCTGAGAATTATGGTTGCTGGCGGGATAAGGATGGTGGAAAGAGATAGTTGAGGAGTTGAGGATGGACATGTACACACTGCTATATTTAAAATGGACAACCAACAAGGACCTACTGTATAGTACGTGGAAGGAACTCTGCTCAACGTTATGTGGCAGCCTGGATAGGAGTCTGGGGGAGAATGGATATGTATACATGTATGTACATACATGCATATGTATGGCTAAGTCTCTTTGTTGTTCACCTGAAACTATCACAACATTGTTAATCAGCTATACCCCAATACAAAATAAAAAGTTGAAACAATTGTTAGAAATTGAGTAGAAAATAGTAACTAAAAACACTCTTGTATTAGGAAATTGAAATGTATATTGATCCTTGTGAACAATGGAAACCCCCAGGTGCTGCGAGTGATCGGGAGGATTCCCTGAAGGAGGGCACAGCAACCCACTCCAGTGTTCTTGCCTGGGAAATCCCACGGACAGAGGCTGGTGGGCTATAGTACATGGGGTTGCAAAGAGTTGGAGACGACTGAAGTGACTTAGTATATGCACACATATGCACTTGTAAAAATACATATATCAAAGAAATGTTAAAATAATTAAAAATAAACAATCATGAAAAATGCTTATTAGCCTTATAACATTTAGGAAAAAATGTGAAACCTTACATGTTTGTATTAAAATAAATAAGGTTGAAAATAACTGAACAATGTTTTAATTTAAAAAGCTAGAAAAAGAAAATAAATGTAATAAAACCCAAAGAAAATAGAAGAAAGGGAATAAATATGCACAGAAATTAAAGAAATATAAAACAATGACATATTAAAGAAAACCTTTTCTGCTAAGTCTAGTAAAATTAGTCCATCTCTTAAAAGATTTATCAAGAACAAACAGAAAAGGCACAAATACAGTATTAAGAACTAAAAAGATTATAACTATGCTTGCACCATGGATTATAAAGGTAATAGAATATTATGAACAACTTTTGGTTAATTCATAAAAATCAAACAAATGTTAGGCCATAAAGTGAATATCTACAAATTTCAAAGAATCTGTAGTAAATACACCACTTAAAAGTTAGATAAGATGGAAATATTCTCTAAAAACACATACATTTACACACTAATTCAGGAAGAAAGAGAAATCATGACTTTCCCGCTATTGATTAAAAAAATTGACTCCAGAGTTATAAATCTTTATACACAGAATAAAACACCAGGGCCAGATGATTTTAAACATGATTTCTACCAAATGCTGAAAGAACAAACATTTCCATATTTTACAAACTCTTTCAGAGAATAGAAAGAGAGGAAACATTTCTCTATTTATTTTATGAAACTAGTACAGCTTATTATCAAAGCCAAGGCAGAACAAGAAAGTAAAACTGCAGGCCTATCATAAATATAAACTCAAAAGGTCTAAGCAAAATATCTGCAAAACAAACCCAGAAATATATAGAAAACACATGTTTATCTAACTACATGAAAAATAGGCATTAAATAACTTTTTAAATGTTTAATGAAAACTCCTAGTAAACTAAAAGTAAAAAAAAATAACTTCCTAAACCTACAATAAATCTGCAACAAACCTATGATGAAACTGGCCTTTCAAATTGGGAATAGGACAAGGTGTTTGGACAACACCACTGTATTAGAGATTGTCACCATTGTATTGGAGAGCCGACAGCAATACATGAAAAATAAATATCTTCCACCTTACACGTGCTAAGAAGAAAGAGATAACCCTGACAAAATTTATAGGTGATAAGAATATACGTGGACCCAGCCATGTTTAACAAAACTATCTTGACCTTTTCAGTTATGTGAGCCAATAAATTCTCTTCCTTATTTAAGCCCCCAGAAGAGTATAGATGGAAAAATTTTTTAATGTGTACAAGATTTTTTATTAACAGGAGAATTTGATAAAGTTGCTGAGTACAAAATGAATTTTTAAAAATTAATTCAATCAAGCTGTTAGAAAACCAAATGAAACAATGTATCCTATAATCAATAAAGATGCAAATATGTTATTTACAGTGATATCTAATATCAAATTATTAGGAATCAAGCTAACAAACATGTGCAAGGCTTTCAGTGAAATATTATACAACTTTATTGAGAGCAATTAAAGAAGACTTATCTATTATTATTTTATTATTGTTACACAACAAAGACCCAGTAGAGCCAAAAATAAATAAATAAATATTTTTAAAAATAAAAAATAAAGTTTAATATGTTGTTTAGGGATTTACATATGCATTAAAGCTATAAAGAAAAGCAAGAGAATGATTCATTCAAAATTCAGATTAGTATTGACTTTGATGGACAGAAGGAAGATGGGATTAAAGAGGCACACAGAGGTTTTAAAAGGACTGATAATATAGTATTTCTTGAGCTAAGTGGTGAGTAAATGAGACTCAAGTTATTAGTCTTCTGACTGTACATGTACTTCATACACAATTTTTTATGTATGGCATATTTCACAATACAATTTTAAAACTGCATTATATACGTTAGTAATTATAAAATTATTATCTGATCCTATGGTGGTGCAGAATAAACCTCAAACAGTAAAATGGTAAGCACTTTAGTTTCACAGTTAGAAAGATATCTGAAAGTATAGCCTAAGAGATATATTCCAATGACTTCAACAAGTTGGAAGAGAAATTTCGAGATGGTAGAAATTTCAGAAAAAGAGATTGATATACATATGTGTGCATATATATAAGAAAATATATATTTTAATTTGTGGCAGTCTATAAAACTTCTACCATTCCTGAGTATATGCAGAGCACCAGAAAAGAGCCGAGAGACAGTCAAGGGTCTGGGGAGGGTTGAGAGCAGCATGGTGAAGGAGAGAGGTCCTCTATTATGTTTCTGCCCTGTAGGTATCAACCTTGTGTGAGTGAATTAGAAACAGCAGTTATATTCACAATATAAACATAGCTAGTGATGACACTTTAAAAGTATGAATTCTGAGTGAATATAGCAGTGACAGTGAGAATTGCCACAATTTGGTTATTCATCTCATTACAAGGATATGACTTGTCAAATGGGATGCAAAGCATCATGGGACACTGAAGACCAGAAATGACGCAGAACAAGATGATGAAAGAAGGTGGTTTGAACAAAACTAGTCATGGACTATCTGTTCCCTTAACCACACCTGGCTAAAAGTTATGCTGATGGCCTCATGTGTTCATGCGCTCAGTTGCTCAGTGGTGTCCAGCTTCTTTGCAACCCCCCTGGACTGTAGCCCTCCAGGCTCCTATGTCCGTGGGATTTCCCAGGCAAAAATACTGGAGTGGGTTGCCATTTCCTTCTCCAGGGGGTCTTCCTGAACCAGTGATCAAACACACATCTCTTTCTTTGGAAGGTACTGAGATATCAGGGAAGCTCAGGATTATCCTAGGGATGTGGAATTGAAAACAATATCAGAGACACCACTGCGTATCAAAATTGTTTTAAGTATATTTTCTCTAAAGTAAATGTTTTACTGTTTTATAGGTTGCAGAGCTCGCTCAGTGGTAAAGGTTTAATTATTTTCAAACACCTTCATCATATTCACAAATTTCCAAGTAAAGAAACCCCTCCAGTGACTTCTGTGAAGGTACTTACACAGGGTGGATCCAACTGAGAGCTATAGGATTCTAGATGATGGCAAAGGATAAGATCAACCTTCTTGTGGAACAGTGCCTGATCCAAACGCCTTCTTACCTGGACAGAGTTACATACTGTTCCTTAACCATTTTTTAAAATAGTCTCTCTCCTCAGGTAGCTAATTACCTTCCCTTCACTGTTCTTTCTGCTTCTCTACTAATGACCACTAAAATCTGACAAATTCAAAATTTTGAAAGTTATCCAACTATTTAACTCAGTCTTAGTTCTTTTTAGAGAAACAGAAACTTCCAGATGTAGATAATTTATTTAAATTTCAAATTGTTCCTCTAAATTGACATGTGGCCAGCACACAATTATTCCCTATAATAGAAACTAGGTATAGCAGGCATAACTTAATTGCACCCATGATCAAGAAAGCTCATTTGCTTTCTCCTTTATCAAACTTTCACAAGCTTTACTAGTCAGTACAAAGGATTGGCTCAAGTTTCATCTTCTTTTATTTATTTTACTGTTCCTCTAGTGAGAAGACTAATGAATTGCCAGGGTCAGGCAACAGGAGAAGGAGATAAATTCAAGGAGAAGAAAGATATAATCCTTTAACTGGAAGATCACCACTAAGTCAAAGTTGAAGGTGTTTTCTTCTTGGCTTTAGGTTAATTTACTAATTGCATGCTTTTACTCTGGGTATTATGCTGGAGGTGACTAGATGTTCCACTACTGCCAGTTTGGCCAATGATATGTCTACCAGCATGCCCTTCATTTTATCCATCTTCTTTCTTTTCTTTTTTGTTTTCCTTCTCTTTTTCTCCTGCTCCCTGCCAGATAGCCCTCTTTTCCAGGACTTCCTTTTATTGACTTCCTTATATTCACAGAAAATATGTAGTGTCCACACAGTAACTATGGGCTCCAAAGTCCTGTTGAAGGCCCTCAGGGATTAGGAGGGCCTAATCTCCTGATCTCCTATCTCCTAATTCCATCCTCCTTAATCTCCCCTGAGGCGTGCCAACGTTCTCCCCACTTCACGTTGGTGTCACAGAACAGAACTCATTTCTTCTGTGCAGTAGCCCGTATAGTACACATTGGTGGCTCCTACATTCATCTCTTGCTCAGTCTTGCCTTTGGCTAAATGCAGTATCGGTTTGTGTTGCCTATTTTACAGAGGTCTCAAAGGGATTAAGTTTTATTGTGCTACTAAGTAGCAGAGGCAAGATAGAGATCCAAGCTTTTACTCTTTCTACCACAAAAAACACTACCAGGCACAAGATAGACAGCTTCCTTGCTGTGCTTTTGCTAACTTTCAATTCATAATTGGATCAATCTATTATGTTTCCCCACAATAATTCCCATGTTTACAAAGGAAATTTACAAATTAGAGAACATTAACCTTTTAATTATGAAATTAAATACAAGGAAATTACAGTTTGAAGATTTTAACAGATACTAAAATCTGGTTTCATTTAAAATAGTTCAAGCATACTTTAGAAAAATGTAAAGATCAAAGATTTTGTATATTTACTTCTGGTTACAAATGCCAGCTTATTGTATTATCTCTGTTCCTGCTAATAGAGGGACTCTACTATAATGACAACAAAGATTTTTTAAGAAGTCATAAACACAAAAAGCCAAGGGAATAGACAAGATAAAGGCAACAAAATTATTGCAGAAAGAAAATGAATGAGAACAATAGATTTAGCAGATCCAATAAAACTAAATGCTAATAGCAGTAGGTAAAGCTAAATAGAAGCTATATTTATGCCACAGAACCTCTAAGAGTTTCAGGAATTGGCAGAATCTAGGATTTTTGGACAAAGAGGTGAAGAAGGTAGAGCTAATAAAAGGATTATTGACAGTCTTCATGAGATTTCCAAATACCTACTTCTGTGTCAACAAATGTCCACCTAGTCAAGACTATGGTTTTTCCAGTAGTCATGTATGGATGTGAGAGTTGGACTATAAAGAAAGCTGAGTGCCAAAGAATTGATGCTTTTGAAATGTGGTGTTGGAGAAGACTCTTGAGAGTCCCTTGGATTGCAAGGAAATCCAACCAGTCTGTCATAAGGAAATCAGTCCTGGAAGGACTGATGTTGAAGCTGAAACTCCAATCCTTTGGCCACCTGATGTGAAGAGCTGACTCATTTGAAAAAACCCTGATGCTGGGAAAGACTGAGGGCAGGAGGAGAAGGGGATGACAGAGGATGAGATGGTTGGATGGTATCACCGACTCAATGGACATGAGTTTGGGTAAACTCTTGGAGTTGGTGATGGACAGGGAGGCCTAGCGTGCTGCGGTTCATAGAGTCACAAAGAGTCGGACACGACTGAGCAACTGAACTGAATTCTATTTCCCAAATCTCAGCTGGCCAAATAGTCTTCAGGGTATACTCTGAGGCACGATATGCTATTTTCACATTTCTATAGTGAATGTAGGCTTCCCTGATGGTTCAAGTGGTAAAGAATCCACCTGCAGTGCAGGAGACACAAGAGACTCAGGTTTGATTCCTGGGTTGGAAAGATCCCCTGGAGGAGGAAATGGTAACCCACTCCAGTATTATTGCCTGGAAAATCGCATGCATAGAGGAGCCTGGTGGGCTACAGTCCATGTGGCCCCAAAGAGTCAGACACAACTGAGCAAGCCTGCACAATAATGAATGTAGTTAAGTTATGGCCATTTTTAATAGTGATAAAAGGATGACTGACTTTAGTTTTGGAATTAGTGGCACAGAAGAAAATATTCTCTGCACAGGAAACCTAATCCTTGTGCTCACCTCCTGAATACAACAGAAAATGAAAGTTGTTCCTGGGTCAAATCCCATTGCACCATCTGGGCAGCTTTGTGGGTGACAATGTGTCATTGGTGGAGACCCGGCAGGCCAGAGGGAAACCCAGACCAACTCTACCACACTCCATGACTGCACCTGATCACCTATACGTTAATTGTTCTTTGAGAAGCCTGCCATCATTCAGACCTTCTTGGAACAGCTGGAGGCTGGTCCCCAGGATATGCATCTTCAGGAGTTTCAGAGACGCTCCTTCACAGTGACCAGGATCTGGTGGCCTTCACTGTCACCAAGAGCCTTCATCAATTCATTCACTCCCCACTCAGTGTCCAAGAACAGAATATCAGAGGACAAGTGGGACTCCTTGCTAATTTGCACACAGGGACAGCAAGCAGTCCATAAGAGAAGGGCAGAGCAAGCTACAGAATTTGCAAGACCCAGGGTAAAGTAAAATGTGGGCCCCTTGTTCAATGATTGAGGAAAATGTGCTGCTAATGGTACTAAAATAGTAAAAACAAACAAACAACAACAAAAAAACCCTTTGCCTTCTCTTTCTTGACTTGTTATAGTGGTTCTGGTTTTTTTATTATTATTATTTGTTATATCATATCATTCTCAGGAGAGAAAAATTAATATTTTAAGCTATTAATATAAATTTTACTGTTAATCTTCATATTGCCAATGCCAGTTTTAAATGCAAATATAAGAGCATTTGGGCTTCCCTGCCTGCTCAGGCAGAAGATGCAGAAGATGTGGGTTGGATTCCTGGGTTGGGAAGATCCCCTGGAAAAGGAAATGGCAACCCACTCCAGTATTCTTGCCTCAGAAGTCCCATGGACAGAGGAGCCTGGTGGGCTACAGTCCATGGTGTTGCAAAAGAGTCAGACATGACTTAGCAACTAAAAGAACAGCACAACGTAAGATAATTTATCCCCTATGCAGAATTTTATATTTAAAATATTTTATAATTATAAATTCTCAGTTTATAGTTGTGGTACATGCATGCACCTATAGTTAATCCTCACCAGATAAGTGAAAACACTGCACAAAACTAGCTCAACTAATTATTTTTATTTCATTTCCTTATCCATATACAATCTACCTACACATGTACAATCTACCTAAACCAATGAGGGGTGCAGAAAGAAGGGACAGTGGGGGAAAATTCTCAACAGTTGGAACTTTGAATTCAGAAACAGAAGTCATCATTCTATTTGTTTTATGACAGCTGCAACATGTAAGATATGCATCAACACTAAAAGGAAAAGCTTCCTCCTGTCACACCCAGTTATCCGATGGCCCCAGGATCCTAACATCTGGGTCTCAATGCAACAGAAACCCTTCATTTCTAACATAACAACTCATCTTCAGCTCCAGTGGTCACTGAATTAACTGAGTGTGACTCAACTAAAGCAGGTCTTCACAAGGTCTTCAAACAACACACAGTTCCAGCTCTGATCCCTTGGATTCAGTTCAGTTCAGTTCAGTTCAGTCGCTCAGTGGTGTCCAACTCTTTGCGACCCCATGAATCGCAGCACGCCAGGCCTCCCTGTCCATCACCAACTCCCAAAGTTCACTCAGACTCACGTCCATCGAGTCAGTGATGCCATCCAGCCATCTCACCCTCTGTCGTCCCTTGGATTAGAGACTCTAAATCCAGTCTTTTGATTTGGACCCTGCCAGTGGTAAAGAACCTGCTGGCCAATCCAGGAAACATAATGAGACACAGGTTCCATCCCTCGGTCAGGAAGATCCCTGGAGGAGAGCATGACAACCCACTCTAGTATCCTTGCCTGGAGAATCCCATGGACAGAGGAAGCTGGTGGGCTACAGTCCATGGGGTCGCAGAGTTGGACACAACTAAAGTGACTAAGCACATACGCACACACACACTGCCTCCAACCTGTTTGGGAAAGCTGGGTGACAGGAGCGGTGGAGAGACGCCAACCCCTTACCCGCACTGGAAACCGACAGCCCCGTTGTCCGTCTCTCCTTCCAGTTACCCTGTCTTCTCTAGAAACGCCACTTGGAAAACCTAGGCACTATCTCTTTGTACATTACAGCACCCTCTCCTTCAGGAAACCTCCCCCAGATTAATTGGCACTAATACAGCCCTTCACAGCTGTATACAAGATGTTGGGGAGTGCAGCTGAGTGAGGGGCGATTATGGTTGCCTGCACACTGTCATTGTTTAGTAAGAACAGACTCCCTTCCTTCAGAAATGGCATGATAATGAAATGTAATAGCAGAACCTCTTGGCAATCAATGCCATGGTGGAAATAAGTGCACATCTCAGTGACAATAACAAAGATGGAATGTGAAACAACAAAGCCCTCTCTCTCTTGGCCAGAAATCTTGAGAGAGCTCATTACTTTAACCTTTCCACCTTCACTGGAGCACAATTAGAAACATGCATTTCCACGGGCATTAAATCCACTCGTTTGCTTGCTCTGCCCTCATTAGAACACTCAATGGGGCCCAATTAGCTGGATGGCCATAAACAGATGTTTGTGACTTGAGAAAACAGAAAGAGAACATTCTTGGAGCCAAAAGAGAATGGAGAAAATCCGGCACACCCCATCTTGTTAATTACCTGAAATCTAGAGTTTTAGCTATTGTTTTTGATGGTTTTTGTTTGGGTAGGAAAAAAAACTGATGGCCGGAAACACAGAGTTCTCCTACAGCAGAATTTCGTATTTCATGTGGGTCAGAGGATATTTTTAAAATTTAGTCAGTCTTTTAAAACTGAGAGATTCTATAGACAGTCTGTATCCCTTAAAAAAAAACCAGAAGGTTTAGCCACTTTTCTGCTTGACCATAAAGGCTGGAGGTGAGTGGTTTCTGCCCCAGGTAGAGAATACATGGTCTACATCCCCACCATCCCCACCACCCTGCTCACCTCCAAGACCTGGTCTACTTCCATTGTCCATGCTGTCTGCCTTGTAGCCATCGGGCTGGACTCAAAACTTTACAGCTTACCTGCTTGGACAACTTAACTTCTCTGTGCCTCAGGGTTTTTTAATATAAAATGGGGTTATAATATTCACCCACTGGATTGCTGTAAGAATTAAATGAGTTAAGACATAAACAGTCATCTCTCATATCTACGGGGAATTGGTTCCAGGATTCCCAATCCAAGGAATAAAATCCAAGGATATTCAAGTCCCTTATATACAATGACATGGTATTTGCATATAACCAACATACATCTTTCCATATTCTTTAAATCATCTCTAGGTTACTTTTCATACATAACACAATGTAAATGTTATGTAGTTTTAAATACTTTGCAAATGCTATGCAAATAGTTGCCAGAGCACTGCAAATTCATGCTTTGCTTTTAGGAACTTTCCGGTCCTTTCCCCCCAGCCCCTGGATATTTTTGATCCTCAGTTGATTGAATTCATGAATGCAGAACCTGTGGATATTGAGGATTGACTGGAGACTGTTCGCAGTCATGTGTGACACATAATAAGATCTCAAAAAATGTAGCCATTACCTGCTCATCATCGTTGTCATCATTTGAACAGGAGTCAGGTTTCTCCCCAGCAGAAACCATTCACTTTCTGGGGTCTGCCTGCCTCAACTCCATGCCTTCCAGGAGGTCTTCCCTCTCTTCCTCCAGGAAGAGAAGAAGGTGAAAAAGCCCCTTACTGAAATGTATATAACTGAGGGAGTGTTTTCCTTTTCTTAACTTACACAAATGATGGGTTAACATCACTCTATGCAGCAGTCTGCAGCCTTTTTGGCACCAGGAACCAGTTTCACGGAACACAATTTTTGCACGGATTGGGGAGTGGGGGATGGTTTTAGGATGATTCAATCGTATTACGATTATTTACTTTATTTCTTACTTTATCACTTTATTTTCTTACTTTATTTCTTTACTTACTTTATTTCTACTATTATTACATCAGCTCCACCTTGGATCATCAGGCATTAAATCTCAGAGGTGGGGAACCTCTGCTCTATAGAACACGTTCGAATTAAACTCCTCAACCAGGTTTAGTATCACTACTCTCCGCAGCATTTGCAAATGCGTGGGTATTTTTAGGCTGTCACAGTGATGAGGTATGACAGACCACTAACAGTGGGCAGGGGCCAAGAATGTTAAATGTCCTATTAATGCTCAGGAAAGTCAGACACAACTAACTAATGTCCACTCCAAAATGCCAAGGACAACCCCATCGAAAAGCACCAAATGATTTATTATTTCTGTTCAAATAGAGGATGAGCAAAATGGCCCTGAAGCATAATAATGGCATTATGTTAGACTGTGATTCATTAATATTTGACCCCAGTGTGAAATATAATTGTTAGAAACTAGTTCAGTTGAATCTTAAGTTGAGAAGTAATAGGATGAGTCATGGCAACAGCGAAATCTATTTAAGATGCTCCTCTATAACTTCGTTTGAATAAGCCTACATGGGTCCACAATTTCTCCTGGGAACTCCAATTCCCCCTTTATATGAAGATACCACCAAAACCCTGAGGCTTCCCAGGTGGCACTAGTGGTAAAGAACCCAACTGCAGGAGACATAAGAGAAGCCAGTTCAATCCCTGGGTCGGGAAGATGCCCTGGAGGAGGGTGCAGCCACCCACTCCAGTATCCTTGTCTGGAGAATCCCATGGACAGAGGAGTCTGGTGGGCTATAGTCCATAGGGTCGCAAAGTGTTGGACATGACTGAAGTGACTTAGCATACATGTGCCACCAAAACCCTGGTATGTATTATACTGGTTCCTATCCTGAGTGCTGGAAAGATACTTTAGTAAACCAGATGGATGAGACTGATGTTGTCATAAGGCTCCCACTCTAGACAAATAATAAACTAGCAATAAATTTGAAAAATATAATCTTAGAGTTTGAGAAGGGCCATGATTGCAATGAATCTTTCTATGCTGTGATGTGGGATAGGGTTCCTGAGATGAGGCAGTCAGGAATTACCTACCTGAGCAGGTGTCATTGGAGCTGGTTTCTGGGTGACAAAAGAGAGCTGCCTATGGGAAGAGACATGGTAGATACAGCATTCCAGGCAGAGAGACGAGCAAGAAAGAAAATCCTGAGTTGAGATGAAGCAGGCATGTTTCAGAAAGAAGAATCCAACGTGGCTGAGCAAGGGGGTAAAGAATATGAGAAAGAGTTGGAGAGGTAAGTTGGAACCAAAAGGTCATGGTAGACCAGAGAGAGACACTGGATTTTATTCAAGGTGCAGTGGGAAGGAATATGAAAAAAAGTGTGCACTGTGAGAAAATGGATTGTAGGGGAGAAAAGCAGAGGCAGGGATACCAGTTAAAAGGTTGTTGGGCAAAATTTTGGATTAAACAAGCTTCTGAAATTCATTAAAACTCCAAAATTCTATCTTTGTCCTAAGGTAATTGACAGACAATGAGTACCAGACAGAGCCTGGAAAAATGGAGTCTTGGGATTACATGACCAACTAAGGTCTATTTGCTGTTAAGAATCTCTTTTCATCAAAGACATCAGTTCTCCAGAGAGACCACAAGGACACTGCAGTTTCCTGGACCAGTGGGTGGTAAGAGTTTAAAATCAGAAGGCCTCTACATCTGATGTATATAACCACAAATATTTCTGGTTATTTACATTGGACACAAAAGATAGAAGATATTGATTTGTTTCCATTGTGATTATCAATCAAGTTGTCTTTCCTCAAATTCCCCCTGAATAATAACTCCAAACAAGAGTAGCACTGAAACATATGCATTGCCAGTTGTAAAATAGATAGCTAATAGGAAGTTGCTGTATAACACAGGGAGCTCAACATGGTACTATGTGACAGCCTAGAGGGTTGGGATAGGTACAGGGGAGCAAGGGAGGTTCAAGAGGGAGGGGACATTTCTATACTTATGGCTGCCTGATTCATGTTGTTGTATGGCAGAAACCAACATAATATTGTAAAGTAATTATCCTCCAATTAAAAATAAATAAATAGTTGTTGAATGAACACCACCAACAAAAAATACATGTTATAAAGCACACTGTCCCCCTCCCTCAAGAGCAGATGATCCACACTCACCAAGAAACAGCATCTGGCAACCATTACTGTACTTGGTTCACAGCTGCTCCTAGAGGAGTTAAAAGGACTGGGAGGCAGGACCCAGAAATCAAGTTTAACTCTTAATTATTAGTTGCTTTTGCTTAATACGTGGTTACCTTTCATAAACATCTTGCATTAGGTAGGCAGTAGATCTTTCCCTGATTAAAGGGCCCAATCTTTTTTTTTTTTTTCAGAAAGCTATTTAATTTTTTATTTTTAATTGGATAATAATTGCTTTGCAATGTTGCTTGGTTTCTGCTGTATAACAACATGAGTCAGCCATATGCATACATATACCCCCTCCCTCTTCAGCCTCCCTTCCACCCCTTCTCATCCCACCCCTTTAGGTCATCACAAAGCACCAAGCTGAACTTCATGTGCAGCTTCCCACGATCGACTTTACACATGGTTGTATATACATGTCAATGCTACTCTCTCAGTTTGATTCCCCCTCCTTCCCCTACTGTGTCCAACAGTCTTTTCTCTACATCTGTGTCTGTATTCCTGCCCTGTAAATAGGTTCACCAGTGACATATTTCCAGATTCTGTATATGTGTGTTAATATATGATATTTGTTTTTCTCTTTCTGACTTCATTCTGTATAAAAGGCTCTAGGTTCATCCACCTCACTGGCTCAAATTCATTCCTTTTTGTGGCTAGGTAATATTTCATTATATGTATATCTCACAACTTCTTTATCCATTCATCTATTGAAGGACATCTAGGTTGCTTCCATGTCTAACTATTGCAAATAGTGCTGCTATGAATATTGGGGTACACATATCTTTTTGAATTATGGCCAAACTTTTAAATTTATGTGTGTTAGTCACTCAGTTGTGTCTGACTCTTTGTGATCCTGTGGACTGTAGCCCACCAGGCTCCTCTGTCCATGGGATTCTCCAAGCAAGAATACTGGAGTGGGTTGTCATGCCCTTTTCCAGGGTTTTAATTTATGCTTCCATCCAGATAACTGGCTTCCATGCCAAACAGAAAATGTGCCTTCATTGGGGTACTTGCCTAAGCTTAGAACTTTCTTCCATGTGGATATTTGGTTATTCTGGAAAGAGATATTTAAAATCCTCCATTCAGATGTCATGAGCTCTAATCATATAGCAAGGCAACTTCCCTGGGACAAAGTATTTCCTGTTGAGGGAAAAAGGATCATTGCTGGTTGCTATGCAATTCACGGTTTAAAAAAAAAAAAAAACACTATGTAAGAAACACTAAAGAAATCTTAAGAAACAGATAATACTAGGAATAAATTCTGGCTTTTGCACTCATTCAAAGATATAATTAGAGTTGACATAGAGCCCCACAATGAGAGAGCAAACTAGTGAAACAGAATGAAAACAAGGGAGGAAGTGTCTCCCCAACTGTCAGCACCAGCTCTCTGTCCTCACATTCTTCAGGACACTCCCATTCCCCACTTTCCCAACTTCCCCTGTTGTTACCAGTGACCTAATTTTGGCCGAAAGTACACAAGAAAGAATCTGCTATCATGACTTTATTTTTCTAATAAAAGTAACAGACGTAGCTAGCTTCTCCACCTTCCCTGATCTGCCTGGTGCTTTGAACACCAAGGTGGATGCAGCTGTAGCTGCACTGAGAGGAGGAGGGAAAGACCTGCCAGCTTTTTTGGTCCCCATGCATTCTCCAGTGAGGTTAAAATGCCCAGAAAATGCTCATCACAGAGGATATCCGAGATGGGTGTTTCCCTAAAGAAAAACAGGCATCTGTCTCAAGACTTTTAATAAAAAAGCCCAAGGGAGTTCCATTTCAAGCAGTTGCAGGATTGGATTTTAGAAGAAAAGCAAATAACCTAGAAACACCATTGTCATCATAATGGTCCCTTTGATTAGACTGCCATCAGGGGATCACAGGTATGCCAAGCTAAAGTCCTGATACTATGAAGTCCCGAACAAGGATTAGCAATTGCAGATCTCCTGACTTATATAAGAAAGTAGAGTTCTATTTCATTTGAGCCAGTTTGTTTAAGGTTTTTGTTTAAGACACACCTTGGTTCCACACTTGAGGATGTCAACTAACAGCTATGGGGCTTCTCAGGTGGTGCTAATGGTAAAGAACCCATCGGCCAATACAGGAGACGTACGTTAAGACACAGGTTTGATCCCTGTGTCTGGAAGATCTCCTGGATGAGGGCATTGCTATGGGTCCCAGGAAAATTAAGAGTCCCTTCCAGCTCAAGATCCAACATGACATCTCCATAGGATGCTCCTCTGTGAAAATAATCTTATAACTTAGCCAAAATTTATTGTTTCTTGGCACTTCAGTTTAGTTCAATCACTCAGTCATGCCCAACTCTTTTCGACCCCATGAATTGCAGCATGCCAGGCCTCCCTGTCCATCACCAACTCCTGGAGTTTACCTAAACTCATGTCCCAATAGTCAGTGATGCCATCCAACTCTCTCATCCTCTCTCATCCCCTTCTCCTTCTGCCCTCAATCTTTCCCAGCATCAGGGTCTTTTCAAATGAGTCAGCTCTTCATATCAGGTGGTCAAAGTATTGGAGTTTCAGCTTCAACATCAGTCCTTCCAATGAATACCCAGGACTGATCTCCTTTAGGATGGACTGGTTGGATCTCCTTGCAGTCCAAGGGACTGTCAAGAGTCTTCTCCAACACCACAGTTCAAAAGCAACAATTCTTTGGAGATTTCTTTATAGTCCAACTCTCACATCCATACATGACTACTGGAAAAACCATAGCCTTGACTAAACGGACCTTTGTGGACAAAGTAATGTCTCTGCTTTTTAATATGCTGTCTAGGTTGGTTGCGAGGCTTCTCTGTGGCTCAGATGATAAAGCATCTACCTGCAATGAGGAAGACCCAGGTTCCATCCCTGGGTTGGGAAGATCCCCTGGAGAAGGAAATGGCATCCCACTCCAGTACTCTTGCCTGAAAAACTCCATGGACTGTAGCCTGAGGAGCCTGGTAGGCAACAGTCCATGGAGCGCAAAGAGTTGGACACGACTGAGCAACTTCAATTTCTTTCTTTCTTTCACTTTCTAGGTTGGTCATAACTTTCCTCCAAGGAGTAAGTGCCTTTTAATTTCATGGCTGCAATCACCATCTTCAGTGATTTGTGAATCCAAGAAAATACAGTCTGACACTGTTTCCACTGTTTCCCCGTCTATTTGCCATGAAGTAATGGGACCAGATGCCATGATCTTAGTTTTCTGAATGTTGAGTTTTAAGTCAACTTTTTCACTCTCCTCTTTCACTTTCATCAAGAGGCTCTTTAGTTCTTCTTTGCTTTCTGCCATAAGGGTGGTGTCAGCTGCATATCTGAGGTTATTGTTATTTCTCCTGGCAATCTTGATTCCAGCTTGTGTTTCATCCAGCCCAGCATTTCTCATAATGTACTCTGCATATAAGTTAAATAAGCAGAGTGACAACATACAGTCTTGACGTACTCCTTTTCCTATTTGGAACCACTGTGTTGTTCCATGTCCGGTTCTAACTGTTGCTTCCTGACCTGCATACAGTTTTCTCAAGATGCAGGTCAGGTGGTCTGGTATTCCCATCTCTTTCAGAATTTCCCACAGTTTATTGTGATCCACACAGTCAAAGGCTTACACTACACACTGACATTGTGACAAACCTTGATTAGACATCGCACTGGCCAGGATCCTGTCAGAAAAATTAAGCCCATATAAGTACTTTATAAGGAAGATTTTATATCAAGGTATTGGGAGAGCTGAAAAGCCTGATTAGAAAACCTTATCAGTAACAAAGCCAGAAGCCATACCTGGCTCCAAAGCTGAAAGCACCCAAGAAAGAGAGCGATGGTGGCCCAAAGGAAGCAGCATGGCAAGGAGGCTGCCCAGCAGGAGTGAGACCCCCAAGGGAAGGTCTGTCCAGAAGGAGCTGGAACCTTCGAGAAAACACTGCCTCTGAAGTCATCTGGAAGGGAGAGAAAGGGAATAAGTGCCCTGCCCTGGCCCTTACTCCTACCTCTCAGCAGCCCTCTGGCACCTCCCATTGGTTGAATCTGGTAGCCTTCAGGAGTCGGTCCCTCAGTATTATTGGAGAAGGAAGAGCAGAGCCTGAATTTGAAAGCAAACAGCTGATGTCTAGCGCTGACTTTTGTTGCTGTTAATAGGGAATCATATACAATAATACCTCAATGGCTTTTTTACCTAGTGACATTTTTGGCCTCCACACGTTTTCCAATGCACTTCCAGTGATGCAAAAATGCTCATTACCCAAGATATAAGGTGTTTCCCTAAAGAAAAAAATGCATTTTTCTCAATATTTTTAATGCAAAAGTAGTGCTAGTGGTAAAGAACCCACCTGCCAATGCAGGAGATATAAGAGCAGATTCAATTCCTAAGTCAGGAAAATCCCCTGGAGGAGGGCCTGGCAACCCACTCCAGTATTCTTTCCTGGAGAATTCCAAGGACAGAGAAGCCTGGCGGGTTATAGTTCACAGGGTTGCAAAGAGTCAGACACTACTGAAGCGACTTAGCGCGCGCGCGCACACACACACATACACACACGAGAGAGAGAGTTCCATTTTAAGCATTTGCAGGATCAAATTGTGAAACAAAGACAAAGAAGAGTAAATAACCTAGAAGCATACTTGTCATCATAGTGGCCCCTTTGATTAGACTGAAACCATCAGGAAAGAATCCCCCCTTGGCCTGTCTCCATAATTATGCTCTTCCTCAAACTCGAGAGAGACTCAAGTCACATGCTTCCTACCTCAGTGGAGAAGACGGAGGCAAGAGGATGGCAAGGAATTTCAGCATCATCTACTACATAAAACTTAGCCTGAAGGATTTGTAGAGCTGCAAAAAGACTTCCCTGGTTGTCCAGTAAGACTTTGCTTTCCAGTGCAGGGGGAATGAGTTTGATCCCTGGTTAGGGAGCTAAGACCTCACATACTTTATGGCCAAAAAACCCCAAAAAAACAAAAACAGTATTCTAACAAATTCAATGAAGACTTTTTAAATGGTCCCCATCAAAAAAAATCTTAAAAAAAAGGACATAAAGTAAATTTTTGTTGATCAATGTCTTGAAATTCATGAGGAATTATAGAAGTAATACAGCTTGATGATTAACAGATAGATGGGTAAACTGACAAATAGATAGATAATAAGGAGATAGATACAGAGACAGATTCTCTCCTCTCAATTGATTTTTGATATTATATGTATCTCTTTAAAATCAATTATTTAGCCTTGATTTGTAGTCTTTACAGTTCCAGAATGCTCAGAGCTTCTTGCAGTGGTTTGTGTTGAAGTCAAGCAGCTCTGATGGTTAGAAAGTCAAGAGACTTCCTGTTTTCTTTGACACTGTGGTGTTGTTCCTGCCTTCCTCCTTCCATTTCATGCCTCATCCAAGGAGGGAAAGCCAGCTGCAATGTCACCTCAACTCCAAGCTTAAAGCAGTCCTCCTCCTCAACCAAATATGCTTGTCAATCAAGTAATTCTCCTCACACTTTCCTTTCAACTTCAGGCATCTGGAACTAAATTTGATAATGTAGTTGTTGAGTGGACAGTACAGAGTACAGGGAGACTCACTTCTCACGTGGACCTCTCTGTAGCATCTCAGATTGTATTTACTTCTTATTATACATGGTTCTTTTCCACAGGAATTGACGTAACTCTTGCAAGCACTTAGGAGTGCTTGAAGATTGTATTCAGCAAGCATAGGCTGGTTGGTACTGGATACAACTGAGTGACTTCACTTTCACTTTTCACTGTCATGCATTGGAGAAGGAAATGGCAACCCACTCCAGTGTTCTTGCCTGGAGAATCCCAGGGATGGGGGAGCCTGGAAGGCTGCCGTCTATGGGGTCGCACAGAGTCGGACATGACTGAAGCAACTTAGCAGCAGCAGCAGCAGCAGCAGCAGGCTGGTACTGGTGTCATTTTTATATTATTTTATAAACTATTTATGTACTGTTGTGCCTAGTTATTATTTTCTTATTAACTGTTCTCAAGCAAAGTTCCACATTCAGTGGCTGTGTCACTGACTTTTTAATACAGATACATGATTGCTCATTTTTAAATTTTAGCTCATGATTTTGTCTCCTTTTCTAAAGCTTGTCATTTAAATATTTAATCTCCCTTTGCATTGTTGCAACAGGCTTCCCTGGTGGCTCAGATGGTAAAGAATCTGCTTGCAATGTGGGAGACTTGGGTTCAATCCCTGGGTCGGGAAGATTCCCTGGAGAAGGGAATGGCAATCTGCTCCAGTATTCTTGCATGGAGAATCCCATGGATAGAAGAGCCTGTCAGGCTACAGTCCATGGGGTTGCAAAATGACTAACATATTCATTTCATTGCTGCCAAATTCCAGTTCTGTGTTTGCCACAGATCTGACTAGTCTTCAATGGCACCCCAGCCAAGGCAGGGACAGAGCCCCTGGTATTAGGCAAGTCATTCATCTCTTGGTTGCCATTGATCCATCAGTCAACCCACTCTGTTGGGCAACTGTTCAAACAACTATCAATGGACCAAAATAAACAATCATTTACCCACATTTCTTCATCTTGTACATGAGGAAACTCCTAAGGATTTGCTGAAATCCTTGGACTTAGTCAACCCATAAATAAGAATAAGTTGAGATCCTTAACTACTCAGAAAACGATTTCATCAAATGAAATTAAGAAAAATGTATTAACTTCCCTTTAAAAAGAGTTAAGTTTGGTCTTGTGAAACTTATTTTTTTTTAAACTCTGGATCCTGGTTACTTCATTGTTTCTCATTCTGTTTGTGCTCACTCAGTCATGTCTGACTCTTTTCTATCTATGGACTATAGCCTGACAGGTTCCTCTGTCCATGGGACTCTCCAGGCAAGAATACTTGAGTGGGCTGCCCTCCCTCCAGGGGATCTTCCTGACCCAGGGATCGAACCCACTTCTCCATCTCCTGCCTTGGCAGGCAGATTCTTTAGCACTGTTTACAAGTGATCTAATTATCTACACTAGAAAATATTCAGGAGTGTATCAATATTTTGCTTGAGTCAACCCATTCCATCATTTTGAAAATGAGGACTTTTTCCCCCTTCTTAGGTATTCTGATACACACCTCTTCTATTTTGCATTTGTCAGAATTTTGCAAAGAGGAAACTAAAGAATTCAATACCTCTGGAAGGTCGTGTATATGAATTTCTATATGTAAACACAATGACGGTTTAAAAGACCAGCATTACTCAAAAGAAGAATAACACATTTGACTTATTATCATGATAATCCTAACAAGATGAAGCTACTTAAGTTACCATGCATTGGAAGGCAATTTTTAAAATGACAATCCACGTTAATAGAAATTTCTAGTTTTTTCCCCCAGTGCTAAAAAAGTTCTCCTCCTAAGCAAATGCTTGGTGGCTTTGCAAAATTCAGGTTTTTAGTTTGAATTTCCAGGATGGATTTTACTAGTTAGTTGTTCTTTGGCCACACCGATAGCAAGATTTATAGATGGAAAAAATGCAGGTGCAATATATGCTTTGAGTTGATGCTGAGTATCAGTTTATTGTTTGTCCCCCTATTCTTACAGACACAGACATGTAGCAATTTGGCCTGAACACAAAGAGGAGAAATTACGATATCCCAATTCCCTGGTGATCCTAGGATGCCTTAATGAAGTAGCAAGTGGTAAGGATTTCTTTTCATAATTATAGAAACTTTTGTTTCATCATACTGGACTTTTTTCCTAGATAAAGGAAGAATTGAATTGCACTATCATATAATATCAATCTTTACCTCTAATTTCTCAGAAGAAATCACATCATCATGAGTCTTTTGGGGGGTTCAGTCCAAGCAGTCATATTTCTCACCTTTAAACTTGAGAGAAAGACAACAGCAAACACTATTTACATTTTCAGACCCTTTGGGTGAGTTCACATTGTATTCATACTGGCAAAAACATAAGTTCTAAAAATAAATTTTATGGATAATTTTACACTTCCATGATCCAAACTTAGTAATAAGCATTTCCTGTGATGTTTCATTTAATTGACACAAAAATCCAGTGAGGAAGGTGTGATTACTGTCCTTATTGTATAGGTGAGGAAGTTGAAGCTTGAGGAGGTTAAGTAACTTGTCGTGACCACAGGATTAGTAAATGATATAACCTACACAGTCTAATGCCAAAGTCTAATTGCTTGACCCATGTCCAATTCCAGTTCCTGAAGACCTGATCAAGTCACCAGGCATGACCAGAAAATTGTCAATGCATTTATTAATAATAGAGAGGAGATAAGGGTGGAGTGGGGTAGTCTAGGAGATGCCATTATGTGTCTCCATTACAGCATGACACAATGACAAAAGTTCTCTTGAGGCTTTACAGGTTCTGGTAGGTCTGGGTTCCACTCTCCACATCTCAGCTGGAGACATTATTATTGGAAAATCTTGCCCACCACTTGATGCTAAGACAGAGAAGGTGTCATTGACAAAACCTGTCCTGAAGTTGAGTTTGATGTTGAAAGTCTGTCATTAAGGACTCAGCTAGCTGGCCATTGCCGTCATTGGGTTGAGATTTACTCCTCACTCAGGAGTCACTTTTTTGTTTCAAGGCGAGTCCTGGCTGCCTTCTGAAAGGCATTCATTCTGAGTTCACAGACCGCACCTGCAAATACACAATCCGGTGACTATCGGTCCTGGTATTTTTTTTTTAAGTCTGTTTCCTGCAAGATTTTATCAGCAGCACACCTACTGCGTGCCAAACTCATATGCACCCAGCTCCTCCAGCTGCAGCTGAGTGCCGCTGTTCCTCAGTTTACCTCACATTTGACTCATGTCACCGACAGAAACACCACTTCTAACTTTCATGTGAAACTCCGTCAGACACCAGCTCGTGATTTGTAGATGAGCTCATGTGTTGCTCTCAAGCCCAAATCAGCACTTTCTCCATATGCGTCCTGTAAGCCAGACTTTCATTTGGCTTTGGCTGTTAAGAATAATTAAGGATTGGGAAAGGCAAGATGGACTTGCCAACTCAGCTGCCCTGGAGAGCGAGCACTCCCCAAGCTGTTAGCACAGCTCAGAGGACAAGGCCCGTCCATCCAGCAACACCCCAGGAGGCAGTGGCCACCTTCCCACAGGCCACAGCTAGGAATACCACGCAATATCCCGGCAATCCAGGGCACACATGCGATATGCATATATGTTTGTATGAGTATGAATGTGGACACGTGTGTGAACCGAAACCAAACTTGCATTTGCTCTTCTGTTTCATTTGTCATAACATGCTGACCACTGGATTAGTTCTTGTGACCTCCGTAACAACTCGCCAAAATCTAATGGCTCAAAACCAGATAACAGGTATCTTACAGTTCTGAAAATCAGAATTCCAAAATCAAGACTCACTGGGTTAAAACCAAGGTATCAGTAGGGCTGGTTCTCTCTGGGGCTCTGTGGGGAGAACCCACTTCCCTGCCTTTTCCAGCTTGCAGCACTCACCTACATTCCTTGGCTCGTGGTCCCTTTCTCACATAACTCCAACCACCTTTTGCTTCTGCTGTCAGAGCTTCTATTTCTCCTTTGAGCCTCCTACCTCCCTCTTGAAAGGACCCCTGTGGTTACACTGGATCCACACAGATAATCCAGAATAATCCCCCTATCTGATGATCCTAAATAACATCTACAAAGTCCCTTTCTTCATGGAAAGTGACATATTCACAGGTTCTCGGGATTGGGATGTGGACATCATTGGCTTTTTTGTGTTGGGGGGCATTTTTCAGCCTACCAAACCCATGAACAACAAATTGATTTTTCTACTCACTAACAGGTTTCAGCGGAGAAGGCTATGGCACCCCATTCCAGTACTCTCGCCTGGAAAATCCCATGGATGGAGGAGCCTGGTAGGCTGCAGTCCATGCGGTCTCAAAGAGTCAGAAACGACTGAGAGACTTCACTTTCACTTTTCACTTTCATGCATGGGAGAAGGAAATGGCAACCCACTCCAGTGTACTTGCCTGGAGAATCCCAGGGATGGGGGAGCCTGGTGGGCTGCCGTCTATGGGGTCGCACAGAGTCAGACACGACTGAAGCGACTTAGCAGCAACAGGTTTCAGACTGAGTGTGAAAATCACTGGTCAAGCGTTATGCCATCAGGTATTGGGATGCAGGGGTTCAGTGAGAATGCCACCTGTCTGTGAGAACAAAACGGGATGGGCAGGATGGGCAGGTAGCAAGCATCCCAGGCACAGTGTTATAAATGATCCATAGTCCATCCCTCCCTTCACCAGTCATGATTCGGTGAATTAAGCACTTTAACGATATGAAAACAATCTCAGAAAGGCTAGAAAACTGCCCCGAGAGCACACAGCCAGAAAGGGGTAGGGTCCATATTTGGACCTGAGTCTTTCCATCCTTAATGACCACATCCTTTCCCTCCATGTCTTGTGGTGGCTTCGCTTTTATCCTCCTTAATCACTTCACAAAGCCAGGACTCATTTTCATTCCTATCCACTGGGTCATCAGGAAGGAAGTGATCTTCCACATCAGGGCTTATTTCCTGGGAATTCTTGAGGACTTCTTGATGCTGCCACCCTCTTGTTCCACAGACCTCCCTAGCAGAAGAACACTAATTCTCCCTCTCCTGACTCCAACACAAACACAGTACCTGCACATTTTAATAGGAGTTAGCCAGCTTTTAATTCAGATTTAACAATGCCAAGAAACCCGGTTCAAGTTGAAATTGAAGTCAGGAATGAGACAAAGCTGAGTACGAATTCAATACAGTAAGCTATGGAATTTTATCTCAAGGTTTATTTCGAGGTTTGCAAACAGACTTGGAGAAGAATACTCTAAAAATTCTTTTGAAAACTATCTAAAGATGGTTGATGTTGAACAAAGTCAAAGTTAAATATGGTGGGTAGCATGGCAAATAGTGCCTTGGGCTACATATCTGGTCACCCCATAGGGTGTGTGGGTTGGATGCTGAAATGGAATTCAGGAACCCTGTGTTCTCACTCTGTGCCCATGTGCTCAGTTGCTCAGTCATGCCTGACTCTTTGAGACCCCATGGACTATATAGCCTACCAGGTTCCTCTGTCCATGGTATTCTCCAGGCAAGAATAATGGAGCGCGTTGCAATGCCCTCCTCCAGGGGATCTTCCTGACCCACGGATCGAACCAGAGTCTTCTGCATCTCCCTATTGCAGGTATATTGTTTACCACTGAGCCACCAGGGAAACATTCATATCCCAGTTTTCTGCTAACCAGCTGCGTGACCTTGGACTTGAGAATTATAAACTCTCCAGCCTTCAAAGAGATAAAAGGCAGAGGTTAAACCTGTGCTTTCCACAGTCAAATAATATCTAAGTTACAAATGCAAAAGAGCCCCTTTCAAATTTCTTAATTAGAAAATACATTCCCATTGAAAAAAAAAGTTCTGTCACTTGTGATTCCCTGATATAAAGAGAGAGCTAAAGCAGAATGGATGTCAACGATAGACACGGTTTAAAATGTGAGAGAGGGGACTTCCCTGGTGGTCCAGTGGCTAAGAATATGTGCTCCCCATGAAGGGGCCTGGGTTCGATCCCTGGTCAGGGCACTAGATTCTACATGCCCCAACTACAAGTTCACATGTCCAAACTAAAAGATCTCATGTGCTGCAACTAAGACCCAGTGCAGCCAAATAAATAAATAAATAGAAATAAATATTTTTTAAAAATCTCATAATCAAAAAAGTAAGTAAATAAAGTATGAGAGAGATCTTGCCAGGGATTTTATAGTCACAGTATTGCCCCTGACCCCAGCACCTGACCAGATCACCATTCACCAAACTCCTTAATAATATAAACACACCTCTATGGAAGCCTTCCCTGGTGGCTCAGATGGTAAACTGTCTGCCTACAATGCCTGAAACCTGGGTTCAATCCCTGGGTCGGGACAATCTCCTGGAGAAGGAAATGGCAACCCACTCCAGTATTCTTGCCTGGAAAATCCCATGGATGGTGGAACCTGGTAGGCTACAGTCCATGGGGTTGCAAAGAGTCAGACATGACTGAGCAACTTCACTTTCACTTTTCTTTCACTATGGAAGACAATCTCTTCGCCATTCTGGCAAGTTGAAGGGCTAAAACAGATTGCTGCTTCATAAGTTGAAAACTGTTTCAAGGAATTTGGATTAAAATGGAAAAAAAAAAAGAAAAAGAAAAACTATCTGTCAAAAAACAAAGATGTGCTCTAGGACAACACGAAAAAGCCTGAGAAACCAGCAGCAGCCTTCTGTGAATAAGACTCAGCACATAGTGAAAGCTGCTCAGTCCTGTCCAGCTCTTTGAGACCCCATGGACTGTAGTTTGCCAGGCTCCTCTGTCCATGGGATTCTACAGACAAGAATACTGAAAGAGGTAGCCATTCCCTTCTCCAGGAGATCTTCCCAACCCAGGGACAGGACCCAAGTCTCTGGCATTGCAGGCTGATTCTTTACCATTTGAGTTATAAGGGAAGCCCCAGAACGTAGTGAGTGTCTGTCAAGGGTTTGTAAAATAAATGACCTTGTAGTATGAGAGGCCAGCCAAAACGTCGGAGGTTTCTAGTTGGAAAAATTCACTGGCATATCATGAAGGAGGAGGAGAATGGTTAGGCAGACCTGATATGATTTCACTGGGAGAAGTACACAGTCTTTCAAGCAGTGTGAAAAGAAGTTAAAAATAAGGAAGATAGCAGGATGCTCTGCGAGCTTCCCTCTACCCCAATAATTTTCCCTTGACAAGCAGGGAAGAAAATAGGGGAGAAAGATGGAAAAGATCACCCTAGAGTTCTTGGCTGTCCTGTAACATGGTGAGAAGGTTTTAGGTTCTTAAAATAAATGAAGCAGAAAAGCTCTCAACCTCCTCTGGTTTTTCTTGTCTGGACCTCCAGCACAGTGTGTGAATAATATGTGACCAAAAAAAAAAAAAAAAAAAACAAAAAAAAAAAACAAAGAGAAATCAAGCTGAGCTAATGAGAAACCCAGAAAGGGTTAACCAATAAGGAAATAGAATCTTGCTGAAATCTTAAGAAGCAAAGAGATTAAGAGCTGAAAGGGGGGAAGAAAAAGAAAGAAAGAAGAGAGATGTTATTTCATCCTAGAAACAAAACTCATAGAGATGGGATAAAAGGGGGAAAACTGAGTGATAGCCTGGAAATTTGCTAGTAATGAGAAGTCGATTTCCCTAGGGGCAACTCATCGTTTCAGAGCAGACTGGACCACGCTTGAGATGCTGTTTCTTAGAGAACTGGTTCTTCCCTCAGCTCGTTTCAATGACAATGAGCATTTCTGGTTGAGTGCGAGAAGACATGAGGGCATCTTTTATTTTCCTAAGAGGAAATTGAACCTATGTATCGTAAGACTTCAGCCTGGGCCTGTGTATGAAAAATATAAGCCAAATGCTTTTGAAGAGAAACAGAAGTATGCTGCCCTTGTGACAGAGAAGTGTCCAAGAACAAAGACAGAGGTATTTTGGCATGCCATTCCTACCCCATGGATTCTTTGTTGTGATACATTTTATGACCAACTTTAAAGACATTGACCTGTTGATCTCGTTCTGGTTTTCATTCGCTACATCCTTCTTAACATAAGAAAAAGTCCCTTAGGATAAGCAGGATTTTCATTTCTAGGGGAAAAAAATCTACACAGATCCCCAGCATCCTAACAGTCTCTCTCCTGCCATATAGAGCTTTAAATGAATAAAAAGGGGAAAATGGTACCATATAATGAGGTTGAGAGCATGGCAAGAGTCCCACTTGTGCATTGTCCCATGAGTAAAATTAGAGATGGAACCCACAGAGACACCTCAAGTCGCTTTACCAAATGCCCTCCACTTGGCAGAAGGCTACTTATGGAAGAATTCACTCTTCCAGTGAACAGAATTTCTAATTAACATTGAATATACACGGTAGCCAAGTGTGAGGTGAAGACAGGCCATCTCCTCATTCTTCTTAGCTGGAGCTAGATTAAGCTGTGAAAAGGGGACAGGATAATTGCTCATGGTGGGGGCATGGTGTTTTCTCCTGCACAAACATATAATTAGGCTGTCTTAACCTCCCGATTCAGCAATAAACACCACTTCACAGACTAATTTACAGTCAAGAGTCACACAAGGCTGTGGAATAAACTCTCCGTACCACAGGCCCGGCACTTCAGTTCAAAGAGAGCAGCTTCACTATTTCAAGTCAGCAAAAATCCTTTTGCACTTACCACAGACTAAAATGAGACTGAAATAAGGGCTATGCATTCAAAACATTGAACATACCAGCTAATAAAAAAAACATTCGTGACTGGTCGTAAAAACAGAATGTAATTGGCTATACTCTAGAAGTATCTTTTACTTGCACTATTTGGGAAGACAGAGGTCTCCATAATATTGACTTTGCTAACACGTCTACATTTTTCTGTCCGCCATAATTATGCGTCAGTCAGCGACACCTAACTTCTGTAGCTGCCAACAGGTCTCAACTCAAGCGGTGGGAGGTGTACTGGCTGCAGCCCAGCACCAGATAATATTTATCTGGCAAATACTCCTGGCCTGGGGCAACCCAAAGTGGGGGATGGGGGGCTCTGTTACAAAGAGACAGCTCCTTCGTGGCCCTGTCACTCTTCCCATTTGGACCTCCAGGACTCATGGGTTTTCTGGAGGCACATAGGATTGTTCTTCAGTTGCTTCCTTTGTTCAAAAGACTTTAAAGCCTAGAATCCAACACAGTCCAGTAGGGGAGGTCAGAGAAGTAGACACACTCTCTGTGGGGACTGTGTTTGCTTCTGCCCAAAGCAGACCATTTAGAGACAGGCAGACAGGCTGTGATGTCCTGACATGGGCTGGACATCAGGAACCATCAGAAAAGGGCTATAGGCTGCGGATGTACTGGGCATGCAGCCTGCAGTATGAGAGTTGGAGAATTGACTACAGACAGAGACAGGAAAGAGGTCAAGAGTCTGATCAGCAGGACAAGAGATGAGATGATAGCATACATGGTCTTGCTGCTGCTGCTGCTGCTGAGTCGCGTCAGTCGTGTCCGACTCTTCGCGACCCCATGGACTGCAGCCCACCAGGCTCCCCCGTCCCTGGGATTCTCCAGGCAAGAGTACTGGAGTGGGGTGCCATTGCCTCCTCCGATACATGGTCTTATCTACAGTCAAAATGAATCATTTGTACGTGATTTTTCTCTCATTCTCCACTCAAAGTATGAAGAGACAATATAGGTTGTAGGGTCATGTTTCCCCCTCCCACACCCCCACAAATCCTCTTTTTTTCCTGAAAAAATTCCTCTGTTCAGTCAAGATTTTTGAGAACAAAGACTGTGCTTTATTACTACTAGTAGTCCTTAGGTTCCCGAAATGCATAGAGATTCAATCCCTGTCGAGTGAGTGACTGAGGGAATAAATGAATGAAAGAAACGTTGTTGTATAGCAGAAATCAACACAACATTGTAAAGCAAGTATTCTCTAATTTAAAATAAAAAATGAAATACACTACTGAACATTTCTGGTGGTCTGGTGGTTCAGAAGCCACCTACCAATGCAGGGGACACAGGTTGGATCCCTGGTCCAGGAACTAAGATCCCACATGTGGTAAGCTAACTAAGCTCTTGCAATGTGACTACTGAGCTTGTGCCCCAGAGTCGGTGCTCTGCAACAAGACAAGCCACCACAATGAGAGGCCAGTGTACCACCAGCAAAAATAAAATTAATTAATTTTTAAAAATAAACTATTGAAAGACTATAAAATAAACAGTCTGATCTTACAATTTTCAAGATTCATGATAACTACAAAATCCCATTTTTATACTTTTTATTAATTAAGGAAAAATGACTGATAAATTAATTCCAATGAGAATAATTCAGATAAAACCATTCTCACTTTTCCAAAACAAGTAATACATAAAGAATATTATTTAAAAGATATTAACTATGAACAACAAATAAGAAAATTTATTTTTACTTCAGAAAGAGTGATTTGAGTTCTTAAGTAACATTTGTTTTGTGAAATAAACAAGACAATTTTAAATGGCAACCAACAACCCTGATTTTGACCACTTTACATTGAGACTACTCTACAAGGGAAGAATATTTGTTTTAGTGAGCATTTATTTTAAAATTTTGAAATTAGCAGTAATTCAACATTACAAAAATCAAATGATACCAAGCTGCAATTTCTTCAAACTGGCCATACTCATTATTTTTTTAAAGCGAGATCTCTTTCAAAATGTTAGTACTAATTCTATAAATTCCTGATGATACACAGGAGCACAAAAGTTATCATTGAACCTTGAGAGAAGCATAGCTGTACTTGATATTTTATAATTTTGTAAGTCATACTTGTTATGTGGGCAAATCTACTTAACTGTGTTTAACTTCCTTAATATGCTTAAGGGGCCTCTTTAAGAATTAGGCTTCCTCATCTTTTAAACCAGTTTTAAATGGTTGCACAGTAGCAGGGGCATGTGGTACTGAAATCAAAGATCTTAATAAAATAACTGATTCAGCATAACTAGATATTTGTGTGTTCAAAGTTATTACAATTCCTTTGATTTGTTAGTTGCAAATCCTGCTTTGACTACTGGCAGTATTGCAGCCAATGAGGTTTATCCAAGAATTAATTATTGCTATTAAAAAAAATTTCAGTTTCAATAAATAAATTTCATTGTGGGAAAGATATCTATTTTGTATAAATTGATATTTCAAATAGTTAAAAAGACTACAATTTATGGTCAGGAGGGCCAACAATTTTTCATAAAACTTTTCTTTTACCCACAAGAAGAAAAGGTTGTATTGATAAATCTGTTCTTCTTGAAGTTTCTAGAGAAAGTAATTAGCCAATAAAATACATCAAAATGCTTTAACATTTTAAAAAACATAAAAAGAAAATCATTTCAGTAGAATGATCTTTTTAACTTGGATAGCCAAGTTCAAACCACAAACAAGCTACCTAAGTGTACGTGGGGGGATACATTACATCCTCTGTTCACTTGTGTGTGCGTTTTCACATGTGCACATGAATACTTTAGGAACAGCCTCTTAACAAGTAAGTAGCTGGTGAGACAGTTTCAAAACTTGTCAAGAATCATTCATACATCCTCTTCCCGTGGAACACAGCAACTATTTTAAAGTGAGCATCAGCACTGCACACAACTGTAGCTACAGGGAAATGCTTGTAACCCTAATCCATGGGCTCCCACGGTTTCCCTTAATTTAAGGCTCTGGCCAGAGCAGAGGTGAGAGCTAAAACAAATAACGTCAAGGTGGTGTACAATTCCCTCCAAACACAGGGATCACTTCGCTGGTTTAAGAAAAGGAGAGAATTAATCAAGCTAAGGAGCCACTTAGTAGCTTAATTATGAGTCTTTTAATGTCTTTTCATAATCAGTTAATAAATACCTTAACAATAAAATTGAATTTAAGCTTTTAATAGGCCAGGTTGGCTCGAACCTAAACAAAGGAATTAGCAGCTTCAGCCTTTTGTGCTGTAACTGTTCACTGTTTGGTGCCAGGAGAAACAAAGCATTTCAAGCGCAGGGTTTTTTGTGACTCCCCATAATAAACGCTTGTAATACCCCCAATTTCTGGAGTGTAAGACGCAGGTCTTATTTATCACAGTATGAGACACACCTGGCACGCGGATCAGGAAACAACTGTTTTACTTCATTTCTGTCATCACCTTCCAACAGATTTCTTTCACATTCCAATTTGGATGGGAGGACTCGACTTTCTCTCCAGAAGTTCTCCATTAACAGTTTCACAGCAGAAGGCGCCATTGGTCCGTTTCCTCGCGCAGCAATTAATTACCCAAAGCGGCGTGTTTTGACTCCGCGGTTGCAGGCGCGTCAAGTCCTTGGCATTGACTTCCATCTGCCAGCAACATCTTTATCGTTAAGCCCCGCGTCCCGGGGGCTGAGCAGTGAATTGTCAGAAATCCTCGGACCCAGAATGACGAACACAGTGTCAAGTCAGCAGCACAAATTACCAACTTCAGCTCCCTTCAGTCACTTTTATTAATATGTGTTTGATGGGAGGGAGGGCTTTTTGAAGGCTGTGTCACTTTCGGCGGTTCGGCACATGAAAGGCGCCTTGGCTTTTGCATTACCCTCAGCAGGCGGATCGAACTGGAAGTCTTGAGCTCTGGGAGCCCCGCGAACAGCTATGCACTAATAAACCTTGAAAAGCTTGAATTACACTATAACCCACAAAAATTTTCAAATTAAAAAGGCATATTTAGAGGCCCCCCGTGGATAGTGATTTTATTTAGTTTAATTCCCTCTTGTGGCCAATTAGATAGACACCCTGCACACAGGCACACACTCCGGGAGGAAAAAACAGGGAAAAAAAATAAAAGTTTAACTTTGGTTTTGAAAATAAAGTGGCAGTATATCATTCCTCCATAGACAAAAATTATTTTCCCGGCTGTTGTTCTGTAGAGAACAGGGCTGTTAGAAATCAATGAAAGGGACTGCAAGATGGAGTTTTACTTGGATTCTTTTAAAGCAATCCAGTACCCTGGCTTGTAAGTCTGTCCCGGTGAACTGCCAAGTTGAAGAACAAAAGTACAAGTCCCATCACCAGGCAGAACATCTTCCTTTAGTTGCCTTCAATTATCTTCTAGTCAAAATGACTTCTCTGTCTTAAGAAGGCTTCAAAGGCATGGCTAATGGTAGGTTGGCTTATATTTGTTTTTTAACTAAAGTGACTTGTACAACTTCAATGCATTTTTATCATCTCTGCCTGGAGCTCATTTACCCAAATGGAATTCAGATCTATGCAAGAGGTATATTTGTGACAAAAACTGTTCATCACATCTCTCATGGCTCACCACTGCTCTCTCCATCAGGACTGCGAAATTCGCCTCCTTCTCATCTGGTGGCAGGCTCCATATGTACCATATGAAAAAGGAGTTAATAAAAGGCGCATTGGAAATATAAAGTGAGGTCAGGGGCGACCGTTTGGCTGAAGGCCTTTCTTTAAGTGTGGAAAACAAAAGAACAAGATTGTTTTAGCAGTTGCAGCTGTGGGGAGAGGCTGCTTTGCACAGGGAGTGGCAGCCAGAGTCTTTGCTACCTGTTTCATGAGTCCATCAGAACCACTGTTCTCTCCCCACCCCCAATACAAATGTCTGCACAGTAGGTGCCCCAAGCTTTAGAAAGTTCCAACAGGGAAAAAAGAGGAGGACAGCCCCTAGCTGGTTTCCCCCAGGGAGCTCTTCGGATTGAAGCGAAGAAGAGTGGGAGGTGTAGGGTCAAGTGGAGGGTGGGAGGGCCTGCCCGAGACTTCAAGCTCTAACCCTCCCCTCTCCACCTCTGCATCCTCCTCAACAAGCAGTGATGAATGGTGTTACTGTGTGCACAGAGAAAAGTCACCCGCATTGGACACAAGTCAGTGGGTAGGTTTTTAAAAATAAGTACTTAAGATTCTGTGGTTGGGTTCATCCAATGCCAACCAAACTGGAGGAAAAGAAAACAACATTGTCAGTCAAGCAGTTGCTTGTTCCACAAGACCTCAAATACGCCACTTGACAGATTTGTTTTCTTAATGAACTGACTGGTTACTTTGGCATCACTTAAGAGCTGCCGGGCAAACAGTGAAACTCAATCAGAACTTTATCCCTTTTAAATGAAGATAAAAGAGAAAACACTTAATAATTATGTCACGGGACAATGATAATGAGCCCACAAAACCCTTTAAAATATGTGAACATAAATCAGTTTACCAGAGTAGTTGTGACCCAGCCAAAGAGAAGACTTCATCGTCTTGATAAAGAATAAGAAAGAGCAACCCAATGGGACAAGCCAGGCTCCCAAAGAGGGACAGATACAAAAGGGTGGATGGACAACACAGACACATCATCCCCCCAATCCATAAATTCTGTTCCTGGTGGAGTAACTTCTCCCGGTGAGCCGTTCCTGGAAGAGAAATCACCTCTCCAGGTTCAGTTATACAAGTTCGCACAGAATTTGGCACAATATCTGGCCAACAGTAAGTGCTCAACAAAAGTTAGAAAATGTTCTTTCTCTTTCTTTTCCTGCTTCCAGTCATCCCTAGAAACACCTTAGCCTAAATAAACATTAGTCAGCGTGTTACGTTTGAGATCAGATTGCTGTTGCTCTAGAACTAGTGAAAGGATCTAGGCCAGTGAATATATAAGACCAATGAGAACAATGAAAAGAGCCTTCATACCACCTTCTATTTCCCTTCTATATTGAAGACCTTCACAGTTCAAACACATGTGAGCTTAGTCAGTCGTGTCTGACTCTTTGAAGCCCCATGCACTGTAGCCTGCCAGGCTCCTCTGTGGAATTCTCCAGGCAAGAATACTGGAGTGGGTTGCCATTCCCATCTCCAGGGGATCTTCCCAACCCAGGGATTGAACCCACATCTCCTGCATTACAGGCAGATTCTTTACCATCTGAGTCACCAGGGAAGCCACTTCAAAACCACTTCCTCTAGACACTCACTACTCAAGAAGTGTGTTCTCAGAGTGCAGTAGCAACATTACCCAGGAGTGGCTAAAATGCAGATGCAAACCCTGCCATACCCTTCTTGGAGTCAACTTCTTCAAAGATTCCCAGGTCATCACTGTGCATATTTAAGTAAGGGAATTTGTTTAAAAAATACTAATCCTGAGGTCAAATCCTAGGCCAATTATATGGGAATCTCTGGAGTTGAAACCAGAATTTCATCAGTACTTTTTAAACTTCTCCAGATGATTCCAGTGTGCAGCCAGGTTTCAGAACCACTGCTCCAATCCCATTAGCAAAAATCAAGCTTTACAATTAAGGAAATATCAAAATAAGAAATATAGGTGGAAAAGACTACCCTTTAAGGAGACCCATTGAAAAAAATTTTTCTACATTTCTAAAATCCTAGTGATTGAAGAAGGGGGACTGACAAACATCTTTGTATTTAAACCTTGGCCTGTACACACCTCTCGGGTAACAAGGTACCCGGGTGGGCAAAACGTTTATTGACATAAGTCCCCGTGTTTATTGATGTTGCCCATTTTCCACTGATTTTAGAACTCTGTAGGGGAGGTGTTGTGACTTTGAAAAGGCTATTTTTTATAATCAAATTGCTTTACTTCAAGGTTTATATAACATGCCATACTATTAAACAGTAAATAAAAACCACTGATAAATCCCGGGTCCCCCACAGGTAGTTTGGCACATCCTTAATTATCTGGTTTATGAGCAAATTGCCACCTCAGCTTTGGTTTTCAGCTTGTTAGATGCGTGTGTGTGCACACACTTTTTACTTGGCAACTTCTCAGCAGATTCAGCCTTTGAATGATGTTGCCAAAATATGGGGGGAGGAGGGAGGCGGGTTAAGAAGGTAAAACGGCTGAACTTTGAGGTTGGAGTTTTGCTTTTTCTGTTTTTATTTGTAGCAAATATTTAATTTGATGGACTGTTGTTGTTGTTGTTGTTTTTTAGTTAGTGCTCCTGAGGACCTGAAAGAGTTACTGATGACAGTTGAAGGTATCAATATAAATCCACTTAATACACTAACGTTTTCTGTGCAAGCTGAAATGCCACTCCCATAGCACTCCTATCTGTGTTTGCTATTTTCTACTTTTCCTGCTAGCAAGAATTGCTTGGCGGCTCACCGTTGCCTTCCAGCAATTAAACCTTCCAAAGAGGAAAATCCTTCTCTGTGACTTCCAACTTAAGCTAAATAACATTCTTCGATGGCATGAGACGATTTTCGTTTGTACTTTTACTGTTTCACAAATGTCTGCACTCAGGGAGTCTCCCAAGCGTTTACAATCATCTCTAATCCCTGAACTCCATGAAATCAATGTTTTTCTTCTGAACCTCAGAGGCTTGCCCACTGCCTCCTGTGGGCTCTGCCCCCACGGGCTCCCCCTGGCGGCTGAACCCCGCTTCTCCTCTGCTAGTCTCGGGGGAAAACCCTCAGGCTTCTCCGAAGGCATCAGAAACAAGAAGCGAGAGATAGAAAAAAGGAGGAAAATCGGGGGGCTGTCCAGCCTTTCGGGGAATCGGTTCTTGTGATAAAATGGCTTTTTAGTCAAGCTCCAGGTCCTAGCACCTTGATTGCCCAGGCACCAGAGGACGACCCCTTCCCCACGCCATGGACTCAGGCTATTTGGACAAGGCATACGAAGTATTATAAACCTTAGCAATCCCCTGCATCCGGTATTGATTAGACATGTCTGGCGCTGGCAAACATTATTAATATATAGAATGCTATAGAGATTGATTGCTCTACTTTCATTTTTCTTCTTCCTGCCAGTCCCTACAGGAGAAAGCCCCACAGCTGTTCTGAATCCCATGGCCAGAGGCATATTATAACTTGTTTTGATGTTTCACCAGCAAGTTCTGTGCCTCATACAGGCATAAGCCAACGAGAACATCCCAAGTTCCAACCAGAGGCCGAGACACAATCACCCTGTCAGGTATTGTTAGTAAGTCAGGATCATAAAAGATAATAAACTCTCTCCCATCTTTTATGACGGCACACCAAGATCAAACACTTTCCATACCAGAGCGCAAAGCCCGCAGGACCCGTTCTCCCTGACAGATGTTCATCTGCTATCTCGGTATCGATGTGTTGCTTAATTTATTGATCCACAGAGGAAAGGAAATACAAAGACTCTAGAAATCTGGTATTGTACAAGCTGCTTTCCAAGGCTGTGAGCCCTACAAATAATGTGGAGATTTGATGTCATGTTTTAGGAGCTGTTTGAATATTGCCCTTTTATTGCTTTTTTCTTTTTTCCAATGTCTAAACTTAAAAAAAGGGGGGGGGCGCGGAGAGAGATCACTTAAAGAAAATGAGTTGGATCAAAAAAATCATTTTGTTTTTGTTTCTTATTCAATGAACAATACACTTAGCAGTGGTCATCACGCTTTGCTATTCTTTATTAACTTGCTGGCACTCAACTTTTGTCCTCAATCCCAGGCTTACAAAGACTGGCTCACTCTGGACTTCAGAGAATGATGAGGGATAGGATACAATAAGAGTCCGTAGTGCAAAGATTTGTGATCCAGTCTTACTCTCCTCCATTCTCCATTGGACCTCTGGACTGCCCATGTGAAAGCACAACTCCAACTGTATATCCCCAGGTGGACAGAGTCTTGGAGGGTGGCCCTCCCCACCAAAGGTAGGAGACACACCAACTGGTGTCCAAGGCCTTCCTCCTTGAGGTCCCATCAGGACCTCACCAGTCTTACATTCAAATACTCTCTTTCACATGCCTGTGCCCCAGCCCAACTGGACTACTTGTTCCTCTTTCTTAACCTCTGACTTGGCTAATGAAGTCCTTACTCATCTCTACAAGTAAAACTCCTTGGAGTTCCCTCCCATCTAGGTCACCAGAGCATCAAATAGAGAACCCCCCACTATACAGCAGGCTCACACTAGTCGTCTGCTCCACGAGAGCAGTGAATATGTGTTAATCCTGCTCTCTCAATTCATCCCATCCTCCCTTCCCACCCCCCTTGGCGTCCATACATTTATCCTCTACATCTGTGTCTCTATTTCTACTTTGCAAACAGGATCATCTGTTCCAGTTTTAGGGGATATGTTTATACCTATGGCTAATTCACTTCGTTGCACAGCAGAAACTAGCACAATGTTGTAAAGCAACTGTACCTCAGTGAAAAAAGAAAAATACTTCCCCAAGCTCCTCCTAAACCTGGTGGAAGCATGTCCTTCTCTGCTCTCCTGACGTGCCGGTGAACACCACAATTTGCCTGTCCCAAGTTGCAATTCTCTGCTATTCCTGAATAAGCCCATTTTTCTGGTGAAAAAGAAAAAAAAAAGGAAAAAAAATCCTTTGAGGATCAGGCAACTCAATCTTTGATTGCTTGTGAGCCATTCTTTGTATTACCTCAGAAGCTATTTGTGTGTACAGTTCCCTCTCTCTTTCTGGACTTCAAGAAATTTGAGTCAAGAACCAGATATTATGCATCTTTTGACCTCACTATCTCTTCTCTTTATATAAAAAGTGATTGGTAACTTCCCAAGTGGCACAGTGGTAACGTATCTGCCTGCCAGTGCAGGAGATGAGAGTTTGATCCTTGGGCTGGGAAGATGCCCTGGAGAAGGGAATGGCAACCCATCCCCGTATTCTTGCCTGGAGAATCCCATGAAGAGAGAAAGCTCACGGGGTACTGTCCATGGAGTCCACGGAGTCACAAAAAGTCAGACATGACTGAGCATGCATACACACAGCTACCATTCAGTGAAAGAATGAATTAATTACCATGCTCATCTTGGAACCCCTGCCCCAAAGCCTTTCATGATTTTAAAATTAAGAAGAAAGTTAAATGTCTTGGACTGCCCTCCAAATCTGACCCCCATGAAACTTTAGAATTTATTCTAAACTGCCTGGATAAAAATACTCTGGCAAACTGTCCACATACTATCTTTTGTCACATTCTACCCCCAGCCTGGACTGCCCCCACCTCCCCTTCCCACACAAACCTACATATCTCCTTTTGGTTATGAGCTTGAGTACACCCTAACCCTGTCTTTCCCAAGCAGCTTTCACAAATCCCAGCCCTCAGAGATCTCTGGAGTCATACAACATCCCATACTTGTTTCACATATTTGTCAACTATAACTTGCAAAGCTTCAGCAGCAGCGGCAGCCAGAATTTGAAACTTGCATTTCTTAAATTTTGAAGACATGAATTATATTCTCTTCATCTTTAAATTCCCCACAGTTCCTAGCATCATGCCTTCATAATCAAGTATTTTATCACTTTACCTTGTAATAATGCAAAGAAACGTAGTTGACTTATAGATTACACCAAGCAAAAGTTATCCCACGCGATGATTCCAAACCATACTCAGTGAATACTCCAAAGTTCCCTTTCTTCATCGGTAAAGAGAAATGATTTTCAAAATTTAACCATGAAATCACAACCCATCACACAAACACACTCACAAAAAAAGTTCTCAAAGCAATATTTACCCTTGCTTTGCCCGATACAATCTAGTATTTTCAATTTCATTTCATTAAAAAAAAAATACTGACCATGGCCTACTGATGATTTTATGATCTACAAATGGAACAAAACTAATGGGCCAGTATTGAAAAACAGTAGTGAAAACAGTATTGAAAAACATTGATCTAGAAATTCCTAGATTTCTAGCTTCTTGAAATTCTCCCAAACCTTATAGACAGAGAAGTCTAGATTCTTCTTCCTGTCTTCAATGAAAAATCAAATTCTAAGACTGTGCAATTAAAAGGCAGCAAGGCATCAGTAGCCTCCATGGTGATGCCACTAGGAAATTCCCCAGCTGCAGTGAAATAACCATGGATGGTCCAGTTAAATATCAAACATAAAGCTACACTACCTAGCTAGAAAATGTATTGCTTGCCATTGTCTTTATCTGACTGGAGAATGAAAGCATCTTGCTGGTATGACTGAGCTCATGGATCAATCAACTTCTCTTGATTTTATTGGCATCACACCAAGCTGTTACTACAATCAGTTTCTTGTGAATGTGTATCACCAGTCACTTGCAAAGAATTGTTTTAACTTACCAAAGAGACTGCTTCTGTTATCACTTTGTCTTAGGAGTGCTTCTCAGCCAAGTCTGATTTTGCCCCCAGGGAACATCTGACAGTGTCTGGAGACCTTTTCTAGTTGGCGCAACTGGGAGGGAAGAGTGGAGTGCTACTGGCATCTAGTGGGTAGAAGCTAATGATGCTATGGAACGTCCTACAATGCAGAATACAACTCCCAAGGAATCATCTTGCCGGAAAAGCCAGTCATGCCACTGTTGAAAAACTGTTCTTAGCATGTTTGTGCATCTTATTTATGTATTATGGTGATACCATCCTGAAGTCCAGCTGTGCACACAGAAAAGGACCATCACTCAGAGATCTCATGCCATCTCATCTCTGCCTGTGGAACTTCAAATTAGACTCTATCAACAAAGTTGAGCCCTGCCCTTGAAAGGTTCTCACAATCTCCCTCCAGTCAACTATGTTTTCAGAGCACCAACAACCTCACAGCTTCACCACTTGCATTATCCAAATTGCAGGATTTTCCAGACCTCAACTTCATGGTGGAGCACAGCTGCAGCCACGAGAAACTAATCAAGGAAATGCAGATGCTCTTCCAACATCTGTAAGAAATGTAATATTTGGATCCCTAATTCAAAACACATTACAAAGCTGAAAACATGTCCCTTTTCAAATGTTCCTCACTCCTGAGTCCTTGGATCATGTGTCAGTCATTTTCACTGTGCAAAGGTATGGCAGCAGCTGCTAAGGTGTTCTCTAACTCCTACAGTCGCCCAAAAGAAGCCAAGAATTGTTTCCTATATATGTGTATATTGGAAGCCTCATCAGGCACCCAAGGTGTGACCTGTTCAGCTTCAGGACTGTCTGTCAGTCTGGAACCTCAAGTTTTCAAAAGTGCTTTCTACATGACAGACCAGGACACTTCCTCAACAAAAATTACAGAATTTTCTCTCATGGCCTCCCAAATAGTTCTCTGACCATCCATTTCTTCTCTCTCTATTCTAATCCATATTCAACCAGCCAGATTGATTTTTCTGTACTATTTTGCTTTATGACGTCTTTATCCCAAAACCTCCCATGACTTTTCCTTTTCACAGGACTCCAGCATCTTGCTTTTGATGTCTTTCCCTACCTGGCCTCTACCATCTTCTCCAAACTTAGCTTGTGTGACTTACCACTTAACCCATTTCTCTGCTCTGGCTGGGTTTGCCCAAGCTTGTTTCTGCTCTTGGTTTCCATTCATTCTGTTTTCCTCATCTGGAAAACCTCTGGTGTCAGTCAGAGTTCCAGCAGGAGCTAAGACAGTGGCACTCAGAAGCCTCCGCAGATGAAGGGACTCTACAGAGGTGGGGTCAGCATTTGGGGGAGCACAGCAAGGGAGATCTGTCACCCCGCCACCTGCACAGCAAGAGGAGAGAACAGGCACCTGGAAGAGGGCCTGCCTGACAAGAGCCATAGCCAAAAGTGGAGAGGATGGTGCAGCTGCTGCCGAGCAGGGATCAGAGGAAGAACCAAGCCAAGTCTCTCCAGCTACCTGCTGCTGGAGAGCATTCCATTGGTTGAACCAACAGGAAGTCAGAGGGTAAGGGAGGCTGTCCATGGAAGTCAGCTTTCCAAGACTCAGAGCAGAGCAGAAAATGGGTGAGAGAGAGAGAGAGAGAGAGTGTGTGTGTGTGTGTGTGTGTGTGTGTGAATAACCAACGCATAAAACTTTCTCCACCCATCCAGATTGCTACCTCCACATTTGTGTTCTCTGCTCCTTGAAGAATGAACTGATGTGCCTCTTATTGTATTTAATATCTCCCATTTCTTCTTTTATCAATTCATTTTTACTTAATTTATTGTGTTCTATATAATTTCTCCCTAATTGCAATTATGAACAAATTAGTGGGGAGCAGGGAAGGGGAACTGTTTTCTATGACTTTGCTTCCTCCTCTGGGTAATCCATTGCTGTAAACATTGAGATACTCAGCAAGTGTATATTGAATAAATCACAAGAATCAGGATGTTCTTCGATGGATGCTGGAAAATAATTATGCATTTTCCAAAACTATATATGGAGAACAAAATATAGTTATATTTTGAAATATTATATAAATAATATAATATTTTTAAATATTTCAATATATATTGAAATATAATTATATTTATACCTTAAATTCTATCAGAGATGGTTCCAACCTCTCTGAGCCCCACCACCTCCATCTCCCTTTTGCCTTTAATGTTGATTCAATTAAAAGATAAAGCTAAGAATTTTAAAAAATAGAACAGAGATGTGGTCAGAGCTGATGAAGTCCTGTGTCTCTTTTTGTCCATTTCAAGTCCTACCCAGTGGAATATTTAATGTCTTCTAGCACAAGAAGGGAACTCAGTGAGTACTGAGTTTTAATGATGTATAAAACAGAACAGTGTGAAAGTATTTAGAGTCTAAGGAACTAAATAATATAAATCCTGTGGCTATGAAAACAAGCTGTGAGCTCTTAAAATATTCCAGTTCATTTTGATGGCTGTGGGGCCTTTCTGTTATCTTCAAAGCCTGCCTAATCTTCTTTCTCACCTTGAAAAGAATTATTTTTAGCACCAGTTCACACTCTAAAATACTTAAAAAGTCATAAGTGTTTCTTCTACTAATAGTGTAGTTTGGGGAAATTCAAGTAGATATATACGTAGCATTCTTCATAAAGTGCTTCAGGAAAGATTTAGCAAACTCCATGTGATTTTAAATGGATATGTTCCTTGAATAAGCGTTGCATTTTGGCAAGTCAAATAGAGGAGAAAATATCACTGTGAAAAGTCTCAAAGGGAAAAGTGAGTGTTTGCATAGTCAGGGAATCTGAAAATGGACCTGAGAAAAACAGACATCAATACTGTTAGCTAATTTCCTGTAATAATGTATCTTGAGAAAGCTGAGTGATGGAGAAGGACCATGTCCAGGCAGAGAACATGAAGAAACAGAGTACTTGCTGTTACCTGGGTCAGGAAAATAAAGAATCATGGGTGGAGAAACAGCTGGGAAACCCATAGCAAGAAGGGTGATGGATGTAAGGAAAAGGGAGGGTTCTCTAACACGGTAGCCTCTTGGGGTCATGAGCAAGTCTTCCCAGCTCAATCCTGTGCTTGCCAAAGGATTATAAATTTTTTCAATCTAGCAGCTGTTTAAATTTTTGCTTAAGCCTTTCATTCACAAGTTTATGAGACAAAAATGTTAAGAATTTTTTAACCTAAAATAGATATTTTAGGTGCTATCCAGAAAGCAGAGAGCTTACCCTCTAGAACAAAACAAAGCGATCAGCAAAACAAGACAACTCTGTTTTCCTTGGCTAGCTATAATTTTCACCAGAGCCCAAGCTTTCAACAAATTATATGATGTGGAGAAGGAAGTTCAAGGTGCCTCCACCATTCCAAAGCAGCCACCTTCAATTCAACTCAGTCCCATGGGGATACAAGTGCAAATAAGTTGCTATAATAAGAAAGAAGTTTTCACCACTCTGGTCAGCTGTGATTTTCCAAAAGTTATGATTTTTGAAGCAAATTTTTGCAAAATATTGAAAGAAAGTATGAAAGTGAAAGTCACTCAGTTGTGTCCGACTCTTTGTGACCCCATGGACTAGGGTTTGCCAGCCTCCTCTGTCCGTGGAATTCTCCAGGCCAGAATACTGGAGTGGGTAGCCAGTCCCTTCTCCAGGGATCTTCCCAACCCAGGGATCAAACCCAGGTCTCCCATATTGCAGGCAGATTCTTTTCCATCTGAGCCACCAGGGAAGCCCACAAAATATTGGGTTGACCCAAAAGTTTGTTTGGGTTTTTCTGTAAAATGTGATAGAAAAAAACCTGACTGAACTTTTTGACCAACTCAATATATATCTTAGCAGTCTCTGCAGTTGGAGAAAAAAAAAAAAAGGTGTTTTATTCACTCAGGAATTTTTCAGATGCCTTTTGGATCTCACTAAAATTTTTAAAACTTTATTTGTAAAATTCTAAACCTGGAATTAATTATAATATATACAGTGATAAATCTACTTGTTTTGGAAACAAATGAAGAGCACATTTATAAATACAAAGCACATTCAAAATGCGATTCCTAGTTTCTCTACAAAAGACTTTTTTAGATCTCTAGTAGCCTTTTCTTCTGACTTGTAGACCATGTGAGTCACACTGGTGGGTCTGCTCAGCCCTTCCCCTTTGAAGAAAAGGCACAGAAGACAAATGTTCCCTAACAACAGCCTGGATATGTCCCTCAGAACTGCATCAAAAGGAAAAAATAAAATAAAAAGTGCTTATTAAGCTCTCTTGATGTCACAGTAGAACTCACCCACATGTTCTTATCTAACCTCATGATAGTCCGTGACGTAGATTTTATTCCTATTTTCACAGATGAACAAAGCAAGTCTTGAAGAAATGGGGGCAGAGACAGAAGTCTTGGAAATGGGGGCAGAGTCAGAATTTAGAAGCAAATTTTTTTCCCTTTATCTACTCTGAACTCTCCCCATAACATATTTACATATTAGCCCCCAGCTTCTAAAGTTCTGATGATTCTAATGTCCCATATAATTAAGGTTTAAAAATAAGATTTAAACCTTCTTTCTTTAGCAATGTGATTCTGTGTGCATCTTCCCAGGAAGCTGGCCACACTTAAATGTGTGTGAGAACCAGTGATTCCGCCTCCTCCAGCTGTTGCTGCTGTATCACTTCAGTCGTGTCTGACTCTTTGCAACCCATGGACTGCAGCCTGCCAGGCTCCTCTGTCCACAGGATTTCCCCAGGCAAGAACACTGGAGTGGGTTGCCATTTCCTCCTCTTCCAACTCAGGGATCAATCCCATGGCTCCCGAGGCTTCTGCATTGCAGGCGGATTCTTTACCACTGAGCCAGTGGGGAAGCCCTCTCCAGCATTCTCCTTCAAAGCCTAACAACCTCCTAATACACTCACACACTCAGAATCTCTAAAGGGCGTGTTTCCCGGTGTTCTGAGTCTCCACAGTTTCTGAAACTCCTATGACAGAGTAGTATATAGGAGGGCAGGGAATTCTGTCACCTTTCATGGGTAACTTGAGTCCCCAGATTTCTTCCTGAAATTTTAGAAAGCCAGCCCCCAAGATTTGAAAGTGTAAAAATAGAAAGGAAAAGCTAAGTTGGGGAAGAAGATGGAAAAAGAAAGGCCAGAGGCTATGTTTGTATCTATTCTTCAAACTATTCACTATAGAAAATTAAAATGCCCTCCCCCATTGCCACTCACCCTGGCTTCATACCACCACCACCACACACACACACAGAGTAAGATATGTTCCATCATCAACTGCTCCCAGCCCAGAGCAAAGCAAATCAGGCAGAACCATATAATTTATTGCACCAAACTGGAATTACCCCCACCCACTTAAAAAATCTGGCTTCATTTCAGGGTAACAGCAGCCCAGCTTTGGCAGGGCTCAGTCAACGTGGGTGATCTGTGACATGTGGCAGAAATATAGAACTCATCAGATTTAATAAACCAGAGTTCCACACACGACTGGAAGGCCTCTCTCAACAAAAGCCTGGAAGAGTGACTGCGGGCCGTCCCCAGGCTTTCTGGGGAAGCCACCCCCTCCAAGTCCAAAGCTCTTTCTTCACTCAGAAGTCAGGAAAGACCAATAGGGCTGTCCCAGCAGAGATGGGAGGTGGTGGAGTCAGGAATAAATGTGGGTGAAACAAATACAGTGTTTGGAAGCCAGTGAAGTAGAAAGAGCAGCAGTCAGTGTGGCCACCATGGGGGAACGGGTTATTTCTCATCTCTCTGCTGGGGAGGGCAGGCAGCGGGGGGGAAAGGGGGTGCAGTGTCCCTTAGCATTCCCGGCACAAGCAGGAGGTGCCCTCTGCTGTCAGCCAACCACAGGACACCAGGACAGTGTCAATATGGGTCCCCTGGGTGAGCCCCAAGAACTGATGGGATGACTGGAAATCCTGTTTCTACTGGCCACCTGATGCGAAGAGCTGACTCACCAGAAAAAGACCCTGATGTTGGGAAAGATTGGAGGCAAAAGGAGAAGGGGACAGCAGAGGATGAGATGGTTAGATAGTGTCACCAATTGTATGGACATGAAACTCAAGGAAATAGGGGATGACAAAGGAACTTGGCATGTTGCAGTCCACAGGGTTGCAAAGAATCAGACTCGACTTAGTGACTGAACGACCACAATTGCAGTGACAATGGCCTGTGGTGTCCACAAGCCACTGCTGAAGTCATTCCAAGATAGCCGTGGGTTCTGGAATGTCTACAGAGTGGGTGTATGCATTTTAGAGGACACAGTTCTAGCAGCATCTACCAGGGGTCCCAGAGCAGGAGGGAAGCTCTGCAGATCTCTTCAGAGCCCTTGGGCAATTATATCTCTCTGGTGGTCCAATCAGCAAGATGGGAAGGGGGAGAGAGCCAGACAGAGGTTTTACAGGTGAGGAAAGAGAAGAATCACTCAGACCCTTGACGTTCTGGTCCCTAAAAATTGGTTACTGGGACCCTTAGGCCGCGGCCATGCAGGAATCCGTCTCCATTTCTTGGGCCACTTATGATTCTAGGAGCAGTAATAATAGCTCCAAGGAGTCACCCGCCACCATACCAAGCACTGAACCACAACTCTGGATGGTACTGTCATTCTCACTTCACAGGTTATGAAATCAGGTTCACAAAGTCATTGGTAAAGGACACATACATGTCCTCCAAGTGCTGGAGTCAGGATTCCAACAGGTCAGCTCACCTGCAAACCACCCCCTCCTCTTTCCTCTGCACCACACCGCCTCCTATGTTGTTGAACAGGCGACTAAACTCCCCACCGTGGAAGGTCAGCCTGTGAAAGCCTAACCCCTGTCCTGCAAAAAGGAAGTCAAGTTCAGTGAAATCAGACCCCGAGGGCACGGGGCGTGCTCAGCAAGTGTTATGCTGGCACTCTGACTTTCTTATTTTGATGACTTGTGTGCCAGGTGGCTAAACATCCCAGGACAGCCCTGATTCAAGGACGCCTGGAGCAGGCAGTCAGTGGGCTTGACCTTATGTTGAAACTGGGGGCAGGGGATTGCTTGTCAAGGGCTTGTCACTCAGTCAGAAACCCTATGCTCTCATCCAGACTGCACATCTCACGGGCACCAACATTTCAGGATTGTCAGTCAATTTCTCTGGGTCCCAGTTTTCTCTTTAATAAAATAGATGTGCCATTTTATGGAGTTGCTGTATATGTAAATATGTATACAGACATATGTGTGACATATGTAGTTATGAGTAATACTATTTTACAAAGTTACAGGGATTAAATGAGAACATGTATTTCTATTCATATGTGTCTGTCTTTACATACATGTGTGCACACCCACACACATCCACACTCCCCAACTCTATGAAACAGAAAAGTGAGGTATTATTAACATGTAACTGGAGCAAACAGTGCTTTCAGATTTTTCTCATCTAAATGAAACTGATGACAAATTCTATGAATTGCCATAGGAGAGGGGCAGATATTACAGTTTTTAAAGAATCCATAATATTTGTGGCTTGCCTGTCTCACTTGGGGAGTAGAGTTTGGGGAGAAGATGCGGTGGGGAGGCGACTTCTAGAAGACCATATGCTATCCTGCTCTGGAGTGCCTGCCCACAGACCCCCAGCTGTGAGCCAGAATTCTCTGAAGACACAAGGGTGGTCCTTATAGTGTTGCACCCTTTCAGCGCTGGGCTCCAGCTAAGACTGAGGACAGACTCCTTGCTGCATTGTCCGTGGTTCTGATCCCTGGCTCACAGGAACCAGGCCACGTCCAGGGGCCTGAACCCTAGTTGCACACGCCCTGGCTGCAGTCTTGCCTCTGTCTGGTCCTCTGTCTTCTGTGACTACCATAACGTGGAAGTGTTCTGTGCTTCTGACAGCTGACCTTTCCTTGCCACCAACCAGCCCTTCCTGTACTGAGGACATGGACATCTGCAAATTCAGTATATTTAAGAAGGATCTGGTACACACATGTGCTCAGAGACTCCAGTTTTCTGCTTCTGTGAAGAAAACCCTTTGCTTTACTAAGTCAGACTTTTTAAGAGACTAGTATAAAAATAAAAAATAAGACACTGTTAGTAGATCCAAATCCCCCTTTTTTAAATCCTCCCAGCTCCCCTGGAATAGGTACTGCTTCTTCTTTGTTGGACACTTTGTTGGACACTTTGTTCCAACGACAGTCTGAGAGTTACCAGCCTCTCCCAGCTCACAAGCCAAGTGCTCTTCACACTTTGCAAGCATATCTGCTCCCTGGACATTTAACCTGACACACAGTGTTTGCCTGAGAAGGGCTTTCTCAGCAGTGAAGTTATCCAGAAGAGTTTCAACCTATCCTTTGCCACAGAAAGTCACTAGGACCTGAGTTGCTCAAATGAATTTTAACAACAGAGAAACCTGATTCAAGAGTTGTTCTACCAACAAGATTATATGAATGACTGGGTGAAGTTAGCTCTTTATCCTCATGTTCTAATGAAAAAGTACACTGTAGAGAGTAAGGCATTTGACCTACACAGTAAACATGATCTTTATAAGATATGTTTTGATTATATGTCATCTATCAACTCCTAATTTGGGGTGTGTGTGTGTGTGTGTGTCTGTGTGTGTGTGGAGACAGCACCAAATTCTGAGAATACTGTGTAACATCTGCCTTTGCCCATGTGCTCTCCCACCAATCAAGTGTGCTGGGCTCTGTCGACTGCTAGTTTCCCAAACAAATGAAACTTCTGTTGTGGTTATGTGGCCCCTGCCTCTGCCACACTATTTTTTTCTGTCCTGTCTGACCTCCCTTACTGAGGATACGATCAACTCTACATAGCCAACAAACAAGTGTCACACACACAGACACACACACACACGTGTTATACAGGAAGAAGTTAAACTGAAGCTGAAATATTCGGCAAGAGTTCCTTTTCTACACACTTGGGATTTTCAGAAGGAAACACCACTGTAACCTTAGCTGTCAACACATCAACAAAACTGTTCCCAAAGTCTAGGATAGTTTTCTCTGGCTCCCTAGAGAATGCTGAGGAGCAGACTTTTCTCCATGTCTGTTTCTTCCTCTGTTAGCCCCATGCTTGGGTCATTCATCCCAGACCTCAGCTGTTCCCCACTCTGGTGGTTCTGACCCCTCTATCAGGAGCTTTCTCTCCCAATCTCTGTCTCCCAGCCCAAACACAAAGTCCAAAGTCTCCCCTCTAACCACTACCAAGTCCCCAATCCTTGTCTTTTGATCCCAAGTCCATCATTTTCTTTGTAATTTGAAACAATAAACTTCCAACTGGAAGTGGACAAATAAAGCACAAATGCTGAAGCAAAGTTCAATACCAGTGACCTGATAATAAAGACAACAAAATGAATCAATAATAACAATAAATTTTATTTATTCATCTCCCAAGTTGCCCCAGGTACCATAGAGATATTCTCTATTTTAATTGCCATGACTCTAAGAAATTGGACCCAGAGCAATTACTGACCGTCTCAGAGTTACACAGCAAGTAAACAACAGGCCAGGATTCAAAGCCCAGACTGTTAGATTCCAGAACTTGAGTATTTGAACTATTTATCACCTCACTTGTTTCCTCTTTCTTACCAGGAAAATGAGGACTTCAAAGAGGACAAGAGCAAATCAAGTAACAATTCAGTTATTAATACCCAATCTTTGGGTTATGAAATAAGGGGTAGAGGCAGCATCAGCAGGGACTTCACTTAATGTCATCAGATCACCTCAAACACTCAACCCTTCAATCTTCCTCTCCACAGACAAAGAACAGTCCTTGCCACAGTGCCTGGTAATTGCGGGCTTTGTTCTACACAGCTTCCTAACCAGACTGTGAGCTCCTCAAAATCAAGAGCTCTTCCTGTTTATTTCTGCACCACAGTGCTTCCCTTAGCAGAGGTCCCAATACCTGTTTTTGATGACTCCAAAGTGAGTGCAGAATTTTTGATTATGACGTCTCTTCCCTGATTTTCTCCTCTTAGATGTTTATCTGCTGCTATTGCTTTTGTAGATTTATATTCTTTTTAACCTATTTTGTATGGGAAGTGGGGTTTCTTGTTTCTATTGTTCTCATATATTAGCCTAAGATAGAAAGCAATCCCAACATACACACACTACTATATTCTTTTTTTTTTTTATCACACCACACAGCATGCAGGATCTTAGTTTCCTGACCAGAGATCTAACCAGTGCCCCTGTAATGGAAGTGCAGAGTCTTAACTGCTGGACTGCCAAAGAAGTCCCCACACACTATGCTATATAAGATAAATAACCAGCAAGGACTTACTGGATAGCACAGGGAACTCTGTCCAATATTCTGTGGTAACGCATACGGGAAAAGAATCTGAAAAAGAATAAATATATGTACAATTGAATCACTTTGTTCTACACCTGAACCTAACACAACATTCACCATTGTAAATCAACTATTCCCCAATAAAATTAAAAAATAAAATAAAGCAATCCCAGAAAGATAATCCCATTTCCGCTAAAGGAGAATATTGAATCATGGAACCAGACGTTCCTAGCCTCATGACTGTACAAATAATCCCTTCTCCTACTGAAATCCAAAGTATGAAGAGAATTAAAAGAAAAGTTTTAAACACTTCAAAATATGTAAACAATAATAAAATCGAAATGCAGAAACCCAGGGATGAAGGAGGGGAAATGTTTCCAACTCAAGCACTAATATCTCATTGCTGGTGCTTTGGGTTGAGAATGAGTCTGAGCCCAACCTCAGGCTCAGTGAGAGACAGGGCTAAGACTGATAGAGGATTGGGAGATGGCCCCAGGCTTCCCTGGTGGCTCAGATGGGAAAGAATCTGCTTGCAGTGGGAGAAACCCCGGTTCTTTCCCTAGGTCAGGGAGATCCCCTGGAGAAGGAAATGGCAACACACTCCAGTATTCTTGCCTGGAGAATCCCATGGACAGAGGAACCTGGGCAGGGCTCAAGGGGTCACAAAGAGTTGGACACAAAAGTCTTGTGTTGGCCATCCATGGGATACCTTATCATAAAATAATATTAGTTAACCACTGCACAATTTTGGACTTTTTAATATTTCTCAGCGGGAAATAACCTATGGATTATAAGCATACCTGTTTGCACCAAGGGAAGTCACAACCCATAACTTCCCATTGTTGTTTCATCCCTCAGTTCGGACTTAATTAATTATATTTTATGTTCTTCCTTGTTGAGAATGCAAATTAGAAGTCCAGAGATGACTGGTGAGGAGAAATACAGAATTTCCAAAAGGGACCATTTTGTCATTAGTTACAATCAAGAAGAAAGGCAGCTAATTCCACACCATCAGGAAAGACCAACAACAGGCCAGAGGCACTTCCTGACCAGGTCTAGTGAAAACAGGGACACATGGAGGGTGACTCATGTTTCTAGCAAGTGGCCAGAGTAAAGCGTAATAATAATAAACAGCAGCTGCTCCCACGTTTGACTGCCTGCTTTATTCCAGGCCCCAACTTAGGAGCTTCACACACATTATGTCCAGAATAATATCCCTCAAATGTTAAGGTGAAGAAACTTGCCCAAGGTCAAAGAACAGACCACATTTCCAAACAAACTCAATTTAATACACCAAACTGTATTTTGCACCAAACTATTTAATAGCCCACAGAAAGGCTCAAACTGTGAAAACGACCTGGACCAGCATGTGGGTAAGAGTAAATAAATGACACAAGTATTTAAAAACTTACCTTCTGCTGTAATTTTTAGTGACCTTTATACCCTGAAGTCTTTTTTTTCTATATTTTTCTACTTTTTCACAAGGCTTTAAAAATTTTTTTTACCAATTCTACTTTGTCCTTTTAAATAATCTTACTTATTTATTTATTTGACTGTGCTGGTTCTTAGTTGCAGCACACAGGATCTTCGACCTTTGTTGCAGCATCAGGACCTTTAATTGCAGCATTCAGACTCTTAGTTGTGGCATGTGGGATCTAGTTCCCTGACCAGGGATCAAACCCAAGCCCCCTGTGATGGGAACACAGAGTCATAACCACTGGACCACCAAGAAGTCCCCTAAATAACTTTTTAATCTACTGAGGAGCATTTTTGGAATGGATGAATCCTCATCTTTTTTTTTTTTTTTTCCTTTTCTGAAAAATCAAAAGAACACACACACACACACACATGCTATTTCTTGGCTACAAGTTTAGCAGACAGGGTTTTGGCTACAAGTGATCAAACATCCCATTCAAATTATTTAAGCCACTTTAAGCAAGAAAAGATCATTTATTCATGGTGCAATAGAGAAGACCAGCTTCACAGAGCTCGATTCAAGGCTCAAACAATGTCATCAGGGACGAATTTCTCATTCCTCACTCCTCAGCACTTCTCGCTTGGCACTGGCTCCATATTCAGCCTCCAAAGGATGCAGGATGCCCATGCCATCTGCCTTCTCTCCCTACAACTCCAAGAGGACAGACCTTATGTGTGTCCAGGAGCCCAGGAAAGGTCTTACCACACCTTGTGGACTCTCTCCCTCATGGCTGGTACCTGAAGCAGCCTTGGTGGCTGACAGTCTGTGAGAAACTGACTTAGGCATAAGTCTCCACCCACCGCTGGGGTCAGCACCATCTACCATCTCATGGACTAGGGGAGGAAGAGGATGACTCCCCAGAGGGAATTAGAGGCAGAATGGATACTTCCCTGGTGGCTCAGAGGTAAAGAATCCACCTGCCAATGCAGGAAATGGAAGTTCAATCCCTGAGTTGGGAAGATGCCCTGGAGAAGGAAATGGCTATCCACTCCAGTATTCTTGCCTGGGAAATCCCATGAACAGAGAAGCCTGGCAGGCTACAGTCCATGCGGTCACAAAGAGTCAGACAGGACTTGGCAACTAAAACAACCAGACAACAATGGATACCAGAAGAGTTTAGAGACACCAGAAGTCAGCATCCACCACAGAGGAGCCCCTGCAGTCTCTCAGAGGAAGAGTCATAGTGGGTACCTGGGTGGGTTTTCAACATTTCAGCAGGACCTCATGGCAGGAACATCACGGTTGAAACTAGCAAATGTTGCGTCACTTAGATAGAGTCCAGAGGCCCCCCACTCCAGGGGAAGGGAATTTCTCCATTAGTGAACATGAATGACGTGGCTCAGAAATGTGCCACAACCCAGAGAGAAGCTCTAACCCCCAAATGAAGAGCTGTGTTGTTGGAGGCCAATGGGGAGGAAAGTGGGCCCAGGGAATTATCCCTGAAATATGCACGTGGTCTTAGCGGGCCAGCCACATGAACAATCGTGCTCCTCTCACAAAACAAAAAGCAGAAGAAAAGCCCATAACGTCATTGAAATATTCTCCAGGAAGGAAAAAATGCATTGGGAAACTCAAGAGGCAAAGCTGAAGGAAGGACGCATTTAGTCTCAAGCCTAAAAGCAGAAAGTCACATTTCTCCTCACCCAGAGTCTGCTATCGTCATAAATGACAAACAGAAGCGAGTGGAAGATTTTTCTTCCTAATGGCGAAAAAGTCCAAGATAGCACTGAATAGAGCTGGTCATCTTACTGATCACCAATTTAACCAGTTTTGAAAGGTTTTATGAAACGCCTCTCCATCCCATTGGTAGAAGAGGGAGGTTATAATTTTGAGCAACAGACATTCCTGGGATGCCCCACATGGACCATTAGTCACTCACTAAAGAAAGCAGCAGAACAGCACATTTGGGTGCAATGACCTTTAAATGGGACAAGAGGGGCTCCAGGGGCTCGGATTTATTTAAGGGAAGGGCAGAGAAATCTCAATGGGCCTGTGGTAGGAAAGAGGGAACCAGAAATAATTGTGGATTATGAGGAGAGAGACTATTCATAGGTGAAAAATGAGAAGGGTTATGTATTCTTTTCCATCTGGATGGTAGTAAAAAAAAAAAAAAAAGGAAAATTAACAGCTATGTCTATCACCTTGGACAGACCAGTTGATCTCACAAATCTCAAAGGCCTCATCCACTGAAAATTCTACTCAAAACCTTTCTTCTGAGAAAGATGCACTACATCCTTTGTAGTTAAGAAATCTGAGTTGAGTGTCTTTGTCATCCACATTACTGAAATGATTTTGGTCAGATGTGAGGGACATTTTCAAGATGTTTGCTTTTCCAGTAATCCTTTTATGTTTAACAGTAAGTACTTAATTATGAGATTTTGTTTCTAAATTAAGGGGGAAATGGAGCTAGGAATGAGAGTAGAAATAACACCAAGAAAATAAACTGATAAACACTATGACACTTGTTTTAGAACCACAGAAATGTTGGTACTTTTAAGTTTATCAAATGGTTCTCAGAAGAATCCAATAAAAACATTTGCAAATAAATCTGTACCCTAGAATAGCATTCACAGAAACACAGATCTGAAAACTGCCTTCTTCCATAAAGCAAATCATATCAGCAGATCCTCATGGGTCTCACCCTGGAGACTGAGGATTCCAGTCTGTTCATGCTGCCCCTCACGAGAAGTGGGGCTTCTTCTACACTTAGATGGGTTTCTGCCCTTGGTTTTCTTGGGTAATTTTGGAGAGAAATGTTCAAAGGTCTCCAGAGACAATATCAAAAGAAAAGAAGAATTTAACTAAAGTTATGCATGCATCCCCTCTTCAACGAAAAGAATATGTAATTCATGTGACATGTTCAATTTTAACAAGGGCTGTTACTTGCCAAGGTGGAGAACATCAACTTGACTTTGAAATCATGTCTTTAAAGAAATACAATGCTAGCTGGTAGGCTGTGGTCCATGGGGTTGCGAAGAGTCTGACACAACTGAGCGACTTTGCTTTCACTTTTCACTTTCACAAACTGGAGAAGGAAATGGCAACCCACTCCAGTGTTCTTGCCTGGAGGATCCCAGGGACGGGGGAGCCTGGTGGGCTGCCGTCTATGGGGTCACACAGAGTCGGACACGACTGAAGCAACTTAGCAGCAGCAGCAGCAGCAGCTCAATGAATAAGGATGAAAGGAAAGTGAATTCTGTGTCAAAGAAAGAATTAGTAGTCTTGCCAAGGTTGCAAGCCAAGGCTGTTCACCATCTCCCTTCTGGTAGGCGGGTATCAGCAGTGGCAGGAGACAGGCCTCAGCTGCCTTCATCTTCATAGAGATTCTGCTCTTTTGGCCAACTGTAATATTGGTGCTGCTTGGAGAAATGCCCCAAGCCTCCAGCTCTAATCTGTGCCACCCCTCAATGGATAGAAGTCCCAGGGAGGCCAAGTTTGCGGACCATGAAGCAGGCCTTCCTAGCCACTCTGTCCCCACCATCCATACAGCCCTGGTGACATTGTGCTGAAGTGCAGAAACCCTCTAATTCAAAGGGCCCAGAGCGGTTCTAACAAAGGAAAAGAATCATTTATTACTGCCTTTAGTGTGAGTATTCAGAGCACCAAAGCACACCCCAAAATCAGTTTGTCATCTTACTAAATAGGATACATCCAGCCATACTTGGGGAACCATATGCTTAACAGATTTTAGATACTTATATTTTATCCCTTCTGGCTTACAATGAATAAATTCTGGATGAATGAACTTTAATATAGTTAATAAAAGTGCTCACACTATCTAAAACCCTGAGTTTCAAGAAGTTGAAAATAATTAATGAGTAGCTATAACTTCTCTTCCAAATGATCATTAAGTATGACTTTTAGTAACTTTTTAAAAAATATTTTAACAAGCAGAAGTTATAGCTGCTCATTGATGATACATTGAAGTTTTTTTTGAGTTTTCATGTTTACTCAGAGGAACCAGAGATCAAATTGCCAACATCCGCTGGATCATGGAAAAAGCAAGAGAGTTCCAGAAAAACATCTATTTCTGCTTTCTTGACTATGCCAAAGCCTTGACTCTGTGGATCACAATCAACTGTGGAAAATTCTGAAAGAGACAGGAATACCAAACCACCTGAACTGCCTCTTGAGAAACCTATATGCAGGTCAGGAAGCAGCAGTTAGAACTGGACATGGAACAACAGACTGGTTCCAAATAGGAAAAGGAATACGTCAAGCCTGTATATTGTCACCCTGCTTATTTAACTTATATGCAGAGTACATCATGAGAAACGCTGGGCTGGAAGAGAAATATCAATAACCTCAGATATGCAGATGACACCACCTTTATGGCAGAAAGTGACGAGGAACTAAAAAGCCTCTTGATGAAAGTGGAAGAGGAGAGTGAAAAAGTTGGCTTATGGTGGATTCATGTCAATGTATGGCAAAACCAATACAGAATTGTAAAGTAAAATTTAAAAAAAAAGTTGGCTTAAAGCTCAACATTCAGACAACTAAGATCATGGCATGTGGTCCCATCACTTCATGGGAAATAGATGGGGATAGAGTGGAAACAGTGTCAACAGTGTCAGACTTTATTTTGGGGGGCTCCAAAATCACAGCAGATGGTGATTGCAGCCATGAAATTAAAAGATGCTTACTCCTTGGAAGGAAAGTTATGACCAATCTAGATAGCATGTTCAAAAGCAGAGACATTACTTTGCCGACTAAGGTCTGTCTAGTCAAGGCTATGGTTTTTCCAGTGGTCATGTATGAATGTGAGAGTTGGACTGTGAAGAAAAAAGCTGAGCGCCCAGGAATTGATGCTTTTGAACTGTGGTGTTGGAGAAGACTCTTGAGAGTCCCTTGGACTGCAAGGAGATCCAACCAGTCCATTCTAAAGGAGATCAGCCCTGGGTATTCTTTGGAAGGAATGATGCTAAAGCTGAAACTCCAGTACTTTGGCCACCTCATGCAAAGAGTTGACTCATTGGAAAAGACTCTGATGCTGGGAGGGATTGGGGGCAGGAAGAGAAGGGGACGACAGAGGATGAGATGGCTGGATGGCATTACCAACTCGATGGACATGAGTTTGGGTAGACTCCAGGAGTTGGTGATGGACAGGGAGGCCTGGCATGCTGCAGTTCATGGGGTCACAAAGAGTCGGACATGACTGAGCGACTGAACTGAAGTTTCTCTCTACATTACTACTAGAGTTATCTTTATAATAGTCCAACCATGTTTCCCTACCCCCCACACTACCCTGCTTAGAATGAATTGATGTTACTTACAAAATAAACACTAAATTTTGCCAAAAGAGCACCTTAATTTTCCTCCATCTTTGCATGGCATACTTCTACTTTTCTTCATTACCATCGTAAAAATCAACTCTTCTACCAAGCTATCCAACCCAAACTCTCCCAGGAAAAGTTGCCATGTCCCCTCTGAGCCTTCATAATACTCGGTATATCACTTTTTCTACCGTGTTGATGTTACTTGTTTATATATCTATCCCCCACATGAACTCGCTGCAGCCAGATGCTGTGCCCTGTCATCTTTGTATCCCTACTGCCTTGTATGGAGCTAGTTGGTAGCCAAGAAATTATACGCTGGATGAAAGGATAGATTAATGAGAGCAAAAAGACAAAGGCAAAGAATGGTGCTACTATTTAGAGGAAGGAACAGCCCAAGAGGGTAAAGATGGAAATGGGAGGTTCCTGGGAGAATCCTAGATTCCGACTCCGCAGGAATATGTTTCTAGTCATAAGAAACCCTAAAAGGGACTTTCCTGGCAGTCCCATGATTAGGACTCCACACTTTCACTGCTGAGGGCATGGGTTCAATTCCTGGTCAGGGAACTAAGTTCCCACAAGCCATTCAGCACAGTACAAATAAATAAATTTTTATAAAGAAACAAAATGAAAAGAAAAGAAACCCTGAGCAATGGTGTTAGAGGTTAGAACACCTGGGTCTGGCATCACTAATCACCCACTTTTACAGCCTTTGTTCACAGCCTCCTTGTGAGCCTAGAGGCCCATATGCTGATGGTCACCAGGGCAAAATGAATACAACCCAAGTATATTTAGCATTCAAAATAACTCTGAGCCACAAGACATTCTGGGAAAGCTTAAATGTGTAGATGATGTCTACACACTTAAAATTAACTTGCTACTCTAAAGGGACAAGAATTTACAACTTGGAGTCTTTAGTCTCACTTCCAAACTGGCCACACATCCTATAATTTGCTGCATCAACTTCACACTGTGAGAATGCTCTCTCCCCAAAGAGCAACCAGAGATGACTATTCTTTATACACTGGAAGAGTCGTGATCAATGTGAATACTTGCAGAAGCATGTTTTATGAGTGGGGAAGGGGAAAAGCTACTGTAATCTTCCTCTTTGGCCCAAGGAAGGGTGGATCCAGTTGCCTGTAGCACTGGCAACTGCTGTACACAGCACACCCCTCTCTCATGGTTACACTTTTCGCCTCAGTCAGCCAAGGGGATAATTATGAAACCATTGTCTGTGATGATTACATGTTAAGTGTGAAGTATACAGTCAGTGACAATTATGGGTTATTGAGGTGGTTATTTGGGTTTGATTGACAGGATGTGTGCACCTCTATGGAAAGCTTAGTATTTCTTAATTTCTGACAACACATACTCTACATAAGAAAGTACTGTATTTCTGAGGAAACATAAGAAAATATGTACAATGAAAGTTTTGTATATCTGTGATGAGGGGATCCTTTCATAAGGATCTACCTGAGGTAGGTGATTTAGGGATGGGAGTGGTGGCTTCCCAGGTGGTGCTAGTGGATGAGTCTGCATGCCAAGGCAGGAGACAAGAGACACAAGTTCAATCCCCTGGAGGAGGGCATGGCAATCTACTCCAGTATTCTTGCCTGGAGAATCCAGGACAGAGGAGCCTGGTAGGCTACAGTCCATAAGGTCCCACAGAGTCAGACACAACTGGAGCAACTTAGCACACAAGCACGTACATAGTGGGAAAGAGGGGAGTTTGGAAAACCAAGAGTGACTGTGGGTTTAAAGCCAAATAGTCCCTGAATTGACCCAGCTCAGTCATTCCTCTGCTCCAGGTTTAGAAGGTGAGGCAAACACTTTCTTCACTTACAATACCCAAATAGTGCTTTGAGAAACACCTTTGTTATCCTCTGAACCTGAATAAGAAGAATTAGAAGCCCATTTCCATAGAATTATCAAGCATTAATCTTTCAATACAACAGAAGGGCTACTGACTTTACATTAAATTTTTAATACTGTTCAGATCTATAGTTTCACACAGGCTTCCCAGGTGGCGCCGTGGTAAAAAATCTGCCTGTCAACGCAAGAGATGAGGGTTCAATCCCTGGGTCAGGAAGATGCCCTAGAGCAGAAAATGGCAACCCACTCCAGTATTATTGCCGGAGAATCCCCATGGACAGAGGAGCCTCAAGGGCTACAGTCCAGGGGGTCACAAAAAGTCAGACATGACTGAACACACACACACACACATAGCTCCACACACAAACACACACACAAACTGCTTTCCTCCATCTCAGAAAGTGCTTCCTACTTTCCTGTAACCTTCAAAAACTAGAAAAACAAACACTGCCACTTCCAGGAAGGGTTACCATCTGTGGGGCTGGCTCAGAAATGAATGCCAATAAGAAAAGGAAAAATGGTTCTGTGGAGTGTGGAGCTCTCTCTGCAAGAATTTTCTGGTGGCACAAATGAGAGTCCTGGTCAGAAACTATCAACTATGACAATTTCTGATTTCAACCTTCTACATTATTGTTGAAGAGCAAACTTGAGTGTTACCCAATGATTCTAACATGATTTGGTGGTTTTCTAATTTTAACCTAAAATTAAAAAGTGAGTACAGGCACAGCTGTCACATAGATTATGATTCTGTAGTAGTTCCACATAAGCCAAAGTCACCCCAAAACTGCCTAAAAGTTTGTCCACTACTCTGCGCTGCCAGTCAGCATCACGTGGCTAAATATTCTGACATTCATATGGCAGAGAAAAGTGTTGTTCATTTGTGGCTAGTGTTCTCATTAAAGTTTGCCATTGATTCAGGGCAAAAGGGCCTAGTGAATCAAAAAGGCCAAAAATTTACACATTCTTCATAGATAACACACACACGTCCCAAAAGAAAAGCTACAAAACTACTAACCTTGCAGCCATGAACCACTGACTCTTAAAATAAACTATGTTCTTGCCAAGCAGTGTGTAAAACATGAGAAATTATACACCATAGTACATGATTTAAGCCATAAAAATGGGACATATTGGCACAATGAAGAGGGAGGCCTAAGACGAAGTCCAAGCCGTCTCACAGTCCATGCAGGGTTGGACCATCAGAAGAAGCATTCTTTACATTTTAAAATAAACGTCCAAAAGTTGTCCCCCAAATGGAAACCCCGTCCTCACCTTTCACTCTATTTCCTGCCCCAGGAGACCAGGACAAGAAATGTCCCCAGACTGAGACATGTGTACATTTACAGGCACTTATTCTCCAGAGTCATCATTGAGAATTCAAAGTTCTAGAACTTTTCCATGATTCTTGGAACCTATTTGAAGGTACCCCAGATATTCCTAAAACTCATCTGATGTGATGCTTCCAATAAGTAAGTTAAGAATATAAAACACAAAGGGAAAGTGGCAGTTACTCAGTGGTCAGACTCTTTGCAACACTCTGGACTATAGCCCACCAGGCTTCTCTGTCCATGGGATTTCCAAGGCAAGAATACTGGAGTGGGTTGCCATTCCCTTCTCCAGGGGATCTTCCTGACCTGGGATCAAACCTGGGTCTCCAGCAATGCAGGCAGATTCTTTATCATCTGCGCCACCGAGGAAGCCAAAACAGAAGTCTGCCCCTTAAACACAGGACTCTGTCTGTTGAAGGTACAAACCCACTTAACACTAGAACTGTGGAGATAAGCCATTATGGGCTCCATCCAGGTTAAAAAAGAAATAGCCTCAGGATCTAATTAATTTCACATGAAATTACATATAAAAAAATATTTTAAGAAAATATTTTGAAGCAAATGTAAATTCTAAATAATTTTGTTTTTCAGTCGTTCAGTCATGTCCAACTCTTTGTGACCCCATGCGTTGCAGCACACCAGGCTTCCCTCTCCTTCACCATCTCCCAGAGTTTACTCAAACTCATGTCCATTGAGTAAGTGATGACATCCAACCATCTCATCCTCTGTCATCCTCTTCTTGTCCTGCCCTCAATCTTTCCCAGCTTCAGAGTCTTTTCTAATGAGTCAGGTCTTCACATCAGGTGGCCAAAGTATTGGAGCTTCAGCATCAGTCCTTCCAATGAATATTCAGGATCGATTTCCTTTGGGATTGACTGGTTGGATCTCCTTGCAGTCCAAGGGACTCTCAAGGGTCTTCTCCAACACCACAGTTCAAAAGCATCAACTCTTTGCTTCTCAACCTTCATTATGGTCCAACTCTCACATCCATACATGACTGCTGGAAAAGTATTTGACAATGTCATAACCACTGAAACAGTTGGTGAAATATAAATCATTAGGATTCCACATTTATCAGCTAAAATAATATCTCCATAAATATAGCCTTGTATCTTATAAAGCTTTCTAAACCTTACTAAAAGATGCAAATTCCAAATGCAAATAAATTCTTATGTTTGCCAAACACAGAGTATTAACTTCTACTTTTTCCATTTTGTAAATTTTAGGGACTAAGCTTTTAACCAACTGTTTCAGCGATTATGACACCGTCAACTACTTTTCAGACTAGCATTTTCTAAAGAGAATCAAAAAGAGAGAAAGAAAGGAAAGAAGGAAGGAAGGGAGGAAGGAGAGAGGGAGTAAAGGGAGGAACAAAGGGGAGGGAGGAAGGAAGAAGGAAAGAACTTTATGAAACACAAGTCATTCATTCCTTTGATATTCAGATCTAAATGTGACTTTATTTCTGAAATCGCTCATACTATTTCACTTCATTTCATTCCCTTCAGAAATGTCCTTTCAATATATGGAAAACTAAGAGGGCAGGAGAATTCCAGGAGGATGAATTAGGTTCAGTGGCTTTCTGAACAGAAACCCATGTGATGAACACTGGGACGTTCCCAACACTCCCTCTCTCCGGAAGTCCATTGATTCTCCACAGACTGGAAACCATTCACCAAAGTGTCGCGTCTGTGATTTCTCCTATGCGTATTCAGTGCAGCAGAACGTTAAAATGCAGGCGACAAGTCCAGTCCTGAGGGAAACTGCCTCCCTAGACCTGCAGTCGCTTTTATAGTTGAGGACTGACTTCAGTGACTGGGAGCGGGGATGTCCATAAAAGTAACATATTCCCAAACCCAAAAGAGCCGGCCTGAGCAAATTTTCTTTTCCGAAAAGATTCTGCGCAGTGCCAAAAGAATGACTTTAAGAAATGTTTGTGGGAGTTTCTTGACCCCAGAATGTTTTCAAGGTGTCAGTTTGGGCTGATCCCCAATAATAGCAATTCATAGGTTAGTCAGATGTCAGGTTTTACAGTGCATGGCTTTTTAAAGAGGGTTTTTGTTCCTTCTCTCCCTTCACCACTAGCCCAAAGTAAACTCTAGTTCACGTCTATTGTCTGTGCTTTTCAATTACGAATCTTCTTTTCTCCTCTCATCTCTCCACCAGCACCTCCAAGGCAAGCAGCAGAAGATAGGGGTGAGTAGGGACCCTCCAGCACTGTGGGACCCCACTCAGGGACATCTTGCTTAAACTTCCCAAATCTTTCAGCATGTTCATTCAAGGATGACCATTTATTCAGGGAAAAGTTGAAGTTTAGGTTTTTGACTTCCAAAAATACAAAAAATCAAGTCAATGCAGTAAATTATTCCTAAATGTACAGAAGGAGGCTAAATAAGCAATGTAACTATAAATTTCATCCAATTTTGAAGGTTCTCAGAGCTATGAATCTTCTTTACACAGATGTATATGTGTGTGTAGTCATAAGTGAGAGAGACGACTTTGATTCATTAAAGCCTGTTTTATTTTCCTCTTGGGCATACTCCAAGAGTACATTTCTTTGCCTCCCGCACAGATAGGTGGGGCTCGGTGACTGGCCAGTGGAACAAGGGGCAGAAAGGATGTTTGCTGGTTTCAAGCCTGATCCATAAAAACACTCCCACCTCTCATCTCTCATTGCAGACCAGATGCAGAAGTGGCTTCCAAAGGCCGGGAGGTAGATCTTTTAGATGAATGAGCCATGGCCTCAATGACCATGTGAAGGAGACCTCTCCCCAAACCTTCCCTTCAACCCGCATTGTACCATGACATCACTAAGAAGTAAATATTATTGTGTTAAGTCATTAAGACTTTGAAATTGTTCATTAGAGCAGTGAGCTTGTCCTAATACTTGGTGGCTGGAAAATCCTGAATTATATTTCTTCCTATAATAAAAAGCACTAATATGTAATAGGATGAGCTGCTTGAACTTCAACAGAGTATAACCCTGAGCTTGATGATTTAAAGACCTTTATAAACAACAAGTTGTGGTCAAGCAGATTGATTTCTTCAGTTCATTAAAAACCCTGATTTCAACATATATACCAAATACTTTTCCTTACCCTTTCAGGAGAAAACATCCTAGCTCTTATGCTATTCTTTCCTAAAATTTATTTCCTCCTAAAATGTGATTCACTTTTTGAAGATGATCAATGTCATAAGGTGTTATGTTTTTCCACCACCCCACAAAAAAACAAATATCACATTTTATTTGGACAACTATTACCCAAATTTCATCAACATTCATCACTTCTAGAGCAGGTTTATGGTAGAACAACTAATAAAAATGGAAAATGCCAACTATTCCATCTTAAAAAAAAAAAAAGACCTTATTTCTTTCAGCCTAGAAAATACAAGATTTTCTGACTAAGAGAAAAACTCAAGTGTCATCCAATGTTTCCCAGCAAGTACATTCTATATACGTAAAGTTTTCCTTGAGTAGAAAGAGGAGTAATTTTTGCTATTGAGTCAGAGTTAGCAGAACTGAATGAGGGCTTCGAAAGTTCTAGAGCCTGGTAGCTGTGGTGTCTGATCCAAGGTGATCTCTGAGCCACAATGGAGTTCACATCTTCCTAAGTGAGGTAAGAAATTGTTTCCACTCTGATATGCCACCAGCTGTGTGGCAGCCACAATTTTAAAGTGGTAACAAGGATTTGCACTACACAACACTTTATTTAGAATATGATTAGAAAAAAGACTTTGGCCTTAAACAGTGAATATCAAGTTTCCCTTTGGAATTTAAGTGTATAGCCAGCTTTAGCCCTTTAACATTAAAGATTTTTAAGATACAAAATCTAGCCAACTTTTAGTTGTAGCTTAAGTCTGCCTAACTATAAAAATAGACATTTCCAGAAAAGACTACAAAAAACAATTGCTCCACTACAATAAAAAGCAGTAAGGTAGGTTATATATACTCAGGCATCAGTGTAACCTCAGCACTTTTAAACCCTTTACCACAAGTTTGCAGTTAACTGACCTATGTATGTGGGGTTCCCAGGTGGCTTGGTGGGTAAAGAATCCACCTGCAATGCAGGAGATGTAGGTTCAATCCCTCAGTCAGGAAGATCCCCTGGAGGAAGAAATGGCAACCCACTCCAGTATTTTTGCCCAGAGAACCACATGAACAGAGGAGCCTGGTGGGCTACAATCCATGGGGTCACAGAGTCAGACACTACTTAAGTGACTTAGCACACATCAAGCCACACAAAGACATAGGAAACAAACGTATATCATGGAGTACTAAAGGTTAGTCTGAAAAAACTATACACTGCATGTTTCTATCTATATGTCATTAGAGAAAAGGCACTACTTTGTGAAAATACAGTAAAAGAGTCAGTAGCCTCCAAAAGTTTAGAGGGAGTGGAGATGGATGAATAGGTGAAGAAGAGGGGATTCTTAGAGCTAGAAACTATAATTTCATTTGCTATAATGGGATTCATTTGACTTTTTTGTGAAATTAATCTACATGCCTATTACTAATGTCATTGTTGGTGGATTAATACCTTCTTAGAGAAGTGTTTCTCATCTTGGAGATTGCTGAACCCCTGAGGGTTTGAGTTCATGGAGTAAAGTGAAAGTGTTAGCTGCTCAGTCATGTCCACCTCTTTGCAACCACATGGACTCTAGCCCACCAGGCTCCTCTGTCCAGGATTTTCCAGGCAAGAGTCCTGAAGTGAGTAGCCATTCCCTTCTCCAGAGGACCTTCCACACCCAGGGATTAAACCTGGGCACCCTGCATTGCAAGTGGATTCTTCAGCATCTGTGTCACCGAGGAAGCCCCTATGGAGTACACATTTGCCTACATATTTTGTGTTTTTCTTTCATTCTTTTCTTTCAACATGTCTTCGATTTCTAAATTAAAATAATTTCAAAATAACACAAGTTCTATATGATACTATAATGGCTGGTTCATGACACTATACATTTGTGAAAAGCCATAAAACTGCATCATACAAAGAGATAAATTTAATGGAAACTATGGACTTTAGTTAATAATAATGTATCGACATCCGTTGTTGATTAATTGTAACAAATGTGCCGCACTAATGCAAGAGATAATAGAGGAAACAGAAGACAGGGAAGGGAAGTATGTGAGGATGCGTGTGTGTGCTCAGCCGCTTCATCGTGTCCAACTCCTTGTGACCCTATGGACTGTAGCTTGCCAGCCTCCTCTGCTCATGAGATTCTCCAGGCAAGAGTACTGGAGTGGGTTGCCATGCCCTCCTCCAGGGGAATCTTTCCAGGTCGGAGGTAGAACCCACATCTCTTAGGTCTCCTGTGTTGGCAGGTGGATTCTTCCACTAGCGCCACCTGGCAAGCCCGTATGTGGGTATATGTCTGTTCAGTTTTTATGTCCTAAAAAATAAAGAATACTATTAAGGGGAAAAAAAGCAAGAAGCTGGGTAATAGATACAGAGGGATTATTACACTATTCTTTTTTACTTCTATGGTGACTGCAGCCATGAAATTAAAAGACGCTTGCTCCTTGGAAGAAAAATTATGACCAACCTAGACAGCATATTGAAAAGCAGAGACATTACTTTGCCAACAAAGGTCCATCTAGTCAAGGCTATGGTTTTTTCAGTGGTCATGTATGGATGTGAGAGTTGGACTGTGAAGAAAGGTGAGCGCCCAAGAATTGATGCTTTTGAACTGTGGTATTGGAGAAGACTCTTGAGAGTCCCTTGGACTGCAAGGAGATCCAACCAGTCCATTCTGAAGGAGATCAGCCCTGGGATTTCTTTGGAGGGAATGATGCTGAAGTTGAAACTCCAGTACTTTGGCCACCTCATGTGAAGAGATGACTCATTGGAAAAGACTCTGATGCTGGGAGGGATTGGGGGCAGGAGGAGAAGGGGACGACAGAGGATGAGATGGCTGGATGGCATTACTGACTCGATGGACGTGAGTCTGAGTGGACTCCGGGAGTTGGTGATGGACAGGGAGGCCTGGCGTGCTGCGATTCATGGGGTCGCAAAGAGTGGGACACAACTGAGCAACTGAACTGAACTGAACCGATGCTTAAATTTTTCCATAAGAAAAAGTTTTTACCACAGTTAAAAGTTTGCTTTAAAGTAATTTTTTTACATTTTAAAATTGAAGTTAGTTGATTTAAAATGTGCTAATTTCTGCTGCACAGCAAAGTAATTCAGTTATACATATATATATATATATATATATATATATATACACTCTTTTTTATATTCTTTTCCAATGTGGTTTATCACAAGATATGGAATATACTCCCCTGTGCTATACAGTAGGACCTTGTTTACCCATTCTATATATATAAAATAATTTGAATCTGCTGACCCAAAACTGTTTTTAAAGTTTTTAATCTATTTGGATTTTTTTGAATTGCAATCAATTAAACAATTAATTTTGGATAATATGATTTTAAAAAAAGGAAGTTAAGCATCACAGATTTTAATTTATCTGATTTTTACCTGATAAGGTGTTTAACACATAGTCTGACTCTACTCTGTGAAAAACATTTTTTCTGTTCAAGGGCTGGGGTTGGGCGTCAAGAGAACTACAAGTCATCCCCTGATATCACATACCAGATTAGGTTAATAATCTACACATTGATCCTCCTTACCTGAGCACAAGCTCAGAGACAAACAGTAGGGGAAGAGAGAAGTGTTCAGTTCAGTTCAGTTCAGTCGCTCAGTTGTGTCCGACTCTTTGCAACCCCATGATCCCAGCACGCCAGGCCTCCCTGTCCATCACCAACTCCCGGAGTTCACTCAAACTCATGTCCATTGAGTCGGTGATGCCATCCAGCCATCTCATCCTCAGTCACCCCTTCTCCTCCTGCCCCCAATCCCTCCCAGCATCAGGGTCTTTTCCAATGAGTCAGCTCTTCGCATGAGGTGGCCAAAGTATTGGAGTTTCAGCTTCAGCATCAGTCCTTCCAATGAACACCCAAGACTGATCTGAAGAAGTGTTAGTATCTGCCTTACCCCGAGGTTTCAGAAATGTCTACATGAAATCAACAGCAGCAGCTGTTACTGGTCACAAGTCACCTCTTTGGGACCACAGGGCCAGTCTGTTTTATCGAGGATATCCAAGCAGTGGACATAAGGGTGAGTGCTTTTGTCACCAGCTACAGTCACTTGATGAGAAGAGCTGACTTGGAAAAGACCTTGGAAAAGGCCCTGATGAAAAGATGTTTGGAAAAGAGTTTGGAAAAGATGTTTAGAAAAGAGTTCTCTTGATGCTGGGAAAGATTGAAGGCAAAAGGAGAAGGGAGCCACAGAAATGAGATGGTTAGATAGCATCACTGACTCAATGGACATGAATCTGAGCAAACTCTGGGAGATAGTGAAGGACGGAGAAGCCTGGAGTGCTACAGCCCACTGAGTCACAGAGTCGGAAATGACTTAGCAACTGAACAACACAGTCACCTGGGCAGGCATTCCTAGTCCTAAAGAGGAAACAAAGGGGTTTCGGGTGCCTGCATGGTTCAGGAAGATCTCTTGTGACCTAGAGATGACCTTCCTTCACACCATGCAAGTTGGGACATATTTGCTGGGCAAAATGATTGAGAAGCTCTCTTTGCCAAAGTGATGAAAAGGCTGTGTGTCTGTGTGTATCCCAACTAAGCCCATTAATATATATTAAAATCAATTTATTTTCACAACAGATAAAAATAAATCCAAAGAAAGAAGACAAAAACATTTGGCTTTCCTCTTCTAAACCTTTCATTTTATATTGGAGTTGGGTTGATTAACAATGCTGTGGTAGTTTCAGGAACTCTGCTCAATATAATCTAACAACCTAAATGGGAAAATGTATAACTATATAGTTTTCTTATTCAAACAAAATGCCTCTTTATCTGTTCCTACTAAAAACAAAGGGAGAAATTCTTGCTGTCAAACTAACAACTATTAAAAGAAAAGAGTTAAGGAGGAATTTTAACAAGCTTTCCTAGAGTGCCTTGTAGCACCAATTTTACTGGTATACAGGATTTCTTTCCATATTTAACCATTTTTATTTCTGAACTAACTATGTCTTTTGGTTATGGTTGTTATGTGTTTCTAAGATATAAACCACTCATTAAATTTTTATTAAGAAATGTGTCCTCCACAGTTAAAAGGATAACCCAATCAGCTTTGTTGATAGCCATGTCAGAAAAGTCCACAAAAGTCTAGCTAAAAGATTGCTGAAATATAAGTACATTTTAGCACAGTTACTATCAATCCTGACCTACTAAAAAGTTCAGCTTCAAGTGAATAGGTGAAAGTAACAATATGCCACTGAATTCATATCCCAATTTAACAAGATTACATTACAAAATGTCTATCACTATTCTCTTTTGTGTGCATGTGAGTGTGTGTGTGAGAGACAGAGAGACTGAGCCTGTTGTCACTGTTTTTATTAGTCACCTTTTACCAGGCATCATTTACATCCCCACAGATGTAGGTAGCCATCAAAATCATCAGCAAGAAGAAAGCAAATGAGACTTCTATGTTCTAAAGAATATAAAGTATGAATTTAGGATGCAGCAAATGGTTAAACACATTAACCATACCCAACTGTGTGACCACTGGAGACAGACATCTCTTATTACATGGTGATGAAGCTATGTCTTGGCAGCAACGTCCTGGACAAGATCTTGAAGCAAAAGAAATGAAGTGAAACGGCAAAGTCTTACTGAACAGGGAACTATATTCAATATCTTGTAATAACCTATAATTAAAAATAATATATATATGTATAACTGAATCACTTTGCTGTACACCTGAAAGTAACACAACGTTGTGAATCAGCTATGTTGTTGTTGTTGTCATTTAGTCACTGTGTTGTGTCTAACTCTTTTGGGACCCCATGGACTGTAGCCCGCCAGGATCCTCTGTCCATGGGATTGCCAGGCAAGAATACTGGAGTGTGTTGCCATTTCCTTCTCCAGGGGATATTCCCAACCCAAGAGTCAAACCTGTGTCTCCTGCATTGGGAGGTGGATTCTTTACCACCAAGCCACCAAGGCAGTCCGTGAATCAACTATACTTCAATTTTAAAAGAAAAGGAAACTAATTGGAAGGGCAGTGAAAGTATTCATCTGGGTGGATCAGATCTGCTGTAGGGCATCTGCATTGGCATGGAATCATTCACAGGTTTGATGCCATTCTCTTCCCCAAAGGAGAAAACGCCACTCTAGGTCCCTAAGTTCACAAAACCATTGACATGTCAATTACCGAGAGTGAGCCCAGCACAGTGTCCATAGCCAAATGCAGCTAGAGAGAAGGTCAGTGTCCTTGAAACTTCTCTCTGGGTGTGCCATTGTGGAAAAATGAGCACCAGCCCTCACGTCTATGTGGAACAGAATTGAGGCAGCTGTGACCATCTCTTCCTCTCCTTTCCAAGGTTTGGTTTGAGCTCATAAGTAGCTGTGTTTATGTGAAAACTAGGACCATAGTATAGAAGGAGACTTTTTATCTTCTTATGAATAAAATATATCAAGATAACAGAATGTGGCAGTGATGAATGTGAGAGGGATTCCAGCACAGTTTTATGGATTTACTAATTTGGGGGAAACTCTATTAAGGCTAGCCTTGGGTATTAGCTGGTTTATAATGTGTCTCTTCTTCCCATGCACCCAGATTTTTCAAATGCCTTATAAAATGTCTTATGATTTGGGAAAGATCACAGTAACTTATTCCCAAGATCCAGAATACACTAAACTATACATAGTTCATTTCACATCACTGTGCTCCAACTCCCCTTTTCAGGAGCGTTCCAGAGGCCAGAAAGGGATTTCAAGTCACCCTATAACTTAGTGCTATAGCTTTTCATTCCTGGTCATCCTGGTGTTCCTATATATACAACCCCTTTCTATTATACACGAAAGGTACTGATGTATGGTATCCTCACGTGGGATAGGCTCCAGGAAAGGAGAATGATAGACTTAAAATAGGAGAAGTTCTGAAGATACATATCTGAGCAACAGGAAGAGATGGTTTCTGACAAAGTCTTGCATAATTGTCTTTTCTTTTTCCACAGTTGCAAAATGTCAATCTTTTTTTTCTTTTTTTTTAAATTGTAGTAAAATTGCTTTACAATGTTGTGTTTGTGTCTGCTATAAAACGAAGTGAATTGACTACATGCATATGTATATCCCCTCCCTTTGGACCTCTCCCCAATCTCACTCCCCCAGGTCATCACAGAGCACTGAGTTGAGCTCCCTGCACAATACAGCAGCTTCCCACTAGCTCTCCGTTTTATGCACATACGCGAAATCTAGAAAAATGGTATAGATGATCCTATTTCCAGGGAGGAACAGAGATGCAGACACAGAGCACAGCCATGAGGACACAGTGGCGGAGGGGTGGGAGGGCCGAATTCGGAGATTAGGATTGACCTATAACTTGTTATTTTTAAAAGCAACTTGTTCACTTAATTACCTAATGGTTGTCAAACTTTTAATCACTCAAAGCCATCTGGATGGGTAAACACAGCCATGACTAAAGGAAGCAGAAGGCTCTGCTGCCTTGCACAGCAAGGTCAGGCAGGGGGCAGCAGAACCCCTGGGAGGGCCTGCCAAGCCCTGCTGTCCCAGCTGGGTCTCTATCCCCACCCACACCATCACCTCTCCCTCCACGAAGCCTACACACCCAGGAGAGGAGAGATGAACACGAAAACAAACATGAAATGTGTGTGCAGTGGGGCAGGAGGAGACAAACCAGATCTGAAAATGTGACCTTGTTTCTAATGCTTGTATTTTCATTATTTGTGTTAAGCCCTACCCTGACCTCCTCTCTCTCATGATATTTCTGGCTAAAATATACAGAAATCACCTACTACATATGTTATGTCTGTATATAGTGGTAAAGATACAAATCTAACACATTCTTTAAGGTGCTTGACACTCCTGAGAATGTTACCAAGGAAACCTGGAGTGGGCCATGTCGCCATCAGTGCCTCCCAAGGGTATTGAAAACAAGGGGTCTTTCTTTGGACCTCTGCTTAGGGGGCTTGCCCTGAAAGAATCACACAACTGAGTGACTGAGAGAAAATTAGAAGAATTTTATTCTATTTTTTCAGAGAGCTGATTCTTTAAGAGACAAAAAAAAAAAATATGGTTCCTATGATGTTTGATGACACTGCTTCAATACTCTTCCACACAGACTCCTGAGAAGACCCTTCTCAGATACTCAGGGTGTTCATTCAGCCAAATTTCACCTGCATGAAATACTGGGCAGGAGGAGAGCTCTGCATGATTTATCCCGAGTCCCTGAGTCCCATGCCTCTGAGAAATCCTGAAATAATGCTCTATTTAGACAGGATTCTGGATGGTTACCTAGGGACCATTCAGTGATTTTAACTGCATTCTTTACAACTGCAATTTGATTAGAAAAGGAGAAGTTCCACGTGTCTGGTCAGTTTCTTAATGATTCACATAAAGACTCCTTATCATGAATTTCTCAGCAAGCCTCCCATTTTAAAATGAGATGATTCTCAAGTCAGCAGCCTGTCAATGTTAAGTCAAAGCTATAAACAGAAATGTGAAAGCATATTGCCCTGTTTGCTGGGGTTTTTTTCCCTGAGAACTCAGGACTTTAATTCATTATCACAGGTGAAGCTCAAGAAAGATTCCTCTTTAGCCTACAGCTGCAATATTCTCAAACACCAAACACTAATATTAGTAGGTAACACTTTGCTTGGTCTGTTTAGGGACTCAAAGACTGAAAATTTTCTTCTGGATAAATACAGCAACATCAAAATTGCTGATAAGTATAAATATCTATGTCTTTTTCACTCAATCCAGCCAACTATGATTTAATTCTTTAAAACATGGGCTTAAAGGATCTCAGGAGGCAGCACTCAGACTTATGGCATTTTTCTCCAGGTGGAGTGATATTATTTCAAAATGCAGTGGAAATTTAACAGTGGAAGCCTTGATGGAAATACATGATACACATAGAGTCTATTTTCATATTAAGCTATTACGTAGTGGCTCAGATGGTAAAGAATCGTCTGTAATGCAGGAGACCTGGGTTTGACCCCTGGGTTGGGAAGATCTCCTGGAAAGGGCATGGCAACCCACTCCAGTATTCTTGCCTGAGAATCCCATGAACAGAGAAGCCTGGCAGACTACAGTCCACAGGGCTTGAAAGGGTCAGACACAACTGAAGCGACTTAGAATGCATGCACATAGTATACTAATTAAATGATGTCTCATTTAAAATGTTGTATAAGTGCAAGTAAAAAAAAAAAAAATCTAAATTCAGGGGAATTCCCTGGCAGTCCAGCGATTAGGGACCTATACTCTTAGGGCTGGGCATCCATCCCTGGTTAGGGAACTGGGATTCCACAAGCCACACAGACAAAAAAAAAAAAAGAAAAAATTTAATATAAATTCAGAATTTTATAGGTCCAGAAACTCTAATGTCTGTAAAACCATTCCATGATTTCTCTCAAAATGTTATTTTATTTCAAATAAGCTAGACAAAATAACCTTGAGAGGAAAAATTCCTCATGCTTAAACATGTTGGTTGCTTCTCAAGAATTGCTACCTGAATTGAGAGAGATTCTCATTGAAGTTTTATTACTTCAGTGAAACCAAACTTTGTGTTGCAGTCAAGAGGTCTTCTGTGTGGGCTTCAGAGAAGTGAACCAAATTCACTGATGGTTTACAGCTTTGGGGACATGGCCCCCAGCCCTGAGTCCTGCAGGTCAATCATACTCACTGGAGGTGGTTTTACACAGACCAAGACCCCAAGGAGCAAAGCTCTGTTTGTCCCCCAGCTGCCCTTGTGTCTAGAGGAAATTCTGTGGGACCTGAACTGGGGACTACTGGTCCCTCACTGGGCTTCCCAGGTGGCACTAGTGGGAAAGAACCCTCCTGTCAATGAAGAGACATAAGAGACACTACCTGGGTTAGCTCCCTGGGTTGGGAAGATCTCCTGGAGGAGGGCGTGGCAACCCACTCCAGTATTCATGCCTGGAGAACCCCATGGACAGAGGAGCCTGGTGTGCCACAGTCCACGGGGTTGCAAAGAGTCAGACACAACTGAAACCACTTAGCACACACACGGTCCCTCTTTCCTTCTGACCTCTCTGAGCCCTTGGCTGTCAAAGAGGAGCCAATTCCTTCCTGCTGAACCATAATTGCCACCCAGCAGGCACTGTTCTCTCCTCTTACATGTAATATCAGCAGAAGCTATTCTTCCTGACTTTCTGTTAAAAATAATAACAATAATAGTCACTTTACAGTGTACTCTAAGTCCTTAACCTATATGAACATTTTAAATGCACATAAGTCCTATGAGGTAGATAGAAATACCACTGTACAGATGAGGAAATGAAGGCACAGAGAAGCAGAGCTGAGATTTCACCCCTGGAAGACTTAATGCAGAAAACAAAAACAAGGGACTTTCCTGGCAGTCAGGTAGCTAATACTTCATCTTACGGTGCAGGGGGTGTGGGTTCGATCCCTGGGTGGAGAGCTAAGATCCCACATGTCTCGTGACCAAAGGGCCAAGATATAGAACAGAAGCAGTGCTGTGACAAACTAAATGAAGACTTCAAAAATGGTCCACATTAAAAAAAAAAAAAAAAAACTCTTGTAAACAAAAGGAATGAGGTGAGCCAGGTTCCCAAGGCAATAGGGAATGGGGGGTGTGTGGAGGCTGGACAAGCCTTATTTGGATTAAAAAGCCACATATTATTTGGCCTCATGATGGTTCTGCTGTCAAATAAGAAACTTTACAATCTAGTGGAATGTAAATGACAAGTTACAAAATGCCAGGCATAAGCTAAAGCAAACATTCCTAGAAAGCTGACTGAAAGAAAAATTCAAGAATTTAAAGCCAAAAATTAGGCAATCTGTTGGTAAAGACTATGTCTCACCCCATTTTCCTGCATCCCTAATTCCCATGGGAATTGCTGCTATCAAAGATGTTTTTACTGAACATTTTATCAAGTATTCATAGTCCCTCTTTCTCCAACTGCTGCTAAGAAGAATTAAAGTGTTCTCAGCTGAAGGCGAGCTTTTTGGTCCGCCGGTTTATAAATCTTTCAGACTCTGGATTGAGTAATGCCATGAAGTTGGAGGGTCTTTCTCAGGAGCAGTTAAGCACTCCCTATGCAAGCGCTGCCTACGCAGCCCCTGAACTGCTTGCTCATCAGAAAAATGGTCCAAAAGTGGACGTCTGGTCCACGCGAGTAAATCACAAAATCCCCAGGTCAGGTTAGGAACCCTGAGTGATAATCCCTACAGATTTAGAGCTACGGAAGCCTGGCCAGTGAGAAGGACAGGGTGTCATGGAAAGCATTTCTCCCCAAAAATCACACATATGCATCACCTACCTCCAGGCAAAGCTGCTACACAGATGTCATGCTGGTGATGTGGGGGACCCGTGAAAATGGGATGCCCCTGTGATCTTGGGGTCAAATCCTCACTTCAGTCTCAAATCCAAAGCAGCACAAGATTTGAAAGGAACACATTTTGAAGTCCTCCTGATTAGTTCTTCAAGGCATCACCCAACATCACGTCCTCTATGAAGCCATCTCAGACACTCCTGGCCCTCACACCAGGCTGGTCAGGGGCCCTGTTCTCCAGCTCCAACAAGTTTTGGTTTCTCTGCACTGGAGCCCTTACCACCCTGTGGGGTCCATCATCCTTTGGCTAATGGATCTCCCCTTTAAATACTGTCCTGTCCTCATCATTGCCGAGCCAGCCCCTATACACCACTGGGGCCATAGTAGTGATTTCCTAATTCTTTATTGAATGGACTGCTGAATCATCTAACAATGTTAATGAGCAATTTGTCTTCCACCCATCATTAAGAGTTCAAGCTCAAGTTTAAAATGTGTGAAACTTTGTACAAGAATTCAAGAAATTCAAGAGTCCAAGAAATCAAATGGGATGGCTTTAAGGAAGAAAACCTGTGATTAAGTAATGTGCCCAACACTTCATCATTTTATTGCTTGTGCAACCTAAGATTCCATATGGTCTTCTCAGTGGTACAAAGAACGCACCTGCCGATGCAGGAGACGCAGGCAACCAGGGTTCGATCCCTGGATTGGGAAGATCCCCTGGAGGAGGGCATGGCAACCCATTCCAGTATCCTTCTCTGGAGAATCCCATGAACAGAGGAGCCTGGCAGGCTACAGTCCACAGGGTCGCAAAGACACTACCGGCAGACAAGACTGAAGTAACTTAGCATGCACACATAGTAGCTTAACAGTTAATGGGAAAAGTCTGCAAAGGACTTAAACTTTTTTTCCCATTTGATTGATTGTTTTATTATTTTATTTTATTTTAGAGTCCAGACTTTATAAACTCAGCGTCAGCAAGTCAGGGGGGAAGTTTTATAAATAAATTTTGGAATTTTTATATATGTATCTATTCTTAAAGGGCTTTATCTTAATTTCAAAACATCCTTTGAAAATTATGTCTGCACTCTTTATTCTTTTAACAAACCTTACCTTCATAAAAACCACAAAGAACATTGTCAGAATCCTTTTATCTAAAAGGCCACTTCCTGGTCAGTGAACTAAGATTCCCCACAAGCTGTGTGTGTGGTGTGGCCAAAAAAAAAAAATTTGTCCTTCTCAAAAGGCCACAATGCTTAATCTAGAAAAGCCTAAATTAATAATATTTTATTATACGAAGAAAGGCAGTGGGCTAAAATACAGTTTTAATGGCCAAAAACTAAATAAGGAAAAAAAAGAGAAAATAAGAAGCTAACAGATGGGACCCAAAGACATTTTCCTCCCACTACTTCTACAGCCACTTTTGGATTCTACAAAATTTCAACCTAGACTTGGGGAGTTTGTCAACGTATAAATTTTTAACCTTTAAATTCACACATTTGAACGAAACCTACTAGGTTAGAAGTCCTTGTTTGTTAGTCTTTGATTAAGTACTTTCCATGGTAAACTTCCAAGGATGAATGTAATCAGAGTATAGTGAGGTTTGGGAGGATTTTTTTTTTCATTTAATTGTTTCATTTTAGGGGAAAACCAAAGTGTGCATTAGCTCTGACTTCCACTCAACACATCCCACATAAAAATCCAAGAAGGAAACACCAACAGTCACTGTGCTTGTTCATTACTTGTGTGCATCTAGTTTTAAGGTCCTTTGGAGGTCTGAGGCATGATTAAACTTCATGTAAGTTGACTAAATTAATAAACCAGCTGTTGTCTTTAAAGCATGTCAGAGATTTCAGTGGAGTGGAAGAGTTACTTTCTGCTGCAGCTAATAAATTTTCGAGTTAACGTATCATCGGGTTTCAGTTAAAATTAAATCTCATATTCACAATGGCTGGACTAAACACACAACGTGTATCACCTTTTGAACCATTGCCTGTAGAAGTCGAACCCAGCTGCTTCTATATGTCTAGTTCTTCTCTGCAGCATTAATAGGTTCACAGGAAGCATAAGAAACGTGTGCTCCACTCACCTCAACGACACGTGTGTCTTCAGCAGATGGTGCCGACGGCCATGGAAAGGACCACTTTATCCTCAGAGCAGAGATTTCCAGGCATCCCAAGGTGTGCAGTCTCTCCCTGCCTGATTGCTTAAATCTAAGCCCCAACCTAAAAACATGACCTCACATGGATGCAGGCAATCTGCTCAGAAGTGCTGCCCCCTTCTTCAAATATTAACAGCCACCACCTCCATCGCAAAACAGCTTTTGGCACAACCCAGCTGGAAAACAGCTGAGAAATATTTAAATCCAGTGCTTAAGTGGCTTAGAGGATTACTAGTGGGATAAAGAGTTTTTTCGGCTCAAGGTGTCTGATTCAGTGACAAACTTGGTTGATAGTGCGTGGAAATCCGGGTCGCCAGTGAGTGTGAAAGTCATTATTACTTCCTTACAGCTCTTCTCGGACCTGATCATGCCCAGTGGTTCTGGCTCCCTCCTCAGTCCCTTTACAAGAAGTCTCACAACTACAAGATGATAAAAATGCCTCTGAGGAACATTTGACTGTTGGTCACAAATTCCAAGTGGATTTTGTTCTGCTTTCTGGTAAGTCTCTATAGTCTTCATAAGTTTCTAACCTCTCTAGCTCAGCCAGGCTTAAATGCTAGAAATCCCAAATTCCTACCAAATGAATGGTTTCTCCATTTATTCTGTGGCCTGGACACGTCAAGGCCACTTACAGCCATGCACAGTTAAAGATGTGTACATAGTGGTTAAGAACCTGGAGTCTGATGTCAGACCCCTTGGGTTGAAAGCCTGACTCTGTTACTTCCGAACTGTGAGCGTTTGGACAAATGCTTAATCCTCTTGTAGAAGGGGCCACAGAGCATGCACTTCTGAAGGGATGCATCCAATGAGTGGTATATGGAGGAAAGCTTTTAGGTAGAGAAATAGTAGGCACCCTTCCACTCCCTTCATTATGCCACGGATGATCAGCAGAGATAAGAAGGTGTAAAGTATTGTGAGGCAGCCCATATTGGCTCCTATACTTTTTCCCCTCGCCCATTCTCACTATGCTTCTAAAATTGCCCCCTTCCTTTCCCTTCCTTCAAATCTCCAAGGTAAAATTCCCAGATTCCCCCCTTCTTTTGGCCTTACCATGGCATGCAGGATCTTAGTTTCCTAACCACGGATTCCCAACCTGTGCCCCCTGGGTTGGAAATGTGAAGTCCTAACCACTGGCCCACCAGGGAGGTCTCTCCCAGATTTCTTAAAATCTGACTTGTTGTTCATAATTTAGTATGAATATAGGCTTAACCTTACTAGGATATACTTCCTTAATAAATGAGGAGTTTATTAACCAAGTGACTCATTTAACTAGTGAGCTCAAAAAGAGGTTATATTAGCCAGAGTCTTAACAATTCAGATAATGTGTTCAAATGAAGATAAGTGAGAATTCATTTACAATGAAGTGATCACAAAGTCAGCAATGGATGTTTGGAAACCACAAGGGATAATGCAGGAAGCCAGAGCTGACAGCAGCAGAGCAGCCACCACCCTTAAACCCAAAGGGACAAAGAGCGGAAGAGGGACCCAGAACCTGGAAGGAGAGTCACGGAGCATCGGCTTTCAAAAAAGAAGAGAAATTACATTATGTCAGGGGAGCAGCCAGTCCAAGACAGCTTAATCAAGACAGGACCAGGGAATAACAACCTCGACCTCACCACCTTCCTGCTCTCCAATCCCCATCAGCTAAGCCCAAAGGAAGCCAGAAGTTTCCAGAGTCTACCAGTGCAACCCATGCAGGTGGGCCTCAGGGCAGAAAGCAGGCTGGAGAAAGATGGAGAGGAGAAGCAAAGAGCAGATGGGAGCATCCAGCAGAGGGGCTGTGAGACCTTCGGGGCAGGACCATTCACTGCATCCTCTGCCACCCATCTCATCTCTGCATCCAGCAGAGGGGCTGTAAGGCATCCAGGACAGAGCCATTCATTCACTACATCCTCTCCCATCCCTCTCATCTGTGTTCTTCTCGTCTCCCCATAGATTCAGGAGTCAGCAACTTGGCACAGAAAGTCTAAAATTTTGTGTTCACAAAAGAGTAAAACTTCCCAAACTTCCCAAAACTTCCCAAAAGTGTCCTCTTCCCACCACTACACGGCTTCCTCAAAGCTTAAAAAAGAATCCAGTTCTGACTATGAGGCAGAGAAAGTAACTGTGGGGAAGGCTATGCTCCTTTGGCACACACACGAAGCTCGGAGTCTGCCTCTGTACTGGAAAGGTATTTCTCGAGCAGTCATATATCTCCAGGTTTTGGGCAGAAGCAAGGAAATAAGCAGAACATAAATTTAACATTGAAAATGAACCTGAGAGTCCGATTCAAATCTCAGGAAAAGGGTGCTTTGTAGGGAATCGGAGACCGTGACTCACACTTAAGGCAGGATATGGAAGTGGAGAAAGAGACCCAACTTGAACACACACACCATGTAAATCCTACTTTACTGTCAACTCACATCTGAATGTCAATTCTAAATGCATTTTGCAAACACCACAATGCAATGGAACTGCACTGAAAGTGAAAAAGAGTCAGCAGTATGCTTTTGGCAGGGGTCAACATTATTTGTGTGGCGATGGTTCAGGCAGTGTCCAAGAACCACAAATGCACTAAGGCAGATGGAAGCAGCTACCCTCACACTGGGCGAAGATAATCATCTGAGCCACAGTTAATACATGGGGCCCTTCACTGAACATACAAAGAGGTGAGACTGGGACCTGGGAAAATGTACTCAATTTGTTCTATGACTTCAAGACTGGCCATCTACATGACACAATGAAAACTCATTTGCAATCCTGGAGAACTGTTTTTTTTGTTTTTTGGTTTTTTTTAGGATATACTTTTGGATTGCAACTTGTCTAGCCCTGGGTGGAAAATACAAAATTACATTAATATAACATAAATTTACAAGAAATAGAGCCAGACCCATTAGGAATTTGTGACCGACATTCAGATTCTCCTCTGAGACATTTTTGCAGCACATAATGCCACAAAGGGACATATATAAAGAGCCACAGAAACAAGTCCCAGGGTCTTTCATGGGGCTGGAGAGACTCAAACTCCACTGTTACTTTTAAGAAATATGATCTTGGCCGAACTAGTCTTTTTTTCTCTGTAAGACAGAGCGGGACACTAACTAGGAAGGAAACGTGCATCTTATGCTGTTGTTGAGAGATTACAGCATCCTCCTTGTCCTAAAGCAGAATTACTTTTCAGTTGACTCCTCTCTCCTTTCCCTTGTTGAAGGGTTGAATAGGTAAGCCTTGTTAACTGGCACCTCATCACTTGCAATGGAGCCAGTCAGTATCAAGCATCTCCCTCAGAAGAGAGTGAATAGTGAAATCTGCAGTGTTCCACCTGAAATCTCTTTGGTATCTTGCTCTGGTCTCTAGTTTGGGTAGCAAAACTTAGGAAAGGAAAATGACCAGATTCCAAGCGAACAGAGTATTTTGAGATACTTTGGGGAATTGTCCATTTCATTTTTTCAAGTATTCCATATGAACCTTTTCTAGGAACAACGGTATCCTGATAGGACAGCAAGCAACACATGATATTCATTGAGATCTTTTTAGATGACAGCACATGAATGATGATTCATTAAGAACATCACTGCTTTTGAGTTAGCCAGTGGCTTGTACCACTCATCATGAAAGTATACAAGCTGACAGTAACCGAATGACAGTCAGAAAGCACTGCTGATGCTTTTGTGTGTGAGGACTTGGACTGCGCAAACTGAGAATGGACCAGTTGTGACTGCTGTCATCCATACTTTCGCGAAAAGGCTGCTATCCTTACTTAATCGAACTGTCTTCATGTTCAGTTCTGTGACCAAACAAGGACGTGCAAGACAAGATGGCAAAAATTACCTGGAGAATTCATTAGCCCAAGATCCCTCTCAAAGAACATGATGAGAAAATGAAATTTGGACAGTTGAGGATTATATTAACAGTGGGACATATAATCATTTGAACTCTTTTATGATTGCTGTTATGCAAGAGGTTTATAATACATTAGTCAAAACTATTCTCCTTTTCAGCCCACCTCTTCCCCCTCCTTCTTCTCTTCCCACCCACCCATGTACTAACTTTCTGGAAAAGGGAAGAAGACCTTCAAAATTTAATTTTCTAAAATAAACACTCAAATCTTCATGGGACATACCTAAGCTTTAGCTTGGTCATAAAAGGTTAAGTACTGTAATTAGAAATTGGGTAATGGGCAGGTTTTTTTTTTTTAATTTCTACTGAAATATAGTTGATTCATGATGCTGTATTATTTTCAGGTGTACAGCAAAGTGATTTACTTAAACATATATATAAGCATATGATATGTATTCTGTCATGGGGGGATTCTAAGATCACTGGATGAATGCACAAAATCCCAGGGCTTTTCTCTCCATTTTTAAACAGGACTTCCCTATAGGAGCTGTGAATTTCATGACCTCACCAAACATCCTGATACAGAAGAAGCAATGAGAGATAAATGGCTGAATGAAGGAAGTAACAGGAAATGACTGAATACACTAATGCACAAAAGCAGGTAATTAATTCTCACCTTTCTTATCCCTTATTAACCATGACCTGTGCACTCACTGAGTTTCTCAGTACCACAGGGATAGGCTTTAGCCAAACTGGAAACATCCACCCTAATAAAGGTGCACTATAGGCTCGCTGAGAGCAGGTCTGTTTTTAATACTGAAAATAGAAGAACTGCCGAGGTGTCCACATGGACGGATTTCCTGTTCCTGATTCCACCGTGTGGTTTGGGTTCTACACTAAGCCTAGATTAGCAGATTTAATCATTTTTGTTTTTAGAAGAAGGGAAGAAAATCCCACTCTCTTCCTACCTAGATTTAAGATCAGAGTATATTCAAGGCATATATAAACCAGCCCTGGATTCTGCACACTTTAGCCAACGGTCAAATACCTTAACCCAACAATCCACTCTTCTGTCCAGAAAAGTTCTATCATTGGGATTTTCTTACATTTATGAAAAATTATTGATTTTATCTAATGTTTAGATTAAAGAAATGAGGGGAAATACAAAATCTTTCTTTCTCTCTCTTTTGCATTTTTAATCTAAAAAAAAAACTTTCTACTGTAGTATCAACAATAACTTGATGTGTTCCGCCATCTTTTACTTACTTTAATGATGTTCACTTTAAGAAAAGCTCTGAAATGATTTGACTGAAATAGGGAAAATGCTGGAGGGTCTAGAAGACCTTGTTACTTTTGTTTCAGAAATGTTCAACTATAACTGGCTGAAACTTTAAAGGTTTTAAAGTACAATTAGTCCTTGACTTTCAAACACTATAGAGTTATTCACTTCCTGACTCCTCCTCTCTACCCTACCTTCTGGGAAAACTCAGAACTTTTAGAGAAACTGTGGGATCATACAACAAAGAAACTGGGAAACTCAGGAAAGGTTCTGTGCTGTGTATCTCCAATGAATGTTTCCTTTGAGGATCCAGGACATCAGAGCTGCAAACTGGTCCCTTGAGGAGGGTCTGCTGGCGTGGCCAGAAGTAGCCCACTGGAAACAAGAAATGTAACTGAAGTCTAGCATTTTATTCAAGTGAGTCTGCATTCAACCACTAATACTTCTATATTTGTTTTAATGTTTACATACTTTAAATTAATTACCATGAAGAAAATTGACACTCCAAGAACAGATACCACATCCCCTGCCAAGGCTGATGTATGAGCGCCCAGTTCTAGAAGCAAGACTTGAATGTCTGCTCTGAAAGACAGACTAGCATCCCTTATGGAATGTTTGTCTCATCTAAAATACACTTACTTCCTCCCCAATTCTGCTTAAATGTATCTTTCCACTTTCTTAAGCTGTCTAGAATTCTGCTAGTTAAACATCTGTTTGAACCTCCTTTAAAAATACTATGCAACTAGAAAAGATAAGCAGTTACAAATCAGTGATATGCTATTACAAAGAAATTCAATCAAATTGTTTCTCTGTCAGTTTGCATTTGGCATCAGCTGCCAGAATATCAGAAAGTCTATCTCATTTCTGAAGTATGTCAGTGAAATCTTCACCATCTTCTTCAACAACTGTTGCAACTACCAAGGTATAGATTTTCAAGCTATTGAGAGTCTGCCATGGCACAGGTAATGTGCTAAAGTGTCATCCATATACGTAAAGTACTATATAGATTCATACATTTATTTAATCCCATAACTCTATGAAATTCTGAGTACAAGCATTTCAAGTAAGAGATTGAGTAAAAAAGTCAATTAGTAAACTAAGTTAGAATTTAGTCTCAACCAGTCTGATTCAGAATTTATGTTCTTAGCCATTAGTCTCTGCTGCCCAGAATGAGAGAGACAGACCAAATTACTGTCTCACTGGATGTCCCTGCCTCTTCCCACATGCTCATGACCATCACCCTCTGCAACTTCACAGCCAATCCCAAGTTTCTTATGCTGCCAACTTATGCTGCCAGTGCACAGGGTCCTGGGAACGGGGGAGGGAGCTGACTAGACTGTGCACAGGACAACATATCAGGATCAAAACAGCTCAAAAGCACTACTGGGTACACCACTGTCCTTTCCTTCTCCATACATACAGACATAGCTCCAAAAACGAAGCTTTTGCAAATGAACTTTACATTCCTAGTGGCACCGAACCAAAGTCAAAGATATTAGTTGCCATAGCAACCAGTTACAATTAATTTTGAGCATGTTTATATTTACCTTAAGCTCTCTTTCTTCATTACAGGTCCCAATTAAAGATCTCTCAACTCGGTGAAGATGAAGCAACATACTTTTGTATTACCTTAATATAGGTCCTTAACATTCAAGGAATTTGCATTATATAGGAAAAACTTAAAAAGCAGACTCACTGAGGGTGTGCCCAGCACATTAAAGGAACAAGGGTGGTGACTGGGGTTGGTCAGCAAGGCACCCTTCTTGTGCATGCATAGTCTCACTAAGAATCACCACAGGACTTGAGGCTACCCACTCACCTTGAGTGAGCACTGACCCTCTCAGGGAAACACATCATAGAAGGGCCCGGCTGTCAGCTTCCGTCAACCTCAATAATCGTATTTCTAAAGGAGAAGTCCTTCATTCTAGGACTTCTCCTGTATGAGTCACAGTATGTAAGGAAAACCAGGTACCACTTTTCTTCTGGGAGAATTTTACATCACAGTGACCAACTGTGGTGTATGCTCATTTAGAAGGAAGAATTACGGAAAGTTGGTTCATTTGAGCTCATGACTCTGCTTTCACATATTCAGATAACATTTCTTTCCTTGGCATTTCAGACTCCAACCTGAAATTTTCAATGCTGCTATTTCGAACTACACAGCAAATACCATGGAACTTGGTCTGTCAGATATCACCACTGTCCTGGGGAACAACTGGCCTTCTGTGATGACGTCATACAATTTGTCATTGAAGAAATGAGTCAAGTATCAAAATGAACACAAAGCTTGAAGGTAAAATAGCCTCTTAGGAATACATTGCGACCTTCAGAAGCATAAAAAACTTGGAAGTTTTAAAATGAGAGCCCTAGCTAGCTCATCAAAAAATATTCAGAGATTTCTTTCCTCTTTTATATAAATTCAAATGGAAATAAAGCTCTGTATGCATATATAATGTATGTACGTGTTGTGCTCTGCTTAGTCACTCAGTCATGTCCGACTCTTTGCAACCCCGTGGACTGTAGCCTGCCAGGCTCCTCTGTCCATGGCGATTCTCCAGGCAAGAATACTGGAGTGGGTTGCCATGCCATCCTCCAGGGGATCTTCCTGACCCAGGAACTGAACCAGGGTTTCCAGCATTGCAAGCAGATTCTTTACCAGCTGACCTATCATATATACATATGTATCTCATTAAGGGCTATTTGATGATGTTAGTTTCAATTAGTCCATATTCATATTTAGCTGTATAAATGTGAAACTGGAGTTGGGACTTTTCCAGCCTGAGAGACTTCTACATGATTTATTCCATTCATAATGGAAGGTTTACAATGGGCATTGCCTTTGGTGAATAAAAAGACATTCAAGAACTTGCAATGATATAGTTTCAGATAGTGGACCTCAACTCCTTTATCAAAGTGACATTTTTAAAGAAGCTACTCCTTCTTTTGAGTTGTAATTGCCCCATCTGTAAAATGAGAATAAATGTAATGTGTAGAGTTGATTGTTATTCGTGGTAATTACATTCCATAAAATCCCCATGAACTTTGAATTGGAAAATACTAAATTATTGTTCCTAGGGAAAATACTGGCTTAGGTTCCAGCAAATCTCTGGTGACCACATTTTTGTCACCCCATCAGTACATGCCTTGTTTTATGTGTGCTTGTGCTTAAAGACACCTTACTTAAAATATACTGCTGATTCATGAACATTGACGTGATGGCCAGCAGCGCCGTAACTCATGCTTGAGCAGAGCTTATCTAACACGCGTGTTTTCTCCATAAGGCACATCACAGACTGCGTGCACGTGGGAACACTAGACAGAACTCTAGCACTACACTTGGGAGCCATTTTAAAAAGTGAAATAACCAACAAAAAACACAGAAATGCAAAAAACATGACATTAAATAGACTGTGAAAAGGACACTCGTTGTCAGCGTGATAGCTAAATAAGAAGGCATAGAGTTGCTTTGATCAGTCTCAGCTAGGAATGAGCATGACCAGAAGCTCAAATTTTCCCTTCTCTGAGCACACACATGCCCATGAATGTCCATGAAAGCACGACTGTTGGTCCTAGGATTACAATTAACTTTTAGCAAATAGGCAAATTAGCAAACACAGAATCTACAAATATGAAGATCAACTGTGTATCAAACAGTTGTTATTAAAGATTAAATCAGTTAGGAATTAAAGTATAAGAAAAATGGTTTCTGGTTTCTAAACAGTGAGTGCTTGTGCTTAATCAGTTCTGTCTGACTCTTTGTGACCCCATGGACTGTAGCCCACCAGGCACCTCTGTCCATGGGGATTCTCCAGGAGTGGGTTGCCATGCCCTCCTCCCGGGGATCTTCCCAACACAGGGATCAAACCCAGATCTCCTGCATTGCAGGAGGATTCTTTTCACCAACTGAGACACCAGGGAAGCCCTTCTAAACAATAGAACACTAAAAATGATAGTCTAAACTCCTTGACTATGCTGAAGTGAAGTGAAGTCACTCAGTCGTGTCCAACTTTTTGCAATCCCACAGACTATACAGTACATGGAATTCTCCAGGCCAGAATACTGCAGTGGATAGCTGATCCCTTCTCCAGGGGATCTTCCCAATTCAGGGATCAAATCCAGATCTTCTACACTGCAGGTGGATTCTTTACCCTCTGAGCCACCAGGGAAGATAGTCCTCTTCAAATCCTTTTTTAATTTAATTTTTATTTTACACTGGAGTATAGTTGGTTAACAATGTTGTGTTAGTTTCAGGTGTACATCAAGGTGTTTCAAACATTTATATATATCTATTTTTTTTTCAGATTCTTTTCCCATGTAGGTTATCACAGAATATCACTGAGTTTCCTATGCTATGCCCTAGGTCCTTATTGATTACTTATTTTATATATAGTCACCTAAAGCCAGACATCCTGGAATGTGAAGTCAAGTGGGCCTTAGGAAGCATCACTACGAACAAAGCTAGTGGAGGTGATGGAATTCCAGTTGAGCTATTTCAAATCCTGAAAGATGATGCTGTGAAAGTGCTGCACTCAATATGCCAGCAAGTTTGGAAAACTCAGCAGTGGCCACAGGACTGGAAAAGGTCAGTTTTCATTCCAATCCCAAAGAAAGGCAATGCCAAAGAATGCTTAAACTACCACACAGTTGCACTCATCTCACATGCTAGTAAAGTAATGCTCAAAATTCTCCAAGCCAGACTTCAGCAATACGTGAATCATGAACTTCCAGATGTTCAAGCTGGTTTTAGAAAAGGCAGAGGAAACAGAGATCAAATTGCCAACATCCGCTGGATCTTCAAAAAAGCAAGAGTTCCAGAAAAACATCTATTTCTGCTTTATTGACTATGCCAAAGCCTTTGACTGTGTGGATCACTATAAACTGTGGAAAATTCTGAGAGAGATGGGAATACCAGACTACCTGACCTGCCTCTTGAGAAACCTGTATGCAGGTCAGGAAGCAGCAGTTAGAACTGGACATGGAACAACAGACTGGTTCCAAATAGAAAAAGGAGTACATCAAGGCTGTATATTGTCACCCTGCTTATTTAACTTCTATGCAGAGTACATCATGAGAAACGCTGGGCTGGAAGAAGCACAAGCTGGAATCAAGATTGCCAAGAGAAATATCAATAACCTCAGATATGCAGATGACATCACCCTTATGGCAGAAAGTGAAGAGGAACTAAAAAGCCTCTTGATGAAAGTGGAAGAGGAGAGTGAAAAAGTTGGCTTAAAGCTCAACATTCAGAAAATGAAGATCATGGCATGTGGTCCCATCACTTCATGTGAAATAGATGGGGATACAGTGGAAACAGTGTCAGATTTTTTTTGTGGGGGGGCAGCTCCAAAATCACTGCAGATGGTGACTGCAGCCATGAAATTAAAAGATGCTTACTCCTTGGAAGAAAAGTTATGATCAACCTAGATAGCATATTGAAAAGCAGAGACATTACTTTGCCAACAAAGGTCCATCTAGTCAAGGCTGTGGATTTTCCAGTGGTCATGTATGGATGAGAGAGTTGGACTGTGAAGAAAGATGAGCGCCCAAGAATTGATGCTTTTGAACTGTGATGTTGGAGAAGACTCTTGAGAGTCCCTTGGACTACCAGGAGATCCAACCAGTCCATTCTGAAGGAGATCAGCCCTGGGATTTTTTTGGAAGGAATGATGCTGAAGCTGAAACTCCAGTACCTTGGCTACCTCATGCAAAGAGTTGACTAATTGGAAAAGACTTTGATGCTGGGAGGGATTGGGGGCAGGAGGAGAAGGGGACGACAGAGGATGAGTCTGGTTGGCATCACTGACTCGATGGACATGAATCTGAGTGAACTCCGGGAGATGGTGATGGACAGAGAGGCCTGGTGTGCTGCGATTTGTGGGGTCACAAAGAGTCGGACACGACTGAGCAACTGAACTTAACTGAACTGAACAGTGTATATGTGTTAATCCCAAACTCCTGATTTATCCCTTTTGGTAACCATAGTTTGTCTTCAAAGTCTGCAAGTCTACTTCTTTTGTAAATAAGTTCATTTGTATCATTCCACATATAGACAATGGAATATTACTCAGTCATAAAAAAGCATGAAACAATGCTATTTGCAGCAACATGGATGGACCTAGAGATTGTCATACTAAGTGAAGTAAGCCAAAGAAAGACAAGTATTTTATATCACTTATATGTGGAATCTTCAAATTCTTCTACACTAGCAGTGACTACAATAATCAGAGATGCTCAAGAAACAACTGTTGAGTGAATGAACAATGAACGTGACTTGTGCCTCAAGCATCTAGTGATCCAGATAGGGAAGCATGGATAAAACACATGGGAAGTTATGCAGTTAGGTGACAGTGCGTGTGTGCATGCTAAGCCACTTCAGTCATGTCCACCTCTTTGCAACCCTGTGGACCACAGCCTGTCAGGCTCCTCTGTCCATGGGATTCTCCAGGCAAGAATACTGGAGTGGCATTAAAGCTGCATCTTAACTGTGCCTACTGGTCCTAGTCCAGATATGTGTTTTATCTTCTCCAGATAATAGAGTTCTAGTCTACTGCTGGCAAGAGGGAGGAGATGGGAGCTAATCTGCATCTCTTACATCTCCTGTGTTGGCAGACGGGTTCTTTACCACTAGTGCCACAGTACAAGGCACCAGTTCAAGAGACTCTGAACCCACTTTCCCAAGGAGGTATTTACCTCTGAACTGCTGGGTTCTTTCCATCCTTGGATCATGTTTGGACAGTCTGGGGTACTCAAGAGGCAGTACCATCACCTAGTTTGCCAACGTGGCAGACACCTGGGTGAACTAGTGATGAAAGCCGTGTCTCCACGCCTGACAAGAAAGAGAGAAAAACATATTCATGACAAAGACCCCAAGTCCTTCAGCACCTCACTTACTTCAGAGGTTTCCCAACACATTCACCCCTCATTGTCTCAATAATATTCCAGATCCTGTCACCAGTTGTAAACTAGCAAAAAAAAAAAAAAAAGAACCAACAGGGTATATGGTGTATTTTCTATAGACTATTGGGTTAAAATAACTCTCCCTTCCTGATTCCCTCTTTACTTTGCAAACCACTTACTGATTTTCTATCTTTTCTTTTAGAATCATCATAACTGGAGCTTCTCTTCGGCCTGATTGTTAAAATCAGGCAGGCAGCGATTTGGCAGACAAAGAAAGGGTTTCAGTTCTAACATCCAAGGCACATGTGTAACAGGGAATGTCTCAACTTGGAAAAGGGAGATTAAAATTTGGCCGACAGCTGATTTGATCCCTAGAGAATTTTCTTTTTCTTTTATCCCAAACTGGTTTTCAACTATACAACTTACTCTCTTTCTGCCCTTATCTCGCCCTGCAACTGAAATTCTTCAGGTTTCATTCCTTTGACTTCTGGGACTCTTTCTTCCTTTAAAATTCCTCCTTCAAATTTTGAAAACTCGAAATGGATACCACTCTTAATGCTCAGTGTCTAAGATGGGTTCTTTGTTTCATTTGTTTTAATGTGTAAAAAAAAAAAATTGCATAGCATAATCAATTTTGGATTTTGCATATTTATAGGATTCAGGTTAGCTATAAGTTTTCCTTTTCCTCCCCCGTCCCATGCCTTTTCTAATCAGTATACTCAAAAGTAAAAGAAACAATCACCAATTACCTTATTAAGTATCATAATTTGATCCTTTATTTTTTATCTTCTTTTACTATTTATTTAATTGGCTATGGCATTACAGCTCTTAGTAGTAGCATGCAAACTTTTGGTTGTGACATGCGGGATCCAGTTTCCTGACCAGGGATGGACCCAGGCCCCCTGCATTGGGAGAGCAGAGTCTTACTCCCTGCACCACCAGGGAAATCCCATCATTTGACCCTTTAAATGCAGACCTCCAAAGTAATATGGGACTCTGTATCTCATACTCCTCTCCTCCTTTCCATGAAACCTTTTCTTTAATGATTCTTTCTTCATTAAATCTGAAAGAAGAAGGAGGAGGAGAAAAGAGAATGAGGAAAAGAAGTGGGATGGGGGGATAGAGGAGGAAGAGGACAGAAGGCAAGGTGATGTAACACCAACAAAAATCTGGAAGTTAAAAAACAGATGCGCGATAGGTAATTAACCTGGGGAAGGACTAAGCCAGGTGGAAAATCCATGACTCAACCCAGTTTACACTGTAGAATACCCAAAGGCTCAAGAATTGGGGTCACCAGCTATTTCTGGAAAGTGATGTGGGATGAAGAGCAAAACCTGTAATTTTGAATGAATGGCCAATTGAAAAGTGGTTACCTCCCATCGTCCTCCCTCATGTCAGTAGTAGACTAGAACTGCATCATCTGGAGAAGGTAAAACACATATCTGGACTGAGGAACAATTAAGAGCATGTACAATTAAGAGCAGGCACAATTAAGAGCATGTAATACCGAATGAAGACAAAGAGATTAAAAAAACTTTATACACTCAATACTGAAATCTCCTACTCTTTCTCCATTTGCTTCCCCGGGCTGCTGGTAACCAGGTAAATAGGCTCCAGGCTGGAGACTGGAATAGTCTTCCCTGGGAAGTCTAGCCATCTCAAGAGAAAAAACGGAAAGATGCAAACATCAGGGTTCCCCAAGGAAATTACACAGTCACTCTGCAGTGAAGTCTGTCATGGAGACCCACCCATCAAGCAGCACAAAGTTTCCAATCAGTCTTTCGTGGCCCCACTCTTACATCTGAGAAAGGAAAAATATTGTTGTAATTGTCATCAAAAAAGATAGGAAACAATATTACACTATGAAACAAGAACAGGGCCTATTTTTAATATTTTATTTACATATTTTACTTATTTTTCCACTAGTAACAGTAACACATGGAATATGGATAAACAAACCTCTACCTTAACTCTGCCCTTGACTTGCCTAGGGCACTATTTTTAAATTATTTTAAAGAAATATTCACACCAAGGAAACCAGAATTGAAAGAGACACGTTGTACCTCAATGTTCATCGCAGCACTGTTTATAATAGCCAGGATATGGAATCAACCTAGATGTCCATTAGCAGACGAATGAATAAGAAAGCTGTGATACATATACACAATGGAGTATTACTCAGCCATTAAAAAGAATACATTTGAATCAATTCTAATGAGGTGGATGAAACTGGAGCCTATTATACAGAGTGAAGTAAGCCAGAAAGAAAAACACCAATACAGTATACTAATGCATATATATGGAATTTAGAAAGATGGTAACGATAACCCTGTATGCGAGACAGCAAAAGAGACACAGATGTATAGAACAGCCTTTTGGACTCTGTGGGAGAGAGCGAGGGCAAGATGATATGGGAGAATGGCATTGAAACATGTATAATATCATATAAGAAACGAATCGCCAGTCCAGGTTTGATGCATGATACAGGGTGCTTGGGGCTGGTGCACTGGGATGACCTAGAGGGATGGGAAGGGGTGGGAGGTGGGAGGGGGGTTCAGGATGGGCAACACATGTACACCTGTGGTGGATTCAAGTCAATGTATGGCAAAACCAATACAATATTGTAAAGTAAAATAAATAAAAAATAAAGAAATATTCAGAAAATAGGAAAAGAGCTCTTGGAAATTAACAATGTAGTAGTAAAAATGATAAACTCAGTAAAAGACCTGGTAGGAAAATTTGAGAAAAATCTCACAGAAAGTATATAAAAAATATTAAAAGATGGAAAACAGCAAAGAAAAGATCAAGTAATTGGAAGTCTGTCCCAGGAAATCCTACAATCAAATAGGAGTTTCAGAAGGAGAAAACAGGAAGAAATCACTGAAGAAATCACTCAAAAAAGTTTCCACAAACTAAAAGGCTTCAATTTTGAAATTTCAAGAGCCCACCACACAAAATGTAGTGAATGCATGTAGACAGGCAGAAACTGAAAAACACAGTTTAGAATCAGGCTCACCCATGAAAGGGAAGGGCAGGCAAGGGCATGCAGAGAACTTCAAAGGTGAAAATAATACTCTTTTACTTGGTGCTGGTGGTGGTTTAGTCTATGAGTCATGTCCAACTCTTGCGACCCCATGGACTGTAGCCCACCAGGCTCCTCTGTCCATGGGATTTCCCAGGCAAGAATACTGGAGTAGGGTGCCATTTCCTTCTCCAGGGCATCTTCCCAACTGAGGGGGATCAAACCTGGGTCTCTCCTGCATTAGCAGACAGATTCTTTACCACTGAGCCACCATAAAACTGGGTAAAATAATAACAATGCTCTTTGGAGGGGCTGAGATTAGCACATAGAGCTCTGTTGAAGGCTTTTACAGAACAACCTACCAATGCTCTGTTCTCCTTAAAGAACAAGAGTAGAAAGGCTTGAGTGGACAAAGGATTATGAAAAAGCTAAGTACATGTAGGAAGTTGTCTTTTGTTATAACAAACATGTAACCCTAATGAAACCTGGCCCCGTGTGGTTCAGTCTTGGAGCTGTAATACATTCCAAAAACACAGTTCAGTAGCCAAAACTAATTTAAAAGGAATTCCACTCTTTGCTATATTTCTAGAAATCTATAATGAGGTCCCAATTCATAATCCTCAGTAACACTTACTAAATCTCCACACCTCTCCTGTCCCATACCCACACCCCTGCAGTTCCTCCCACACCAACTATTGGGCTGACAATTAGACTTCTTTTTGTTGGATTGGAAGTATGGAGAAGTGTGCTGTGAACACTACCATCTTACAAATTTTGGCCACCATAAATTAAGACCAAGATTGTTAGAAGACGTGACAACAGCATTGAAGGTGCTGAGAAACACAGGAATGAAACTTAACAGGGGTGGCCTTATTTAAAATATACCAGTCCATTTTCTCATCCTCCTTTAAGTTTAGGGCATCAGGTCCCTTTCTTATCTAATGGTATGAAATAGTATATTCAAGAAGAATGTGTGGTAAGAAGAAAGTATGTAACATTAACGTTGTGTAAAAAGAGTATAAGAAATTTAGACCCAAAACCCAATAAGAAACGTATTCCTTTAGTGCCAGCTTATGACCAAGAAACTCCTTCCATGTTCCAAATGAGGCTCTGCAATTCCTTCAGCTAACACATTAGTGTTCTTGTGTGCTCTGAAGAAGGGAAAAAAAAAAAAAAAGGAATGCTTGATTACAATTCACTATCCAGAATTTTATGGCTAGAACTTGAAGAAAACAGAGTTTCTGCCAAAATAGCTTCCTGCCCAGGTGCTGAACCAATTAACTCTTGAGCAATCAGGCAGTAAAACCAGTAATGGTGAATTTTCTGAAGTGCTATATGTAAGGAGACAGCTTGGAAAAATAAAGATGAAAATTTGTTTTCATAACCAGGAGTGTTTAAAATCCTGAGAGACTGTTTGAACACCTTGCTGAAATGTATGTGACACTGCAAATTCCCAAACGATCTGATGGTTAAAGATCTATGCAGTCAACACTGACACTTTTTTTTCTAAATGTAGAGAAAGCTATTTTATTATAATGTGTAATTTGCCTATAGAGAGCCAGTGAATTCCAAAATTTTGAATTCCAAAATTTGCTTTTGGAAAAAGAAAGGTATTTAAATGGGAAGTTGGCTATTAAGATATTTCATCCAATTAGCATCAAAAAAAGAAATTACAGTCAAGATTTCTCTTAAGAATGAAAAGAAGCCGGTAGTCAACTAGTAGCAATTTTTTCTAAGTCAACTACAAAAGATAGAATATAACATTGTACTCTTTAACTTAATGTTTACAGAAAAACATGATTGTAAACCATGATGGGAAGGAGCATACGATTCCAGAAGTAAAATTTCTAGGTCTCTGCAAAAATGAAGCATCCAGATTCGCCAGTCTCAAGAAGAACCATAATTAGATTTTTCCCTCTGTACATCTTACAAGAGGATGAAACTGATTTTACTTTGGAAAACCTAGGTAGTGAAAACAGGTCTGGCTTGATTTCCTTCTTCCTGCCTTCCTTCCTTCCTTTCTTTTTTCCTTCCTTCCTCTCTTTTTTCCTTCCTTCCTCTTATTCTTTCTTTCCAGGAGTATCCTTAGTCTTCTAAGGATAATTAGGGGGGTTTAGAGTCTCAGATAACACAGTAACCTGAAAATTAGAAGGTCTACTGGTCTTTTTGGCTTTGCTAGTAATTGGTTTCATAGCCTACAGTAGCTATTATAGATGCATTATGGCTTCTATAATAAGGCACTGAAATCCCCGTACTTTTTCCCAAGGGATTATGAAGGTAGAGTTTCGTCATCAACTATGCTTGGTTCTAATTGGACAGAAAGTACAATGGGAATATGGTTCTGATAAACACTGGAAGTCCAAGGGAGAAGATTCTAATCAGTGATAATGCTAAAGAAGAAAGATCTAGAAAGTTATAAGTCCTCTCCAGCTCTAACTTTGATACTTCAATGAGAATTAAAACTATATGAGAAGATCAGCAAGAACTGTGGTGATTGTAAACAGTTATTTTGATGGAGTAATCAAAATAATAGGATTAATCGGGAGAGTAGCATTGACATATATACACTACCAAGTATAAAAGAGATAGCTAGTAGGCAGCTGCTGTATAACTCAGGGCCCTCAGCCTGCTGCATTGTGACGACCTAGAGGAATAAGATGGGGAGGTGAGAGGGAGGCTGAAGAGGGAGGGGATGATCCATATGGCTGATTTACATTGCTGTATGGCAGACACCAACACAATATTGTAAAGCGATTATCCTTCAATTTAAAATAAAAATTAAAAAAAGAAAAAAACAATAGGCACCATGGGGCAGGCTGGCAGCAAGACCACAAGAGGGCTGAAGAATATAAAACCAAAAGAGAGAGAAGGCAAGAGGGTTTATTTATATGTGAGCGGCCCTACACAATGTGAGTCATTGAGCATTTATCGAGCACTTCCTTAGGCCTGGCTCTGTGTCAAGGGCTAGCCCAGGCCTAGGTCCTGCTTTGAGGAGGCTAAAAGTGTAGGGGAGAGCAACACGTGCAGGTGACAAGCTGCCCAAAGTGTGGGAAGCGATATCACAGACAGAGTAAAAATTGCTAATGGAGCAGAGAGAAAAAACTAATCCACTGACAGGGATTAGCAGAGGTCATGAGACCAAATTACAAATAGTCAAACCCATGATTTTTTTTCAAGACAACAGTTTAACAGTAAGTTTTCAGCTCACTTTCATTTTCACGTGTCTTATATTTTCCATATGAACAGACCTTAAGTTCAGCTTCCTTGGACTTCAGGTGATGCAAATTAATTCTTCCACTCTCTCTGAGGTCTTTTGAGTTATCTATAAGGTAAAACTTGCCTTTTTGCCAATGCATTGAATTGCCAATTCTTCCATTGAAACTCTGAAACAAAATTAAACCTGGAAAATACTGAACATACACACAAGAAAATTTTAACATAAACTCTAGCCTACTTATCTCAATCCATTAGACTTAGAAGCTTTATTTTACAAAACACCAACTCTCATATTAAATTTCCTTCACAAATCACTAACACAAAGTTTAGTAAATAATGAACAGCAATGTGTGTATATTGTCTTGCTGTCCTTGAAAGATTATCTGGGAGATGTAATGGGAAACATCGGGCAATTAATAAAAACAAAAACAAAGAAGTCTAGTTCCTAACTCAGTTCTCCACTTGACTTGGTGCACCTGTGAAGTCAGGAAAACCCAAATGTTTATTCCCTCTACTAAGGGAATATATAAACCTTTGTTTATATGTCCTTCATGTGATCAGAGGTTTGCTTATCTTGTTTGTTAAGATGGAGAACAAGTTTCCTTCAACATCTTCAAGCCTTCATTGAAAAGAGCTTGGAAAAGCCAAGCTTGGTCTCCTCCTCAGGTCTCCCAAAGACACTCCATGGCATAGTGCTCTCCTCATGGCCAAAACCCATATGTCCCTGAAGTGCTCCCGTAAGCTGAATACTTACCCAGAGAAGAGACTTCCCTGCGGGTCCAGTGGCTAAGACTCCACGCTCCCATTGCAGGAGACCCAAGTTTGATCCCTGGTCAAGAAACTAGAGCCTTCATGCCACAACTAAGACCCAGTGCAGTCATAAAATAACATGTTTTTAATCACCCAAGACTTTTCTGGTTGCCCAGTGGAGAGGAATCTGCTTGCTTTGATCCCTGATTCAGGGAGATTCCACTTGCCATTGGAGCTCCTAAGCCTGTACACCACCTGCAACTCCTGAAGCCCATGTGCCTAGAGCTTGTACTCCACAATAAGAGAAGTCACTGAAATGAGAAGCCCATGCACTGGTAGCCCCCTAAAAGGTAGCAACTAAAAGGTAGCCCCCACTCACCGCAACCAGAGAAAGCCCAGGCATAGAGACAAAGACCCAGTGCAGCCAAAAGTAGAATAAATAAATAATGTTATAAATTATTATAAGTTTATAAAATAAATTTTTTAAATTACCCAGAGAAGGTATCAACCAGCTCTCCAAGAAATGGTAGGAGCTACACAAAGATCCTCGTGGGTCCCCATCACAACAGACTAAACAGCATCATGAACACCGTGGATAAGAAGCTCCCAACATCGTCACAGCGGGACTAGGAGAGGAGAGGTCTCAGGGCAACAAAGAATCAGTCTCTACCACTTTCCCCAATGCCCAGACTTAGACATCCCGTCTTGAGAAAACCTTCATAGATACAGAAGTCCTGGAGCAGAGCCTCGCATAACGTGTCAAAGGAATTTTTATCTCTATCCATGGTCAGCAAATCCCAGCCAGCTGTACTCACCACCTCACCACAGGACACCATCATAAAGAGAAGTCCAAGAAAACATAAAAAGAATCAGAGAACTATTGTTAACTGCAGGAAGATAAGGATAAACTTAGAAGAGGAAACACATATTCCTGAAGCAAGAAGTCTTAGCCTCCCAGGGTTACTTCTTTCACCCACACTTAGCTTGTATGATGGAAAACACCGAGTTTGCAGAATTCAAAGGGCCTGAGATCAGGATCGGAGAAGGTGATGGCACCCCACTCCAGTACTCTTGCCTAGAAAATCCCAGGGAAGGGGGAGCCTGGGGGGCTGCCGTCTATGGGGTCTCACAGAGTCGTACACTACTGAAGCAACTTAGCAGCAGCAGCAGAGGTCAGGATGGTTGGAGGTGGGAGGAGTACTAGGACTAAGGATGTCAGAAGCTTAAATTATAAAGTCAATCTTATGAGTTTACTTTAGCCTTAAGATTCCAGTGTGTCCTTAAGCTGTTAGTCTATGCCTTCATATCTCACTCATTTTCCACATAATTCAGCAAGGAGAGAGGAGATGCAACAAGGACAAATTCAGAAGTAACCTGGATTCTAACACCTATTACTCCTAAAAACAGTTTTGAAAGATCTAGCAGTCTTATGTTTAGACTAATATTTATCTCTATATTCATGAGGGACAAGTTGTCACCCAAAGATTCTGAAAGGACATTTTAATCTTTTGTTTCTAATTTTACAAGTTAAAACATTAAGTGTAAATGTCCAGGTAGGATTTCAATTTGACTTAATAAGTTATGTTATAATATATACTTCCTATCACGTATGCTGACAAAGGATTTCCAAGGATGGCCAGAATTAGATTCTACAATGGGTTCTAGCACAGAACCAGACCAGATATGCCATGGTTCCAGATTAAGTCTGTCTTTCAACCTCTAGCCCAGTTACGGTGAATATGACTAAGGCCATCCAAAGAGCCTCCAAAGCCTTCTAGAACATGAGGTTCATATACACAGGTCCCAGGGTGTTGAATATGATATTCACCTTTAGCTTACTCAGCAGCAATCTACCAGACAAATATTCACATGCAGAGAGGTAAGACCTCACTGCCATCCGTAAGTTACTCTGAGAGGTGATGGTAAGGGCAGAAACCGCATACCCAAGAACTTGATCTAAAAGTGATTTCTTGGTATGGTATACACACACATATATATACAATGGAGTATTACTTGATGATAAAAAAGAATGAAATAATGACATCTGCAGCAACATGGATGGACCTGGAGGTTATCATACTAAGCGAAGTAAATCAGACAAATACCATATGACATCACTTATATGTGGAATCTAAAAAGAATGATACAAATGAATTTTATTTACAAAACAGAAACAGACACAGCAAACAAACTTATGGTTACCAAAGGGGGAAAAGAAGGGAAGGAAGAATTTGTGATTAATGGGTACACACTATTGTTGTTCAGTCACTAAGTCTGAGCCTCTTTGGATGCTCTTCTTTGGAGAATCCCCTTTGGAGCCTCTTTGGATGACCTTGGTCATATTCACCATCTCAGGGCTGGAGGTGTCCAACTCTTTGTGACCCCATGGACTGCAGCACATCAGGCTTCCCTGTCCTTCACTATCTCCCAGAATTTGCTCAAATTCATGTCCCTTGAGTCAGTGATGTTATCCAATCATCTTATCCTCTGCCACCCTCTTCTCCTTTTGCCTTCAGTCTTTCCAATCACCGGAGTCTTTTCCAATGAGTCGGCTCTTTGCATCAGATGGCCAAAGTATTGGAGTTTCAGCTTCACCATCAATCCTCCCAATGAATACTCAGGGTTGATTTCCTTTAGGATTGACTGGTTTAATCTCTTTGCAGTTCAAGGGACTCTCAAGAGTCTTCTCCAGCACCACAATTCGAAAGCATCAATTCTTCGGTGCTCAGTCTTCTTTATGGTCCAACTCTCACATCTATACACGACTACTGGAAAAACTGTAGCTTTGACTATACGGACCTTTGTCAGCAAAGTGATGTCTCTAATACACTGCCTAGGTTTGTAATAGCTTTCCTTCCAAGGAGCAAGTGTCTTTTAATTTGTATAACATAGATAAACAACAAGGATCTACTCTACAAGACAGGGTACTATATTCAATGTCTTGCAATAATCTATAATGGAAAAGAATCTGAGAAATTATATATGTATGTATATATACATATAACTGAATCACTTTGCTATATACTTGAAACTAACACAACATTATAAATTAACATTTCCATAAAAAATAAAAATTTTTAAAAATAAAAGTAACTTCGCTCTGCAGTTTCTTCAAGGTTCCCTTGCATTACTAAGATAGATACTGAATACTGTCATATAGTTTTGGAATGTTTGGGGGAAGTATGTAATCCGGAACTGTGTGCCTCTCTGCTTCATTCAGGCACCAGTCTGCCTTTAGGTGCTGTGTTCCCAACACTGATTTCTCACTCACCTTCTTGGCTGAACTTCCTCAGTGTGATGTATAACTTCAACACACTAGGGTAAAGTGAGATGAAAGCAAAGTCAAGAGGATGAGAGAAAGAGATGGAAGATAGCATTTGATCCACACTAATTCTTCTTCCCTCTAGGTAACTACGCACCCTTAAGCTTTTACATATAATTCTGGTTATTGTGAAAAGCAAAAAACAAAACTCTGCTTCATTTTTGGCATATTTCTGGCACTAATACTTCAGTATGCAATGTAAAACCACTTTCAATCGACAAGAATTACAGAAATTTCACTTTTTGTGAAGTAGGGTGGAATTCTTTCAAGGGAATAGCCATGACATTCTTCAGCCTCAGATTAGGTTTAGAAGTGGATGATCAATCAGTCATCAACTTTCTGAACATGTGCTGTGCATGGAGCAATATTTATGAAGTAAAAAGAAATAGGCCAATAACTTAGGGTCTGATTGAGAAAAGGGAACAAAAGAAAATCTACCAACATCTGGAAAAGCAAAAATGAGCAAAATGGGGACTTCCTAGGTGGTCCAGTGGTTAAGACTTTATCTTCCAATGCAGGGGGTGCAGGTTTGATCCCTGGTCAGGGAATTAAGATCTCACGTGCCTCATGGCCTGAAAAACCAAATATAAACACAGAAGCAATATTGTAACAAATTCAATAGGGACTTTAAAAACAGTCCACATCAAAAAAAAAAAAATCTTTTAAAAAGTGAGCAAAACATAAATACATATGTTCATTAACATATTCATTCAATGTTTATTATTTGCCAAGGGTACACACATTGCATTTTCAGTTAAACATAGAAATAAGCAAAAACTATACTGAGGTGGGAGGTGGTGCCTTAAACTGAACTTTAAATACTTTCTGGTCAGTAATTCTCCCTTACCTCTAGTAAAAGAATCCAACAGAAGAATTCACTGCTTATACGATGCATTGGATAACTAAAATAATATTTTTCTAATAAAATGGCACGTACTAAGTTCTCAATAAATGTTAGGTTCTCTCCCACCAGTATTTGTTCCAAATCCTCTCTGTTTAACTTGATATTGCTGGATAGGATCCAGGATCTTTGGAATGTTTACACCACTCCTACATTCTTAGACGTAGAAAACAAAAAGCCTCTGAGTCCAAGGACATACACTATGATATCAGTTCTTTTCTTCCATAGAATTATAATCATTTTAGTGCCAATAAACAGAGTATCTGGCCAGATGTTACACAGAAATTCTGATTTTAATTTATTGGATTGAGAAATGATGCCTTCTGGTCATTTGCCCATGAACAGCGAAACAACCAAAATACAAAATAAAATGGAACTACTGGGAGGGAGGCAGGATTCTAGAATAGCTGAGTCAGAACCTGCATCAATCCAAGCCTCCATCAAAGCCATAAAAATACTGGCAAAATTATCAAAATCAACTTTTTGAGAGCTCTGCAAATTAGCCAAAGGCTTGCAACCAGAGAGTTTATCCCCCCAAAAAAGAAAAGCTACTAAACCTTGTTAAGAAGACCAGGGACTGAGACGATTTAACTCGAGTTAATCCTATCTACCTCCTTCCCCAATTGCACAGTATTAGCCTGGAAAGCTACCAGCCTTGCAGCCACCAGAGGGACAGATGGGATCTGGAACTCCTCCCAAAACCCTCTGCTCAGACCACAGTCACTGTCTGACCTGACTCACAGCTCCCTGAAAGAGCTGCTTTCACAGGGTATTGTGTATTTGACTCACTCGAGCTCAGCATCACAGGAAAGGCCCTGTCTCTAGGGCACTGATGGAAACAATCAGCTTCCGTTATTTAATATTCTGTTTAACTAACAATGCAGTCTTGATTGGGGCACACAAAAGCCTGGCAAAAATACATAAAAGGAAAGTCTGGAGGATTGAGGCTTGCATAAAGTGCTTTGAAAAGTTCTGACCTAACACCAGGGCTAAAAGAAAAAAAAAAAAAACCGACACTTGTAGAGGGCTGTTCCCATGACTGAGGAGAACCAGAGAGGGCACTGATTACTCTCTTCCGGCTGGCCCTGAAGCCCTACAAAAGCAGGAAATAAAGGCTAAGATACATAAACGAAAAGAGCCAATTCGTTGGAAAAAACCCTGATGCTGGGAAAGATTGAGGGCAGGAGGAGAAGGGGACGACAGAGGATGAGATGGTTGGATGGCATCACCGACTCAATGGACGTGAATTGGAGCAAACTTTGGGAGAGAGTGAAGGTCAGGGAAGCCTGGCGTGCTGCAGCGCACAGGGTTGCAAAGAGTTGGACATGACTTACCGACTGAACAACAACAAAGGCTAAGACAGACTTACAAATGGCCTGAGTATTGAAGGTATGACCCCAACACACAGGCACACATACACATGCTTCATATCAAAAATGGCTGGGTCCAGTCATTTAAGGAAATCTTTTGGACTTCCCTGGTGGCTCAGACGGTAAAGCGTCTGTCTACAATGCGGGAGACCCGAGTTCGATCCCTGGGTTGGGAAGATCCCCTGGAGAAGAAATGGCAATCCACTCCAGTACTATTGCCTGGAAAATCCAGGAGGAGCCTGGTAGGCTACAGTCCATGGGGTCGCAAAGAGTTGGACACGGCTGAGCCACTTCACTTTCACTTTGACTAATCAGTTGATGACTATAAAATAATTAACAAAGAGAAACCTTAATTAATAAAGAGACCCCTCACTAAGGGGGAGCTTTCATGCCCTATGATGATAAAAGAGCCCAATAGGAAGGAGAAAGACTCTTCTTTCCTGGCAAGGATTCATTCAGTGGAAAGTCATGGACTGTTTGTTGACAACAGCACTTCCAACTTCCTTTTCTCCTCTATGAAAGTGTTCTTCCCTTGCTATAAGGGAACTTGCACATGGCTTGGCATGGTTGCCTATCATGAATTGCAATTCTCTGCCGATCCAGAATAAACTCATCTCTACCAAAGAAATATCTGGCAGTCTATTTATTTAAGGTCAATACTGACCGATAAGCTATGCTGGTCCAGGTCGACCCGTACAAAGACAGGCAAAAAATAAAATTAAGAATTTTTTTAAATAAGTGATTTTTTTTTTAAGCAGAGACTTCAGAGGTCACACAATGTAGGGAACACAGATTCCACAGAATTTGTCCAAAAAAAGTTACCAAACAACAAAGCAACAACATGAACATAAAATGGAGGGCTCATAAGGAGAAGGAAATTAAATTAACCTCGTAGAAATGCCAGGAACCTAGAAAGTAGACAAACAGTAAATAACTCAGACTCTCAAAAAGAGACAGAAAGAAAGTTTCTTCTGTTATTTTGTTTGCTTGTTTTAATTTACTTAGCAGAGATGATATTCAGACAGGTATCAGATTTGAAGTTTGCACATTTGATACAATGTTGATTTGGGTGATGACATTTTCATTTTGTGCTATGGAGAACTTACATATCTGGAAAAATGAACTGGGAATCTTTCAACCACTACTATAAAACCAGACCACTTCAAACCAACCCCCTGACAAAGCGAGGGCTGCAAGAGCCATTCCCCAGTTCATTCACCTATATCACCATTCACCTCACACCTGCCTTCCCAATCGCATTGTTCCTTAAATAGACAGACTGTGTCTTAGCAATACTTGATCGGCAGGCAGATTTGGGTTTACCCCTTGTTCAACCTTTGAAAAATCAAGAAGAAACTCTTGACAGACTATATTTTTGTCTGAATGAGGAGCAAGAAAATATTGACGTTTGTCTTCCAGACTCCAACGAGCAGCACCACCAGACACTTGGCCACAGACCCAAGAGGCAGCTGCTACCAAGGTCAACAACTTCTGACAGAGCTCTCCATGAGCTCCCCTCATGGTCTCACCTCCATGGCCAAATGTGCTTCAATTCTCCGGTTTCCCTTTAAGCTCAAACTAGTTCACCAGCACCAGTGCCTCTGGAGGGGTTCTCTCTGCTCTTTCCCAACATTCCTTCCAGACCACCACTTCCTCAGCTGCTCCCACATTTGTGTCTAACTCTGGAAAAGGAAATGGCAACCCACTCTGGTATTCTTTCCTGGGAAATCCCTATGGACAGAGGAGCCTGTAGGGCTACAGTCCATGGGGTCACAAAGAGTTGAACACTACTGAGCCACTAACAACAACAATTCCTACACTAAGTCCCTTCTTCCTATTATCCTCAGAGTGACTCTGCTTCCCTGAGTGACCCTGGCTGCCATAGAAGAAGCTGAATATCTCTGCTCATCACACAAAGCCAAAAAGCCCTCCTCCCTCTGAAGCAAAGAGATGCCTTAAGCCAACTAGAGCAAAGCCTGTGTTCTCATCAAGTTAAAAGAGAAAAAATAAATTAATAATTTTCACATTATTACCACTCAAAAGAGACTTAATCTGGACCCAATAACATGTTTTCCACTGGACCAGCTCAAACTTACTAAATAGCTACAGGATTTAAGAAGGGGACAATGAAAGATAAAATTAAAAAGAGTAAATGCCATCAAACAGCTCATAAAGTTTATGAACTTGGAAAATATGAAGTCACAGAGGTCATCATCAAAGAAGTTCATAAGAAACGCATGTTTAGAGAAAATGTCACAGTGTTTTAATATTGAAGGTCCAAAGACCATGCATGATAGAATATGACTAAAGTAGGGCTGAGAAAAAAAGTCATTAGTCACTAAATAGAATAGACTGTCACTCAGCTAATAGTCTCTTGCAAGTAACAGCTCACTGAAGACAAAGACACTTACAAAGAATGATCTTTATCTGCTCATGTTCAATTCACCAGCATCCCAGTGGTAGTGTGAGCTTACAATAAATGCTATTGGGCCAGAGTCAGTCTCAGAGACTTTGGGTGCCTGCCTGGGACCACTGGTGTGAATTTCTCTGAGCCTCATGAAGACCCTCTGGGAGCAAAGCTCTTTCCATTCTTCCAGAGCAGCAGGCAAGGAGCCCCAAGAATGGTACATCACAATAGCATCTCTGTTGTTATATTTGGAACCCAACATCTTTCATGGAGCTTCAGCTTCAGCATCACCACTTCCAGTGAATATTCAGGGTTGATTTCCTCTAGGATTTGTTGGTTTGAAGCTCCAATACTTTGGCCACCTTATGCAAAGAGCTGACTCATTAGAAAAGACACTGATGCTGGGAAAGATTGAGGGCAGGAGGAGAAGGAGACAACAGAGGATGAGAAGGTTGGATGGCATCACTGACTCAATGGACATGAGTCTGAGCAAGCTCCAGGGAAAATGGTGAAGGACAGGGAAGCCTGGCATACTGCAGTACATGGGGTTGCAAAGAGTCAGACACGAAAGCAAAAGGCTAGATCATTTCAATTACCCTAAAGGGCATTTTTTAAAAGAAATCTGAAATCAAACAATAAACTTTATTGTCTCTTGTGGCCCAACTCTAAACCGTTTCTATTCCATTAAAGATCATAGCCCTACAGGCCCACTATGCCTGTGATTAGGGCAATCACAGAACGAGGTTGTCCTGCTCACATTACCCAGATCTCTGAAGAGCAGAGCACCATGTCTCTGCTTTGCCTGACAAGTCCCAGCTGTCTAGAGGTAATTATTTATTAATTAAAGAGATACCCCATGGGCTCTCATATTCTCCCAGTTCACACAATTGTCTATATGGCCATTCTGCTAAATAGTCAACAATTTTGAGTCCTCTGGGCTTTTCTCTTTCCCTTGCTCCTTTACTTCTTTTTTTTTTTTTTTTTTTTTGCTCCTTTACTTTTTATCCCTAAACATCTTGAGAGGGCTTCATTCTAATTCTGCTGTTTGTCCCCATCACTATTCTACTGTGTCCCAGCACCTTGGAGACTGCCAGCCCCTAAGGTGCCCAGTAGGGCTGTGTCTCTGGGATCCCCCAGATGCCAGTCACACTGCATTCCTTGCAAAGGTGAAGGGGGACTTCCCTGATGATCCAGTGGCTAAGACTCCACACTCCCAGTGCAGGGGCCCCAGGTTTAATCCCTGGTCAGGGAACTAGATCCCACGTGACACTGCTAAAGATCTCACATGCTGCACCTAAGATCTGGCCCAGTGAAATACATAAATAAATATCTTTTAAGGGTGAAGGAAATCTCTCTCCTCTTCCACTCCACATGCTGTATCTCTTGGACCCTGGAGCAATACCTGTCTGTGACCTGAGCCCCGCAGAGTTCCCTGACCATTGAGCCCACAGCCCTTTTCTGTGGGCCACACACTTGCCTCCTTGGAGTGAACCAGGGGACACAATAACCAACTCTGTCCTTCCCCCACCATCTGTTACCCCCTGCCCAAGCTGCTGCCCGACCAGCAGACCAGACATGAACACCTACTATCATAGGTTGAGCTGTCACCAAAAAACATATATACACTGAAGCCCTAACCCACGGTGTCTGTGACTTTATTTGGAAATAGAGCCCTGGCAGATGTAACCCTGTGAAGATGAGGTCATTAAGGTGGGCTCTAGTCCAATATGGCCGATGTCCTTACAAGAAGATGAAAGCACCACGTGGAGACAGACACTCAGGGACAACACCGTGTGACAGCAGAGGCAGAGACTGGCAAGATGCAGCTGCAAGCCACAGAATGTCAGGGACAGCTGGCCAGCACCAGGAGCTAGGAAGAGGCAAAGAAGGAGTCCCAGGGTCTCAGAGGGAGTGTAGCAGCCAACACCTTGATTTTTAACTTCTTGCCTCCAGAATTGTGAAACGTCAAGTTTCTGGGTTTTTTTAAATCACCAAATATATGATACTTTGTTACAGCAGCCTTAGAAAACTAATCCAAGAACTTCCCTGGTGGCTCAGTGGATAAGAATCTGCCTACCAATGCAGGGGACATGAGTTCGATCCCTGATCCAGGAAGATCCCACGTGCTGGGGAGCAACTAAGCCTGTGCACAACTACAGAACCTGCGCTCTAGAGTCCATGCTCCATAAGAAGAGAAGCCACCGCAAGGAGAGGCCCAGCCTCCATTATGAAGAGGAGCCCCCACTGGCCACAGCTAGAGAAAGCCCTGTGCACAGCAACGAAGACCCAGCAAATCCAAAAATAAACCAATCTGCCCACTTCAGCTGTTCTCAGATGGTATAAACGCACTTCATCTCATTGTGCTTCATTTCCCTGACCTTATATTTGCTAGCCCGAGAAGGTTACAAGGCAAAACAGAAAATCTTGTTCACTCTAAGGATCGGGAGGGAGGCCAGGAGACAGACTTATTTTCCGCTATTTTTTCAAAATCCACCAACATTGATGTTCAGCAACCTCGTTATCCTAGGAGATAAAAAGCCTTCCATCCTTCAGTGCTGGATAAACTACAATCAGGATGCTGGAGTGGGTTTTGGGTAGAGGCGTGGGGCAGGACAAGATGTAGAGAAGAAATGGCCCATTCTGACACCTCTGGAGTGATGCACTCAAATATCATCTTGATACCCAATCCAGATCAGCTGGGAGGTCTCATCCTTCTCCCCATGTGTTCACAGAGAAACACACATTTTCCATTAACTGCCGAGGTCACCGGCAGGGTGTTCTGGCAGAGCCGTGTGGAGAAGTTGTACAGCACCTGCCTACATATGTTTGGCCCAGTGCCCTCCCCTCGCTTCCCCTCTGATCAGAAGCACATTTATCTGCAACGTTTTTAAAGTCAGAAAAATAAAGAATCTCTCCTAGACTGTTTTGATTTTTAAAACCAGTTCCAGACTGGGCATGGTATTTCGGTTGACTTTCAATTATAACATCCTATTGCATTTATTCTGTTCCGCGAGAACACAAAGAGAAATCACCTGTGAATATCTATCGCTGCAAAGATGAGCTCTTTCCTCATTTCTCTTCACTTCCCTTTCTTTGCAACTTTTCTCTCTCCTCTCATTCCCCTGATCTGATTGTTCTCTTTTCTGATTCACTCAGTCTTTTCCCTTTTCCTCCCCACAACCCAGACAGCCATCAGAGCCAATCTAAGCAAATCCTGAAGTTGGCAAATTTGTTCTTCAACACATCATGTTCCCTTTTCTGCACCGTTTCTGCCCTCAGCTCACAACTGCTGAGTATCTAAGGGTTCTGGATATCTTTCTGCGCCTTGTTTCCCTATTTGTACAAAAAAACTTGTTCTTTCCATTTGTAAACTAAAGGAAGTCAGGCCATCTTCAAGGGAGTTGCTGCAAGGATTAAAATGTACTAGAGTATAAAACTGACAATATTCTGTAAGTCTTACCACTCTCCTGTGCCTCAGCCTTCTCAGGCTCTGCTTCCTCCCTACTTTCCACCTCCCCGCCCCGCCCCTACTACCCCCCGCCCCTGCCCCATCCTGACACAGGACACTGATCATAAAATTTTAAATAAAAGTGAAACCCCATTCAAGACTGCTCATTTCTTTATTTTCAGTTGATGAAGAGAAATCTTGAATACTAGGTCAAAGCATTTTAGCCTTAGAGGAGGGATCAGAAAAAAAGAGAGGCACCTCCATTGCCTAGAGAACAATGCCAGGCCCAATGATGTCACAACCCGACCTGCTTCCTCCATGTTGAACTGTCTTCTTGTGAGAGAGAGAAAACAAGAGACAAAGAAGCAAAGACAGGCACACAGAAAGCTACAGTCCAGGGATCCAAAGGTCCACTAGCTGCTCTGACCTTGCACCTTGCACCCTTCACCCTACCCCTAGGACACAGTGGTTAGAGACGTCCTTCTCTGCTGACTTTACTCAAACATGCCCTAACTTAAGATCCAGAAAGAAATGGTTGAGAATGTCTGGTCCCTCTCCTTGTCAAGTTCAAGCCTCCCTATTAAAGGAATAATGGGTTCCGTGTATTCATTCCACAGTGACCAAAGCTTCTTTGCTTTGAACAGATTGACCTGCGTACCCCAGGTGTCATCTAAGGCTATCTCAACCCACAAGAACCTATACACACTTGACTTGAACAATCAATTCCATAGTCTATGACAGTTCAAACCCTCCCACGTGTTCCAAATGTTCCTTAGGCTTATTTCCATGAGGTCTCTTTTAACTCAACCTTCAGTGTTGAGCAAACTGCCTCTCTTTTACTCCACACAAAGTCAGAAACTAACCCTCTTCTCTCTAATTTAACACAGAAAAAAAAATCTGTTCTTGACAAATGAAGTCTGAATTAGCATCACTGACGTGAGGATGTCCCATCGTGTACTATACAGCATCCCGCGATCCCATGGCCCTTTCCTCTCCTTCCTCCACCACCTCCCAGCCATCCACAGATTTCTCTTTCTGCCTCACAGAGAGTAGCATCACTCTTCTCTCAAGACTTGACATCAGCCAACACTATGGCCTTGAAAGAGTGTGCCCCTGCCCAAGAGAAATGACTATTGACAATTTCTAGGAGAACAAGTATCTCCTAATCACACACCTGGAAGAATTTAGCAGAGGAGACCTTGTGTGAGGAAAGAGGAAAGATCAGGAGCTTTAGCAGCCAGAGTTGAAAGCCATGCATCTGTCACAGACACTGGCCCAGAGTGTGATAGGCATTCAGTGGAGGAAATGTAGCCAAAACCTGGGAAGGAGCAGGTAGAAAGGAACCCTGTGACTCAGTTAGCTAAAGATGTGTTCAGAGAACTCCACAAAGACTTTGGCCACCTCTCTGCCCTGTTTCCTTATCTGCAAAATGCTATACTCAGGACAGACTGGGTCCTCATTCTTACTTCCTTGATGAAGATACCAAGGATGAAACAAATCAAATAACTCTCCAAAACAGAGATTTTATGTTATGTATTTGGAAAGGAACATCAGCTTTTTTTTACTACACTAGGGCACTACTTAGTCAACTGAACTAATGTACCAAATAGAACCCCAGAGTGAATATCAGGGCAATTTGTCTCTGTCAGTGGTCAATCCACTGATGATCCAAACTTATTCAGCTGGTCAAGCTGGCTTCACATGGGAAGGAAAGATGGAAACCTCTGAAGGGAGAGGAGGGCAGTTCCCTGATTGTGAGCACATGAATAGTTCTGTTTCCTTATAAGAACCTTCCAGCATGCCTTCATGATCTGCTAAAGACAGAATGTACAGATTTATCTTGGAAGAGAGAAGGTGTTTCCCAAAATCCAAGTACCCAAATTGTTAAGTCCAATACCCATCTCCCCTGCCACTTACCTTTTCTAATAAATCCTCTATACCATTTCCAACACGGTTAACAGAAGTCAATGAGCATAAGGGTCATAGCATAGTTACATCATGTGCTAATGTTGACCTGGCTTGACTTGATGGAGGGGGCTACCTAAAACACTGTCATTTCATTATCACCTCTGTGATCCTGGCTTCTGCTAAACATTAACAAAATGTTAAAGAATCAAATCAGTGACTGCTTATGCTATTTGGGATTGATAGCCTGTTTCAGATTAACATGAATCAAAGGGAAAAAAATCAAAAAACAACTTAGAATTTGCAAAATAATAATAAAGTAAAGGAGAATACACAATTTCAAGGTGACACAGAGTCTAAAGAAAGTAGATAGCTTCAGTCCTGGACTGGATGTCTTTCAAGTCTCTGGTTTCCTTGGGGGCCGAAATCCATAGGTTTCTGTTTACTCCTTGATAAAGAATGATGAGTTGATAAAGCACAGATTAAGCAAAGATCCTCTTCCACATGTCTGTAGACAAAATGTCAATCAAGGGACCCTTCTATGTAAGCAGAACACAGTACATGTAATCTAAGGCATCCTTCTCAGGTGTCTAAGCCATTAGTGGGACCATAAGCCATTTAGGGACAACCCTTCTCCCTCCAAGGAGAGAAGAGGGGGCTGACAAGTGACTCGTAGGCTCCCTACAATCAGGCATTTTATATGTGAATTTTCAATGTGGGTGTTCTGTGAATGCTTCCTTGAGTAAAGTGGGGCCTTACAGAGGAATAATGAGGAAATTCCAAATGTCAATTTCAAATGAGTGATTAGATTATTCTTCATTTTTAATTTATCCTTACAGCATGTACACACACATGCCACCAATACAAATAATCTATAACTGATTTTTTTTTTTTTTTACAAAAAGAAAACATAAGACCAATGCTTGGAAATTTGCTTTAGAAAAAAGAGTGTCAAGTGAGAGACCTTTCTCCATCAACCATATCCATCTCCATAAAGAATACAAAAATGACATCTGAAAAGACCCACAGAAAAGTCTAGACCAACTTAGCTCCAGAGCCCCTAAAGCAACATCGTCCAAATTATCCAGGCTGGAAAAATACACCCCAAGTCCTGCCAACTGCAACCCTGACTGCAGCAATGGAGCTGAAGAATGTCGAGGAAGAAGGTAACAGGAAATGTACAGCCTGCTGCCAGGCAGGGGTTGCCAAGAACAATTACCAGAAAATTCCATCCTGCCACAGACTTGGGTGATTTGATGGCAAAATATGCATAACTTCCACATTTTTGAAGGGCTTTGTTCTCAGAGAAACCCCTGACTGTCAGTAATGTGTCTGCCCTCATGTCAATTACAAAGGCAGATCCTGATTGTTCAAGCTGACTGCACTTAGGCCTAAGGATGGCCATTTTCTGAGTCTCTTAGAAATAGGCATCAGCAAACTTCTTCTGTAAAGGTTAGAGAGTAAATATTTTAGGTTTTACAGACCACATAGCTTTTATCACAATTATTAAACTCTGCTGCTGTAGCCTGAAAGCAGCCACAAATTATATATAAATGATTGATCACAGCCATGTTTCAATAAACCTTTATTTACATGGACAGATATGAGTTGCAGACTGTAGCTTTCTGAGTCTTGTGTTAGACAGTAAACTTGTACCTTCTACATGCCTCTAGGAAGGCTAATCCACAGTTCACAGTAGACGTGGATACAGACAAACTGCTGTGTTAGGGTCAAGCTCATAGTCCTGTCAGCTCTCCACACGACACTCTAGGAGACTCAGGGAGACTGCAAATTCTCTGCAACTCTTCTGATGGAAGGGGCAAGGTCTTTATTCTCTCTTCTTTCATTAGAACTGTTCCTGTTGTATACAGTGGAGTATTACTTGGTGATAAAAAGGAATGAAATTTGTGGAGATACAGATGGCCCTAGAGACTATCGTACAGAGTGAAGTAAGTCAGAAAGAGAAAAACATACATATTAATGCATATATGGGGAATCAAGAAAAATGGTATACATGATACTATTTGCAAAGTAGATATAGAGACACAGACATAGAGATCAAACATATGGACACAAAGTGGGAAAGAGGGGATGTGAAGAATTGAGATTGGGACTGACATATATACAGTATTGTTACTATGTATAAAATAGATGACTAGTGAGAACCTACTGTATAGCACAGGGAACTACTCAATGGTCTGTGGTGATCTAAATGGGAAGGAAATCGAAAAAGAGGGGATGTACATATATATATATATATATATATACACACACATACATACATATACATATATATACACATACATATAGCTGATTCATTTTGCTGCACAGTAGAAACTAATATAATAATGTAAAGTAACTATACTCCAATAAAAATTAATTTAAAAAATTTTAAATACTGTCTCTGTACAGAGATGTAAAGAACAGACTTTTGGACTATGTGGGAGAAGGCAAGGGTGGGATGATTTGAGAGAAAGCATTGAAACATGTATATTACCACATGTAAAGTAGATGACCAGTGCAAATTTGATGCATGAAACAGGGAACTCGAAGCTGGTGCTCTGGAACAACCCAGAGGGATGGGTTGGGAAGGGAGATGGGAGGGGGGTTCAGGATGCGGGGACATATGTACACCCATGGCTGATTCATGTCAATGTGTGGCAAAAACCACCACAATATTGTAAAGTAATTAGCCTCCAATTAAAATTAATTGACTAATTTTTAAAAATACTGTCTCTGTGATTGCCTGACCAATAGAATATAACACAAAGGATAATAAGCTGGTTTCCAGGCTGGTGGTTTCTCAAGCATGCTTTTTGTTGCACTTGCTTGTGGAATCCAGTTGCCATCTTGTAAGGAAGTCCAAGCAGCCCCTCAGAGAGATCCACATGGAAAGGAGTTGAGGCTCCTACCAATACCTCTAGCTGAGCTTCTAGCTAAGCCCTGAAAGCACCCCTTACATGGTCCTCCACATATGCTACTGTCTGCTGTTCTGATGCAGAGGGGCAGTAGGATGCTATAAGGTGTTGGGGAATGAAACCTCTAGACGAAGAACCTGGGTCCAAAACTGAATGGGGCAGTTCTCCCCTCACCTGCATCCCACCAACCTGTAGCCATTAATCTTCACTAGACTCCAACAAACCTGTGCTTATTAAGCCACTGGGATTGTTAAGATTGCTACATACTCCATGCAGTTGGCATACCCTAAAAAAGAAGGACAAAAGGAAGATATATGCCATTCTGGACAAGCATTACAGCAGAGCATCAGATATTTCTAAAGTTAAATCAGTAGGACTCTATGATTGACTCACCCTGTGAATTAGAGCTTTCTGTGTTCTAAAACCTATGAGAAGCATGGGTTATTTATTCAGGGAAATCTACTGAATTGCAGAGCTTATTTATATGGGGCTGACCAGATGCACTTGAAAAGACAAGGCTTTTTCCACAGCTGGTCTTCAGGAAGCAAAAGGGAAAGGTGGTGGGCAGGGAGAAATGAGCCGGTTAAGACTAACATATACATACTACTATTTATAAAATAATCAACAAGGATCCAGGGTATAGCACAAGGAACTCTACTCAACACTCTGTAATAACCTGTACGGGAAGAGAACCCAAAAAAGAACATAGATATGTCTATGCTGTTGTACACCTAAAAAAGAAAAGAAAAAAAAACCTGCAACCCTGTAAATCACCTATTCTCCAATACAAAATAAAAGAGAGAGAAAGAGACAGTGGTCTCTGGGCTGTGAGAACTGGTGAAAGCTGCCCCATAACCCCTCACACACACACAATGACCTCTCTATTCATTACCTCTCTGATTAAAGAAATTTTATTTCCCAGTATATATGGAAAAATGATCTGAAAGGACTTATCCTTCACACCTGGAGTCAGCAAACTATGGCCCCATGGCCGATCAAGCTTGTTGCCTATTTTTATACAGTCTGTGAGCTGAGAATTTGTAAATAGTTGGAAAAACTCAAAAGAAATATCTAGATCAAATGCAAATTATATGAAATTCATGTTTCAGTGTTCCATGAGTAAAGGCTTATTGGAACACAGTTCAGCATGTTCTTTAAATATTGTCTAAAGCTACTTTCTCATGACAACAGCAAAGTCAAGCAGTTGTGATAGAAACACCAGGCCTGCAAAGCCTAAAGAATTTGCTATCAAGCCCATCAAAGAAAATGTTCACAGCCTTCCTTTGGACCACTGTGGTCCATGAACTCTTTATTCTGAATTAATTTACTGGATTGGCCCTTATCCTAACAAACTCTGAGGAGCTTATCCTAACAGTTTAATAAGGAAGCAGGAGGTAAAATGAAGGATAAAATCAAAGCACTCTGAGCAGGACACACCGCCCAGGTAGGGAGGCACAGGGAAGGGTCCCTGAAAGTCAGGAGGTATCACCAGACACCTGGGAGAAGGATGTCCAGCCCAAGGAAGTAGTCAGGGAAATAAAGGCGAGGGAAAAGGTGGAAGACAAAACAATATTCCTTGAATTAGTCTCAACTCCCCCAGGTGTAAACACATCCAGTGGTTTTAATGTTTTATTAAAGTGAAACAAATTGATTAAAAGAATCATGTATAAAGTAGGGATTAATCTCAAAAAAATACAAACAGCTCATGCAGTTCAATATCGAAAAACAAACAACCCAATCAAAAAGATGGGCAGAAGACCTAGATAAACATTTCTTCAAAGAAGGTATGCAGATGGCCAAAAGGCACAGGGAAAGATGCTCAACATCGCTAATTATCAGCAAAATGCAAAACAAATCTACAACGAAGTATCACCTCACGCTGGTTAGAATGGCCATCGTCAAAAAATCTACAAACAACACGTATTGGAGAGGGTGTGGAGAAAAGGCAGCCCTCTTACACTGTTGGTGGGAATATATATTGCTACAACCACTACGTTGTTGTTTAGTCACTAAGTCATATCTGACTCTTTTGTGACCCCCTGGACTGTAGCCCACCAGGCTCCTCTGTCCATGGGGTTTCCCAGGCAAGATACTAGAGTAGGTTGTCATTTCCTTCTTCAGGGACCACTACTGTGGAGAACTTAAAAAGCTAAACATAGAATTACCATATGACCCAGCAATCCCACTCCTGGGTATATACCCAGCTGCTTCTGCTGCTGCTAAGTCGCTTCAGTCATGTCTGACTCTGTGCGACCCCATAGATGGCAGCCCACCAGGCTCCCCCGTCCCTGGGATTCTCCAGGCAAGAGTACAGGAGTGGGTTGCCATTTCCTTCTCCAACGCATCAAAGTGAAAAGTAAAAGTGAAGTTGCTCAGTCATGTCCCACTTTTAGCGACCCCGTGGACTGAAGCCTACCAGACTCCTCCATCCATGGGATTTTCCAGGCAAGAGTACTGGAGTGGGGTGCCATTGCCTTCTCCAATATACCCAGAGAAAAAAGAGACATGCATCCCAATGTTTACTGCAGCACTATCCACAATAGCTAGGATATCAAAGCAACCTAAACATCCATCAACAGATGAATGAATAAAGTATATTTTTAAAGTTTTTAAAAAAGAAACCCAAAGGGCAGACTCTTCACTGAAACATAATGTATTCCATATTTGTGAAAATTATTAATTCAATGTTAATACCACCCATCCCCAGATCTGTTCTCTCAGTGATAGGGTTGCTGGTCCTGTCCATGTATCCAGCTGACCTCTTTTCTTACCTACTGCTTTATGGGGAGCTGGGGTCTCACCCTGAGCCGCCAGTGAGTAGAAACAATAGAAAAATCACACCAAAACTTCAAAGGGCTCTTCATTCAGGCCAGCTCTGAAGCCACATCCCTTAAAACCTCCCTAAATTTGGCTCTGGTGGGGCCCAGAAGGGCCAATAAGGGATTAGGAAAAAGAGAAATCTTTGTTCTTGCTCTGATCTCCAACCTGACATCAGCCCAGAGTTACAGTCTGGACAGTTGGCACAAGTTGGCACTGGGATGCAGGTGGACTAACTTCGAGGAGATTTGTTCTCAGGAATCTTTCTTTTCAAATGGTTAGGAAAAGCTTCAAAGTAACAGCCGACATGTACACACTGCTATATTTAAAATGAATAACAAATAAGAACCTACTGTATAGCACAGGGCACTCTGCTCAATGTTATGTGGCAGCTTGAATGGGAGGAGAACTGGGGAGAGAATGGATATATGTATATATATGGCCGAGTCCTTTTGTTGTCCAACTGAAACTGTCACAACATTGTTAACTGACTATACTCCAATACAAAATAAAAAGTTTTTTAAAAAGTAACAACCATGATTCATGAGCTTTTCCTTAAAAATAATAACACAGATTTTGCATCTGTGTGGATTTCAAGTGCAAATGGAGTCAAGAAAAGAAGCCTTTAAATAAAACCTCACCCACTTCTCCCTTCTTCTACACGTTTCCACATTCTTTACACTCCCCACCCCCTTAATTTTTCACTAACTCCTTCTTCCCTCTAAAATTCCCCTGACCCACAGTGCCCAGGCCCTTCTCAGGTGTCTTGACAAGACTGCAAGAAGCTTGCTTTTATTAAAAAGAAACCATTAATAATAACAATCCTTTAAAGACCATCAATATCTTAAGATGACCATCTTAAGGCCATCAGGACTTAAGATCGTATAAATGCTGGTTGTAAGCATGATGCCCTGATCTGATAGACAAAAACAAAGATGCCAAAAATGGTAGTGAGTCAAAACCAAGACTGTTACGCCTGGAAATAAAGCTCAGTCAGGTCACTTCAAGGATGGAGCCAGTGAAAGACCAATTCCAGGCTGTCTCCCTAGTTCCCAGGTGAGGGCTGCCTCTGAGCTACCCTACTCCTTCCAGGTTTTCCTTCTGCCCTCCCCAACCCTCCAGGTCTGTCGCCTTCAGAACTAGCCAAGCATTTCACCTACTAATCAAGATACATGTCCATATGAACCATTTTTGTTTTATGTAAAATCGCAGTGAAGTTTCTCATGGAACCCCACATGAGTACTTGAGAAGCCAACCAGTAAGCTAGAGTAATCCTCTGAGAATGTGGGTCTCTCCTTAAATACCTAAGTAAAATGGATCCCTAAAGAAAGTCTGTGATAATCCCTTTAACAAAGTAGACAATAGGCTCAGAATCTATCCAACTTGTTGCTGACTATTAATGCTTACAACTGACTTTTCTAAGAATATTTTCACAACTTCAGATCTACCAAAGAAGTAGCTATACCATATAGGGAAGCAAAGCAATTCAGCCTGTAGGGAACAGAGACTATGGGATTGTAAGCTAACCTCATGCAAGATTAGGTCAGTAAGCTAACTTATCGTTTCAACTTCATTCACAAAATATGGTTTGCATAAACTGTATCCTATAAAAGGGCATATGTATTCAGCCAAAGAAATGGGAGTGCAGACAGGGAAAAGTTTAGGTAAAGATATGGTTTGGATCTTTTCACCATAGAATCGCTCAACTCCACAAGCCAGACTTTACCTTTATACATTATGTAGAATATGTACCAAATTTTATTTCACATATCACTGACTGACTGTAAATCAACGAAGCCAGAATGTAATTCAAAGCATCAGAGAGAAGTTAACCTGACCCAAATCAGCAGCCAGAGTGGCTCAGTCCAGCTAATTGAGGCAGCAGGAATGGCACTTCACAAGGGATGCAGATCAAATGAAAAAATGGAAACTAATAAAAGAATAATGCTATGCCTATTCCAAAAGTGTGTCCTAATAGGAAAGTCAATGATAAGGGCAGGAAAATTGAACTGGGTTTTGAAAAAGGCTTGCCTGGAGAATCCCAGGGATGGGGGAGCCTGGTGGGCTGCCATCTCTGGGATCGCACAGAGTCGGACACGACTGAAGCGACTTAGCAGCAGCAGCAGCATAGGAGAAAGTCAAGTATGTCACTGTCCCTTGGGTCTTGGTAACACACAACTGTCTCTGTGGTTTTCAATGCAGACAGCACAATGATCCCCATCTTAAAATGCACATGGGTCGGCCCCAACTCAAATCAATTGAATCCTGAGTGAGTTGCAGCATCTTCATTTTTTAAAGGCTCTTCAGGAGATTTGAACATGAGCCAGCATTGAGAGCCACTGCCTCTCCTCAAGGTACCCTCAATGTCCAAAACCCCTAACTGGGCAAAGAGCAAAACCAAGATGGCTTACAAGGTAACTTGGAGGTAACAGTTTAGCTGTTATAAAAACTGATTACAAATTCTTCTTTGCTCTAACAACCAGCCTTCCCAGAGAAGACATCCCGAGTCTGCACACATTCCCATTCCCAGTCCATACACAAGTTTCAACTGGCTCCAGGGCCCTGCTAAGGAGATGATGACCCAGACAAGAAGAGAAAGTGCATGGTGCAGAATTGAGAGTCATCGGAGCTCAACAACTTTGCCTGCACAATGATTACAAGCATACTCTTATGCTGGCATACTGCCAAGGCTAATGGGGCTACTCAAATGTTCTTATATTGCTGGGTTTCCTACAGGTGTTGTGAAGGTTGATGGAATTTTTTTCTTGAAATAGCTCTAAAAGTTCTCATAAGTAAGTCAGGAAGACCCATTTCTAACAGGTTTTCCTTCCTACCTCTGAATCAAAGCTATATTCCTTAAATATACAATATTTTCAGTCTTTTAGACATGTTGAAGATCTGTTAACCACCAGCAGATGTGTTATATAATGGTTTTCTTTGGACAAAATTAAAGCTATTCATCCCGCTAAATCCCTCTAGCTGCTTCAAGGGGTCTTGAATCCAAAGTGTAGTTAATTTAGCACGTGCTCCACTGTGGCTAATTAAAATATGCTTTAGGTAGTTCAGCATATTTTCCCATGCAATTCTCCCCCCTGAGCTGGTCTACTTCTTTCCTTTCTTTATTTCTGTGATGCACCCAAGGATTATGTTATTTGAGAAACCATAGTGCAAAGAATAACCATTGGCCAATTCTAGCTGAAATGCAATATTAACCCCTAATTTATTCTTCTGAGAAAAATCATGCTCCACCATCCTTTCATTCATTTTCCATTCAAAGCTAAGCTTTCAGCCCAAATTGTCTTAATGGTAGCTTCCCAGATGGAATCCCAGCCTACTTTCCAACCCAGGCACCATAGGGATGCAGGTGGAGGAAGAAAAGCTAAATCTGAATTGTCAGAAGCTTCTGGACATTCATTTCATGAAATCATCTTGCAGCAAACCTATCTAATGAAAATCAGATCTCATCCAGAGGAGGGAAATTTGCTTTCCTGGATAAAACCTAATTGGTCCCATAAGATCTATTATGCCAAGAACTAAAGGTCCTGTCTACACAGCACTAAATGAAGTGGTCAATGAATTTAGCCAAAATCCCTAATAAAAAAATATATTCTCTTGGAATTCAAATCCTTTTAGGGAACATATTGGAGGGAGTGACTCATTTATTAATGGGTTTCAGGCACACTTGTTACTTGATCAAATAAATACATGGCTAATCAACAGATATATTTGAAGGTTTCCTATGTGCTCAGTCAGAACTGTGCTAAGTCAGAAAGGAGATCTGGAAGATGCATAAGGCCAATGCAAAAGAAATGAGGGTTTTGCATGACTTCTGCTTTCAATTATAGGTTATGAAGCAACATAACACATATAAGTTCTGAAATTTTGGAGTTTTTCTCTTTTGCTACTAAAAAAAAATTCAAAGTCATCTCCATTTTAGCTACCAGAATGTAGCATAATGAATGGCACATAGTAAGTAGTCTTAACAAATACGTGTGGCATGAACAAACAAGTGAATATAAGGATCTTTTTCTGAGCACACAGAGTACTTTAAAAGCTGAGCAGTTATAGTTAACGGCAGTCTCTTAAGTGCTAGCATACCTACTAACAAGAGACTGCTCGACCTTTACTAAAAATCCGTGCCGTTTCCTTCTTCCTCTCCCTGAACACTCAGCTAATCCCCATTTTGCAGCCCTCCTCATAGTGATGAGTTCTAGCCAACTGAGTCCCCCTGTAAAATGAATGAGCCATTTCTGCGTCTCTTTTCCATACTCCTCCCCTTCTGGCTAACTGGGTTGGGACAACCACCGTGAGCTTGAAGGCCTTGTGCTTGTGATAGCAGCACCCCTGTCAGCCTGTACCCCTGCATGACAGCAAAGGTTTCCCACCAGCCCAGACAATACAGGTACTATTAAAATTATTCCATTTTTACAGGTGAGAAAACTGAGTCACAGAAAAGTTAATCGTAGATAAAGAAGTGAAAGGAATCTGAACTGGAACACATTTCTATCTCAACACATTTCTTGCTCCAAATGCTTAAAGAAGCTTCTGAATCACGGACCTCTAACCTCTTCCAGGTGACCATTCCCACAACCTGGAATAAAAGCAATGACCTCTCCCCGTGTGCCATTCATGGGGTTCGTGTTTCACCTCCTTCCTTACCTCTCATAGCTGCGACCACCCCTGTGGGCGCACATCATCACGGAACTGACCCCCTTAGTAAGTCTATCCCACATCTACCATAGCTTTCTATCTGATACTAGCTATTCTGTCCACCTCTCAAATAATGCTATACTGCCTGTTCAGTAATAGACTTACAACAGCATAACAGAGTTTGAGTATGTAGGAGCCTTTTCTTCATTTAAAACAAAAAAGTCTGATTACACAAATCTTGTAAAAGGTCAGCAAGAAAACTGCTGAACACTTTGCTGTCTTGCTATTAAAATGTCCCCATTAAAGTGTTCAGAGGTGGGGAAGTAATACCTACAGAATTCATTAAAAGGTTACATATAGTAATGCTCAAATATTTCCATAATTTACAGTAGTATCAAAGGTGACAGGCACGATTTACAAATCAGAAGGTTCTCTCTGTCTGAGATGTCCAGTTAGCTGAGGGTTAATTCATGTAATCAGTAAAACTCCCCAGGGCAGAGAGGCCTCCAAGCTGAGGAATGACCTCAGGAGTACCACCAAAGTGCACAAAACTTTAAAATAGCCCCATACAAAGGGAGTATTATTGCCAGTGGTTTGATCCCAATCCACCTAGAAGGGAAATACATGTCTTGTCCCTGAAACATCTCACATGCATAGGATAGAAACTTCACACACACACATAGAGAGGAGAGTCATGCATTTCAAAAATCAAGTGCAATTTAAAATCCCAGAGGCCACAGCTGGCTCCTGAAAGCAAAGTGGGAAGACAGTCAACCACAGTTTCCAACTCCTGCTTTGTGTACCTTGCTAACCAAAATCAATACATTAAATCCATGTGGTGACTGTGTAAGCATCCTCTTTCCTTTGAGGACATCCAAGCTGATGTTCTGTCATTTGGGCAAGTGCTTACTCCAGATTCTGGTAATGTTCTCAAGGACACTGGCTGTTCTGGAATCCCAATACTAATGAAACAAAAAACCAAACAGCTGCTCCCTTCTAAATCTTCTGAATGACACTGGGTGTATTGTTTTCATAAATTAAAATTTTTAACCGATGCCAACTGCTACAAATATTGATATTCACTATATCATTGTTTTATAAAAGTCTTTCAGTGAAGTTCAGTTCAATTCAGTTCAGTCACTCAGTCATGTCCGACTCTTTGCGACCCCATGAACTGCAGCACGCCAGGCCTCCCTGTCCATCACCAACTCCCAGAATTCACTCAAACTCACGTCCATTGAGTCAGTGATGCCATCCAGCCATCTCATCCTCTGTCGTCCCCCTTTTCCTCTTGCCCCCAATCCCTCCCAGCATCAGAGTCTTTCCCAATGAGTCAACTCTAAAAGAAGGCCAAAATAAGCTAGAGATAGAGTTGTGGTCGGAGAAGGCAATGGCACCCCACTCCAGTACCCTTGCCTGGCAAATCCCATGGACGGAGCCTGGTAGGCTGCAGTCCATGGGGTCGGAAGAGTCAGACACGACTGAGCGACTTCACTTTCACTTTTCACTTTCATGCATTGGAGAAGGAAATGGCAACCCACTCCAGTGTTCTTGCCTGGAGAATCCCAGGGACGGGGGAGCCTGGTGGGTTGCCGTCTATGGAGTCGCACAGAGTCGGACACGACTGAAGCGACTTAGCAGAGTTGTGGTACAGGTGATGCAGAAGTTAGTGTGATCATAGCACTAGAAGACATTCTCCCCTTGACTCTCAACTATATGTAATTATAGGAATAGGGAATGGCCAGGACACTGGCTTCTAAATTTAAAATCATTTTATTTGCCATTGTAATGGATTTTTAAGTATCATTTGGCACTATTGGGCCACTTCTAGAATACATAAGGAAGAGGTATTAGAATGGACCTAATAAGAGAAAGATGGATCTGATCAGTTCACCATTGGAAAACTACTAACTGTATGCCAACCTACAGGTGGAAAAATTAGAAACAATAAGAAAAATAGGGTAAGTTTTTCATAAGGTTTAATTTATTCAGTTTAAAGGACTGCATAATTATAAAGTTATGTCATTTCCATTCTTTTGATGTGTCAATGTCCTTTTTCAGAAAATAATATGACTAATAGATGAGATAGCTGGTAACTTTTTGTCCACAATTGGCAAAATTTATTTTTTTAATATAAATTTATTTATTTTCATTGGAGGTTAATTACTTTACAATATTGTATTGGTTTTGCCACACATCAACATGAATCTGCCACGGGTATACACATGTTCCTATCCTGAAGCCCCCTCCTACCTCCCTCCCCGTACCATCCCTCTTGGTCATCCCAGTGCCCCAGCTCCAGGCATCCTGTATCATGCATCAAATCTGGACTGGCGATTAGTTTCATATATGATATTATACATGCTTCAATGCCATTCTCCCAAATCATCCCACCCTCTCCCTCTCCCACAGAGTCCAAAAGACTGTTCTATACATCTGTGTCTCTTTTGCTGTCTCACATACAGTGTTATCATTACCATCTTTCTAAATTCCGTATATATGTGTCAGTATACTGTATTGGTGTTTTTCTTTCTGGCTTACTTCACTCTGTATAATAGGCTCCAGTTTCATCCACCTCATCAGAACTGATTCAAATGTATTCTTTTTAATGGCTGAGTAATACTCCATTGTGTATATGTACCACAGCTTTCTTATCCATTCATCTGCTGATGGACATCTAGGTTGCTTCCATGTCCTGCCTTTTATAAACAGTGCTGCGATGAACCTTGGGGTACCCGTGTCTCTTTCAATTCTGGTTTCCTCGGTGTGTATGCCCAGCAGTGGGATTGCTAGATCATATGGCAGTTCTATTTTCAGTTTTTTAAGGAATTTCCACACTCTTCTCCATAGTGGCTGTACTAGTTTGCATTCCCACCAACAGTATAAGAGGGTTCCCTCTTCTCCACACCCTCTCCAGCATTTATTGCTTATAGCCTTTTGGATTGCAGCCATTCTGACTGGTGTGAAATGGTACCTCATTGTGGTTTTGATTTGCATTTCTCTGATAGTGAGTGATGTTGAGCATCTTTTCATGTGTTTGTTAGCCATCTGTATGTCTTCTTTGGAGAAATGTCTGTTTAGGTCTTTGGCCCATTTTTTGATTGGGTCGTTTATTTTTCTGGAATTGAGCTGCAGGAGTTGCTTGTATATTTTTGAGATTAGTTCTCTTTCAGTTGCTTCATTTGCTATTATTTTCTTCATTCTGAAGGCTGTCTTTTCACCTTGTTTATAGTTTCCTTTGTTGTGCAGAAGCTTTTAAGTTTAATTAGGTCCCATTTGTTTATTTTTGCTTTTATTTCCAATATTCTGGGAGGTGAGTCATAGAGGATCCTGCTGTGATTTGTGTCAGAGAGTGTTTTGCCTATGTTCTCCTCTAGGAGCTTTATAGTTTCTGGTCTTACGTTTAGATCTTTACTTAATTTTGAGTTTATTTTTGTGTATGGTGTTAGAAAGTGTTCTAATTTCATTCTTTTACAAGTGGTTGATCAGTTTTCCCAGCACCACTTGTTAAGGAGATTATCTTTTCTCCATTATATATTCTCACAATTGGCAAAATTTAAAAGTCAACTATATCATGGGATCACTGAGTCGGATAGGACTGAGCGTCTTCACTTTCATTTTTCACTTTCATGCACTGGAGAAGGAAATGGCAACCCACTCCAGTGTTCTTGCCTGGAGAATCCCAGGGACAGGGGAGCCTGGTGGGCTGCCATCTATGGAGTTGCACAGAGTCGGACACGACTGAAGCAACTTAGCAGCAGCAGCAGCATTCTTTCCTATGGCCAAAAAGATGTTACTGAGATTCTCCTGGTCCATGGAATCCAAATTCTAGGAGCTAATTCAGTCTCCCTCCTGAAATTTGCAGTTAAAATATAGCAATAGCAGACAATGAGATCGCCTTGATGACTGCCAAATGAGTGATCAATCATGGAAACCAGAGTTTTCAAGACTAGAAGTATTTCCTGACCATCTTCTGTGGACATGGTTATTTATTTTATGCATACATGCATGCCCAGTTGCTCAGTTGTGTCTGACTCTTTGCAACCCATGGACCATAGCCCACCAGGCTCCTCGGTCCTTGGGATTCTCCAGGAAAGAATGTTGAAGTGGGTTGCCACTTCTTATTCCAGGGGATCTTCCTAACCCAAGGATAGAATCTGTGTCTCTTGTGTCTCCTGAATTGGTAGGAGGATTCTTTACCAACTGAGGCACTTGGGAAGCCAATTTCATGTGTAGTAGTGTGTTTATGTTATTTAGGAATTTGGGATTATATCCCAAATTAGGAGTTTGGGATTAACATATACACACTATTATACATAAAATAGATAATCAACAAGGACCTATTGTATAGCACAGGGAACTCTACTCGTATGACAGGTTATGACAGGGTACTCTGACAGATTCCATAACCTTTAAGGAATCTGAAAAGGTATGTATTAATACATATGTATATATACAACTGAATCACTTTGCTGTACACCTGAAACTAACAGCTTTGTAAATCAACTGTATTCTAATATAAAACAAAAAAATAAATTAAAAAAAGAAGACTCAAGAAGAGAAAGATGATATGTATAGATGTGAAGGAAAGTGAAGTGACAGGATCAGCTAATACAGATGAGTCCTGAGAGCCCAGAGGAATTAGGTACCAGGTAGCCCCTTGACAGAGGCCTAAAATGAGATGCTTAGGAATGTAGGCACAACTCTGTGACACACTCATGACTGTCATACTTAATCCAAGTATAAGGCCAACCAGGAATAAAGTGACAAGGAAATGTCAGAGAAGATCCCGAAATTCATCCTATCCCACAAGACTGAAACCAAAAATAAAGCCTCCATCCAAAGTCCTTTGGTCTGTAAATCAATTTAAAATCTTTAAAGGTATCAAGCCCAGTGATAAGCTCATCACAATAATTCACATGAGAGATGAGGCAAATATAGTCGTTTATATATTAAAATGGTTTATAATACTATTTATGACAATAATGTTTGTGACAAAATACAATTTTTAGTATTTTATTTTTTATTTTTCTCATTAGAAAGAAATTACTTTTTTAATCTTAATTTAATTAATTTAAATTTAATTTTGTTTTCTCCTTAAAGAGGTGACAATTTAAAAAGGTCATGAGACTATAGTCTCTATCTAAAAAGAGCATCAGATTCAGTTTTGTTAATGATGTTTCTCTTACATATTTAGTCATGAAGATTGTCCTTAGTATCTCAAGTTCCCAGTTTTAACATTGTTTCCCCTTTCTGTTCTGTCCTTGGTCCCAGGTTTTGGTACACAATTTTTTTGTACTGAGGAAAATATTTGCCATATGAGTTGTATATACCTTAGAAAAATGTTAAGGTAAGATCTGTCTTTCACAGACATATTTGCATTTTAAGGGTTTTATCATACTATGGAATCAAAGGTATTGATCCATCACACGCATTCACCACTACTTGGTACAGAGAGATCTTTGTACAAAGGAGCAGGCATTATTCCACATGTGCCTTTTCTATAAATATTTAAAATAGATTATACAAAATGCTGAAGCCCAGGTTCCAAAGAGCACTGTGGCCAACAGGGATTGGCCACACTAGCAGTAAATAAAACTCATCAAGTTTTTGCTATGTCCCAGGCATGTTCACGTAACTACGTATGATCAACTCCATTCATCTTCAAAACAATTCTATGAAGCAGTTACTGTTTTATAGATGAGAAAACTGAAGTGAAAGAAGTTATCTGACATGCCAGGTTACAAGCACAGCATATGCCAGAGCCAAGGTTTAAACCCTGCTGGTTTGATACCAGGGCTTGTGCCCTGAAGCACTCTATGGTACTGCCTAGGAAACTGGCTCAGGGCAAGGACTCTGAGCCTGGCAAATCTGCACTCAAGTCCTGTCTCTACCATCTCCCACCTGCTGACCATGAACTAATTACCCAGCTTCTCTGAATCTCGGTTTGCTGTTTGCTTGTCTCACAGGATTATTATGAGTTGTAAATGAGCCCATACCTGGCTGAATGTATCCAAACGTAAAAAATAAACAAGATCAATACTGTCAAAATGTCAGTTCTTCCTGACTTGACCAATAGATTCCACAGGTCTATAGGTTCAGTCAAAATCCCAACAAGTTATTTTTTGGATATCAACAAATTGGTTGTAAAATTTATATGGAGAGGGAAAATACCCAAAGTGCTAAACACAATATTGAAAGAGAAGAAGAAAGTTGGAGGACTGGAGTTACCCAACTCCAAGACTTATTATAAAGCTACAGTATTCAAGACAGTGTGGCATCATCAGAAGAAAAGACACATAGATCACAGACCAGAAGTGAGAGCCCAGAAATAGACCCATATAAATAGCGTCAACTGATTCTTGACTAAAGAGCAAAAGCAATACAATGGGGAAAAGACAGTCTTTTCAACACATGGTGCTGGAACAACAGGGCTTCCAAATGCAAAAAAAATTTAATCTAGATAGAAACTTCACACCCTTCACAAAATTAATTCAAAATGGACCACAAACTCAAATGTAACACAAAACTATAAAACTCCTAGAAAATAACACAGAAGGAAATCTAGATTACTTTGTATAAGATGATGATATTTTGAAATACACAAAACTCATGATCCATGAAAGAAAAAATTGATAAACTTGACTTAATTAAAATTAAGAATTTTTGCTTTGCAAAAACCGCTGTCAATATAATGAGAAAATATGCTGGGGAAAATGATTGCAAGAAAAGAACAGCTGATAAAGGACTGTTATCCAAAATATACAAAGAATTATAAACTCAACCAATGAATGATGTGATTTTTCTAAAAGGGTAAAATAAATAAATAAATAGAAATGGGCAAAAGACTTGAACAGTTCAGTTCATTTCAGCTCAGTCACTCAGTCGTGTCTGACTCTTTGCGACCCCATGAATTTCAGCACGCCAGGCCTCCCTGTCCATCACCCATTCCTGGAGTCCACCAAAACCCATGTCCATTGAGTTGGTGATGCCATCCAACCATTTCAACCTCTATCATCCCCTTCTCCTCCAGCCCTCAATCTTTCCCAGCACCAGGGTCTTTTAAAATGAGTCAGCTCTTTGCATCAGGTAGCCAAAGTACTGGAATTTCAGCTTCAACATCATTCCTTCCAATGAACACCCAAGACTGATCTCCTTTAGGATAGACTGTTTGGATCTCCTTGCAGTCCAAGGGACTGTCAAGAGTCTTCTCCAACACCACAGTTCAAAAGCATCAATTCTTCGGTGCTCAGCTTTCTTTATATTCCAGCTCTTACATCCATACATGACTATTGGAAAAACCATGACCTTGACTAGATGGACCTTGGTGGGCAAAGTAATGTCTCTGCTTTTTGATATGCTGTCTAGGTTGGTCATAACTTTCCTTCCAAGGAATAAACATCTTTTAATTTCATGGCTGCAATCACCATCTGCAGTGATTTTGGAGCCCCCCAAAATAAAGTCTGACACTGTTTCCACTGTTTCCCCATCTATTTCCCATGAAGTGATGGGACCAGATGCCATCCATGATCTTCATTTTCTGAATGTTGAGCTTTAAGCCAACTTTTTCACTCTCCTCTTTCACTTTCATTGAGAGACTCTTTAGTTCTTCTTCACTTTCTGCCATAAGGGTGGTGTCATCTGCATATCTGAGGTTACTGATATTTCTCCCGGCAGTCTTGATTCAAGCCTGTGCTTCTTCCAGTTCAGCGTTTCTCATGATGTACTCTGCATAGAAGTTAAATAAGCAGGGTGACAATATACAGCCTTGACACATACTCCTTTTCTTATTTGGAACCAGTTTGTTGTTCCATGCTCAGTTATAACTGTTGCTTCCTGACCTGCATACAGATTTCTCAAGAGGCAGATCAGGTGGTCTGGTATTCCCATCTCTTTCAGAATTTTCTAGTTTATTGTGATCCACACAGTCAAAGGCTTTGGCCTAGGACATCTTGCCAAAGAAGATATGTGCTTAGTCGCTAAGTTATGTCCAACTCTTTGCAACTCTTTGGACTGCAGTCTGCCAGACTCCAGTCCATGGGATTCTCCAGGCAAGAATACTGGAGTGGGTTGCCATACTCTCCTCCAGGGAAAACAAGATATACAGATGGAAAACAAGCATATGAAAAGATGCTTCACATCAAATGTCATTAGGGAAATGCAAACTAAAACATTAATGAGATACCAGTACACACCTAATAGGATGGCCAAAATCCAGAACTCTGACAACAGCAAATGCTGACAGGGACATGGAACATGGAAACACTGATTCATTCTTAGTAAGAATGCCAAGATGGTTCAGCCACTTTGGAAAACAGTTTGGCCAAGTATACTCTTCCTATACAAACTGTCAATCTATGCAAACATTTATGTCCACACAAAGTACACAAGGATATTTATAGTAGCTTTATTCATAAATGCCAAAACTTGAAATCATCCAAGATGTCCATATAGACAAATAAACTATGGTACATCCAGGCAATAGAGGGTTTATACAGTGCTAAAAAGAAATGAACTATCAAGTTATGGAAAAATATGGAGGAAACTTAAATGCCTATTACTGAGTGGAAGAAGCAAGCTGAAAAGGCTACATATTGATGATTATGAATGTATAACCTTCTGGAGAAGGCAAAGCTATGGAGACCTTAAAAGGATCAATGGCTGTGGGGGAGTATGAGGGAATGAAGGAGGAAGAGGCAGAATTTTTAGGACACTGAAACTAATCTATGACACCATAAGAGTGGATATGAAACAGGAAGGAGGTAGGCAGAGCACAACCTTTAAAAGAATAATATAGCCATACTGCTGCTGCTGCTAAGTCACTTCAGTCGTGTCTGACTCTGTGCGACCCCACAGATGGCAGCCCAGCAGGCTCCTCAGTCCCTGCGATATTCCAGGCAAGAACACTGAAGTGGGTTGCCATTTCCTTCTCCAATGCATGAAACTTAAAAGTGAAAGTGAAGTCACTCAGTCTTGTCCAACTCTTCGAGACCCCATGGACTGCAGCCTACCAGGCTCCTCTGCCCATGGGATTTTCCAGGCATAAGGCATAACAAAAACTGGTTAGAAACAACTAAGTCCAAGATGACGGAAAACTTGACTTCCAGTAGACCTTGACCCTCGTTACACACTGTTTTAACACATTAGCTAAATAACATACTCACAGGCACCCTGACAGTTCTAAGACTAACCATCAAAGATCAAAAAGTGAGCAGTGACCCAATTCCTGGAAATCTTCACTCCTTTCCCAAAATAGTTGGAATAACCCTCACACTCATTAGCCCATGAAATTACCCAGTCTATAAAAACTGCTGCTGCTACTGCTGCTGCTAAGTCGTTTCAGTCGTGTCCGACTCTGTGCGACCCCATAGACAGCAGCCCAATCCCTGGGATGCTCCAGGCAAGAACACTGGAGTGGGTTGCCATTTCCTTCTCCAATGATTAAAGTGAAAAGTGAAAGTGAAGTCGCTCAGTCGTACCCTACTCTTAGCGACCCCATGGATTGCAGCTCACCAGGCTCCTCCGTCCATGGGATTTTCCAGGCAAGAGTACTGGAGTGGGGTGCCATTGCCTTCTCCACTATAAAAACTAACCACACCATATTTCCAGGGCCTCTCACCTTCTGAGATGGCCCGTACTCTGTGGAGTGTGTTTCTCCCAAGGCCATTCTCACCTTTTGAGACGGATCATGTTCTGACTACGGAACGTGTATCTTTCTGTGGAATGTGATTCTCTCTAAATAAATCCACTTGTTATCTATCACTTTGTCTCTGCCTGAATCTTTTCTGCCACAAGATATCAAGAACTTGAGCTTCATTAAGTCCTGAGACCAGTCCTTCATTATGTGATCTCAATTAAAAGATGAAGGTTCAAGTCCCAATCGGGTTCTGGCCATGTTCAAGTCCCGGCAAGTCTCAATCTAGGTTCAAGTTTCAATCTGAGTTTTGGCTGGATTTGAGTATCAAGACATGGGTTCGAGTCCCAATCTGGAGTGTGTGGTTTCAGATATATCATTGTACATTTGCCAAACTCACAGGATGTATAACACCAAGAGTAAACCCCAATGTACATTATGGACTCTGAGTGATAACGATGAGTCAGTGTATGTCCTCAACTGGAACAAAAGTACTGATCTGGAGGGAAATGTTTACAGTGGGGGAGGTGGAGGAGGGATGTAGAGGAAATTTCTGTACCTTCTGCTCAATTTTGCTGTGAAATTGTTCTAAAAAATAAAGTCTATTTAAAAGGGAAAATTTCAGGATAAGCTTGGAGATGGAAATCAGAAAACTGGAGGAGGAAGAGTCTTCTGGGTTAACAATCTTCTGAACCCAAAGGTCCAGGTCAGCAGACAAGGAGCAAATAAAAGCTGAGTAAAAAGCAGAGACATCACTTTGCCAACAAAGGTCTATATAGTCAAAGCTGAGAGTTGGACCATAAAGACGGCTGAGCACCAAAGAATTGATGCTTTCAAACTGTGATGCTGGAGAAGACTCTTGAGAGTCCCTTGGACTGCAAGGAGATCAAACTAATCAATCCTAAAGGAAATCAACCCTGAATATTCACTAGAAGAACTGATGCTAAAGGTGAAGCTCCAATACTTTGGCCACCTGATACAAAGAGCCGACTCACTGGAAAAGACCCTGATACCAGGAAAGACTGAGGGAAGGAGGAGAAGGGGTCAATAGTATAGGCTGGGATGGTTGGATGGCATCATCAACTCAATGGACATGCGTTTAAACAAACTCGGGGAGATAGTGAATGACAGGGAAGTCCATGGGGTCACAAAGGGTCAGACATGACAGAGTTACTGAACTGAACTGAACTGACCCCGACAAGGGTAGAAAAGAGAGGTGACTCTGTCTGGACTGACCAGATCTGCTGGTGACTGGAGCCTGCTGAGACTGCTCCTTCCTAGCCTGGGTCCCTAGGGCAAGGTCTCCACACTTTTGCCCCCTGAATATATGAGAAGGTGTAAAAAGTGTACTAGTTAAACTCTTGTTGAATTCCTATAACAATATCAGAAACAATATATATCACTTCAAGATAGACAAATGGCTACAAATCACTGAGGGGGGTACAGGGAGGAATGTTCTAAAACAGCCCGGAACCAGGAAGCTCTGCTTCCTAGAATCAAATACAGGCCAAAAGGCAGTCTCACCTGGTAGCCTCAAGCATATCACATGACTCAGGAGTGCTGCCAAAAACCCAGATTAAAAAAAATATTAAACAGGAGGAGAGTGAGGAAGAGAAACCAAAATTTCTCCCTAGGACCACACTAAAGGCATTTATTAGCCTGACCCACCCTATAACACCTTAGAAACAAAAAGTCCCCATCCAAATGCAAACAGACTTCTTCCTTGCTGTGACTGCATTTCATAACTCTTGCCCTTCCTAACATGGAGCCACTCCAAGCTATGAGGTCATTTGTTTTCCTGAGAACTCAGTTACGGAGCTTGCCAATCATTCAAATTGCAAGCTCTGGCCAGGAAAGCCCTATGAAGAAACCAAAGCATTAAGTCCTTACTGTTCTTTCTAAGGTCAGTTAGAGCATTTGAATCCCACACGACTGTCTTTTCAAAAAACAAAAAACTATGCTTACAAAGATAACAAGTTCCAAATGTTGTCTTTTCTTAAAGGTATATTTGTTTCAAATCATATGTTTCTAATCTATAACAAAACAGCCTGAGTTATAATTATTCCACTCCACACACCATTCAAAAGCCAAGAGATAACATGGAGAAATGATTAATGTGTTATCAGTGATATGTAGAGTCAATTGGTTGATTCAAGACATAAACATTTACACAGAAAGAGAAGAAATGGTGAACAACAGATCCAATTTGCACTCTGCCTGCTCCTAGAACAGACCACTTTCAGGCTCTCCAGATGAGAAGCAAAAGGATCCTGCTTCGTGGAAAGAGTCTAGTGTTAGCCATTTACACTTCAGTTTGAAGTTTAAATACTTGACCCCTATACTCTCTCTGAGGAGAAGGCAATGGCACCCCACTCCAGCACTTTTGCCTGGAAAATCCCATGGATGGAGGAGCCTGGTAGGCTGCATAGGGTCGCTAAGAGTCGGACACGACTGAGCGACTTCACTTTCACTTTTCACTTTAATGCATTGGAGAAGGAAATGGCAACCCACTCCAGTATTCTTGCCTGGAGAATCCCAGGGACAGAGGAGACTGGTGGGCTGCTGTCTATGGGGTCACACAGAGTCGGACACGACTGAAGTGGCTTAGCAGCAGCAACAATAGCAGCATGAGTGGCTCCTTTCTATTGTAGGATTTCTTTCTTCTGTAAAATCACATAAAGCATCAGGTTCTAAAAAGGAGGGTTTGCTTATTTGCTTTGCTTTTGGTAAGTATTGACCAATTATCAGTGCATATTTTTAAATGGAGGAACTGAAGCAGTAATTGGGAAGACTTGGACCTGTCCAGTTTCACCACTGAGGTTTATTGCATTTCACTAATAACTGAAGATAAATTTACAGACACACATAAGCTTCTAGGCTTAATGAAGTGCTGTAAATAATCTTATAAATGTAGTACAGTTCATTGAAATTCATATTTTAGAGAAGATCTTAAAGAAGAAAGTCTCAAAAATGTTGTCCAGATGGGGCTCTTGAAATCTTGGAGATCTCTTTCTCCAAGGCTGACAATTTCTCTCAAACATGAACCCTTCGTTTTTGTTGTTCAGTCACTCAGTCATGTCTGACTCTTTGTGACCCCATGGACTGCAGCACGCCAGGCTTCCCTGTCCTTCACATCTCCCGGAGCTTGCTCAAATTCATGTCCATTGAGTCAGTGATACCATCTAACCGTCTCATCCTCTGTCATCCCCTTCTCCTCCTGCATTCAATCTTTTCCAGCATCAGGGTCTTTTCTAATGAGCCAGCTCTTAGCATCAAGTGTCCAAAGTATTGGAGCTTTGGCTTCAGCATCAGTGCTTCCAATGAATATTCAGGGTTGATTTCCTTTAGGACTGATTGGTTTGATCTCCTAGCTATCCAAGGGACTCTCAAGAGTCTTCTCCAACACCCCAGTTCAAAAGCATCAACTCTTCAGTGCTCAACCTTCTTTATGGTCCAACTCTCACATCCGTACATGACTACAGGAAAAACCATAGCTTTGACTATATGGACCTTTGTCAGCAAAGTGATGTGTCTGCTTTTCAATATACTGTCTAGGTTTGTCATAGCTTTTCTTCCAAGGAGCAAGCATCTTTTAGTTTCATGGCTACAGTCACAGTCTGCTGTGATTTTGTGTGTGTTTGTATGCTCAGTTGCTTCAACCCAAGAAAATAAAGTCTGTCATTCTTTCCATTTTTTCCCCCCATCTATTTGCCATGAAATGATGGGACTGGATACCATGATCTTAGTTTTTTTGAATGTTGAGTTTTAAGCCAGCTTTTTCACCCTCCTCTTACACCTTCATCAAGAGGCTTTTCAGTTCCTGTTTGCTTTCTGCCATTAGGGTGTAATCATCTGCATATCTGAGGTTATTGATATTTCTCCCAGCAATCTTGATTCCAGCTTGTGATTCATCTAAAATTAAACCACACTGACCATGCTGGAATCATTTCAGATTTGTTTCCCAAAAAAGTATTCCTTTTCTCCAAAGAAAGGAAACAGAAATAGTCAAATATATATATATATATATTTGACTATTTATATGTATATAAAGGTGGGGGAGGGGCTTGATCAAGATCAATGAGCAATATCACCTAGAATGGAACTAAAAGATTATATGAGAATGTTCTCTTTTGATTTAACTCAAACAGGCCTGAAATTCACTCTGAACTGTGAATGGGTCTGGCATTTTCTTCTTTACAAGTGAGCTTCTGATTGGTAACCTCACACAGGAAGCCTACAGTTGTTTCTCTTTTTCATTCTGTTAATGAAAGCCAACACCACAGTTGTGAAAAGGGAAATCCATGGTAAATTGAAAAACCTTTTTAGGTTTTTTCCATTTTCTTTCAAGATGCTTACAAATCTTAGTGTATTTCAGATTGACCTTAAAACATATCATATCTCTCGGAGTTTTGTGGAGGAAATGAGATTGATAAATGAATATTCCTTAATAGGAAACCCAAATCCTCCATGAGAAGAGAAACCTGACTCTTGCCCCTCATAAATATAAGAACCACAGTCTGATGCTAAGCATCAGGTTTCCTAGAACACTGTGCATAATGAATTAGTCCATTCTCTGGGAAAGAAAGGGAAATAATCTGTAGATAAATGTTCCAGAAGAAAATGAAACCATTAATTACAGTGAGATATCCTGACAGTAAACGACTAGATTAAATATAAAAAATGTTCCAATAACTGCATGAAATAATTTTCGGCACTACAACTCAAAATAATTTTCTGAATTGAGTACAGTTTTTCTGCTATAGATTATACCTATAAACAAATGCAATTTTAAGGCTAAATGTCTTGTGGCTAGCCACATTGGGTTAAATGTTATTTAGTAGACATTCTGCCCTTCAACAACAGATTTAAATGTGCCCTAATTATCTGCCTGTTTGTTTTAGTTTACATGGAATTCAATCATGTGTAGGTAAAAAAGTTTCCTAAAATGGTAAAAAGGCAGCTTTCTTAAGTGGGAACATATTTTCTTTTAAAGATACATGTAAATTTTATTTTGCTTTTTCTTACAGCCCAGAAGTAAATATAAACTTATTATAATTATCATAAAATTTAAATTACTGAAGCCCTGTTCAATAAATTGCCATTTTCATAAAGATTATATGTAAGGGTAGCTACCAAAACTGGAATAAAAGTAACAACTAATATTTTTCTGAACTTACATGTCAGCTACTATGCTTATGTGTATGCTGATCTCATGTAACCATTAAAACAACCTTTTAAACAGTATGGAACTTCTTCTCAAAAAACTAAAAATATGATTACCATATGACCCAGCAATTCTACTCCTAGGCATATATCCAAAAAAAAAAAGTATTAATTCAAAAAGATACATACATCCCAAAGTTCATAGCAACATTATTTATAATGGCCACAACATGGGAGCAAATGAACAGATAAAGAAGCTGTTTTATATATATTCATATGTGGGTTTGATCCCTGGGTCAGGAAGATCCCCTGGAGGAGGACATGGCAACCCACTCTAGTATTCTTGCCTGGAAATCCCATGGACAGAGGATCCTGGCAGGCTGTAGTCCATAGGGTCTCACAGAATCTGACCCAACTGAAGCAACTTAGCATGCATGCAAGCATATTTATATATATAATATATGCATATATTATATATATAATGGAATACTACTCAGCCATAAAAAAGAACGAAATAATGCCATTTGCAGCAACATGGATGGATTTGGAGGGTATTAGGCTTAGTGAAATAAGTTAGACAGAGAAAGACAAATACTGTATGTTATCACTAATATTTTAAATCTTAAAAATACAACAAACTAGTGAATATAACAACAACAACAACAAAAAAGCAGACACACAGATATAGAGACTAACCTAATGCGAACAGGAAAGGAGGAAGGGGCAATAAAGTTCAGCGGAGTGGGAGGTATAAATTATCAGGTATAACATAAGCTACAAGGATATATTGTACAACATGGGGAATATAGCCAATAGTTTATAATAACTATCCATGGAGGATAACCTTTAAAAACTGTAAACCACTATATTGTACACCTGTTACTTATATGATATTGTATATCAACTACAATTTAATTTAAAAAAAAAAACTTTTCAGGAAGGTATTCTACTGCTCCGTTTTTATTTTTTTCCAAATGTTAAACTTTTTATTTTGGACTGGTGTATAGCTGATTAACAATGCTTTGGTAGTCTCGGTAAAAAGCAAAGGGATTCAGCCATACGTGTACATGTATCCATTCTCCCCTAAACCCATCTTCCCATCCAGGCTTCTACTAGGCCCCAACCAGTAAGGCTGAAGAAGCTGAAGTAGAACGGTTCTATGAAGGCCTACAAGACCTTTTAGAACTAACACCCAAAAAAGATGTCCTTTCCATTAGAGGGAACTGGAATGCAAAAGTAGGAAGTCAAGAAACACCTGGAGTAACAGGCAAATTTGGCCTTGGAATGAGGAATGAAGCAGGGCAAAGACTAATAGAGTTTTGCCAAGAAAATGCACTAGTCATAGCCAACACCCTCTGCCAACAACACAAGAGAAGACTCTACACATGGACATCACCAGATGGTCAACACCAAAATCAGATTGATTATATTCTCTGCAGCCAAAGATGGAGAAGCTCTATACAGTCAACAAAAACAAGACCAGAGCTGACTGTGGCTCAGATCATGAACTCCTTATTACCAAATTCAGACTCAAATTGAAGAAAGTAGGGAAAACCGTTAGACCATTCAGGTATGACCTCAATCAAATCCCCTATGATTATACAGTGGAAGTGAGAAATAGATTTAAGGGCCTAGATCTGATAGATAGATCAGATCTATCCTAGATCTGATGAACTATGGAATGAGGTTCGTGACATTGTACAGGAGACAGAGATCAAGACCATCCCCATAGAAAAGAAATGCAAAAAAGCAAAATGGCTGTCTGGGGAGGCCTTACAAATAGCTGTGAAAAGAAGAGAAGCAAAAAGCAAAGGAGAAAAGGAAAGATATAAGCATCTGAATGCAGAGTTCCAAAGAATAGCAAGAAGAGATAAGAAAGCCTTCTTCAGCAATCAATGCAAAGAAATAGAGGAAAAGAACAGAATGGGAAAGACTAGAGATCTCTTCAAGAAAATTAGAGATACCAAGGGAACATTTCATGCAAAGATGGGCTCAATAAAGGACAGAAATGGTATGGACCTAACAGAAGCAGAAGATATTAACAAGAGATGGCAAGAATACACAGAAGAACTGTATAAAAAAGATCTTCATGACCCGGATAATCACGATGGTGTGATCACTCATCTAGAGCCAGACATCCTGGAATGTGAAGTCAAGTGGGCCTTAGAAAGCATCACTACAAACAAAGCTAGTGGAGGTGATGGAATTCCAGTAGAGCTATTTCAAATCGTGAAAGATGATACTGTGAAAGTGCTGCACTCAATATGCCAGCAAATTTGGAAAACTCAGCAGTGGCCACAGGACTGGAAAAGGTCAGTTTTCATTCCTATCCCAAAGAAAGGCAATGCCAAAGAATGCTCAAACTACTGCACAGTTGCACTTATCTCACATGCTAGTAAAGTAATGCTCAAAATTCTCCAAGCCAGGCTTCAGCAATACGTGAACCGTGAGCTTCCAGATGTTCAAGCTGGTTTTAGAAAAGGCAGAGGAACCAGAGATCAAATTGCCAACATCCGCCGGATCTTCGAAAAAGCAAGAGTTCCAGGAAAACATCTATTTCTGCTTTATTGACTATGCCAAAGCCTTTGACTGTGTGGATCACTATAAACTATGGAAAATTCTGAGAGAGATGGGAATACCAGATCACCTAACCTGCCTCTTGAAAAATCTGTATGCAGGCCAGGAAGCAACAGTTAGAACTGGACATGGAACAACAGACTGGTTCCAAATAGGAAAAGGAGTACATCAAGGCTGTATATTGTCACCCTGCTTATTTAACTTCTATGCAGAGTACATCATGAGAAACGTTGAACTGGAAGAAACACAAACTGGAATCAAGATTGCCGGGAGAAATATCAATAACCTCAGATATGCAGATGTCACCACCCTTATGGCAGAAATTGAAGAGGAACTAAAAAGCCTCTTGATGAAAGTGGAAGAGGTGAGAGAAAAAGTTGGCTTAAAGCTCAACATTCAGAAAATGAAGATCATGGCATCTGGTCCCATCACTTCACGGGAAATAGATGGGGAAACAGTGGAAACAGTGTCAGACTTTATTTTGGGGGGCCCCAAAATCACTGCAGATGGTGATTGCAGCCATGAAATTAAAAGACGCTTACTTTCGGAAGAAAAGTTATGACCAACCTAGACAGCATATTCAAAAGCAGAGACATTACTTTGCCGACTAAGGTCCGTCTAGTCAAGGCTATGGTTTTTCCAGTAGTCATGTATGGATGTGAGAGTTGGACTGTGAAGAAGGCTGAGCACCAAAGAATTGATGCTTTTGAACTGTGGTGTTTGAGAAGACTCTTGAGAGTCCCTTGGACTGCAAGGAGATCCAACCAGTCCATTCTGAAGGAGATCAACGCTGGGATTTCTTCGGAAGGAATGATGCTAAAGCTGAAACTCCAGTTCTTTGGGCCACCTCATGCGAAGAGTTGACTCATTGGAAAAGACTCTGATGCTGGGAGGGATTGGGGGCAGGAGGAGAAGGGGACGACAGAGGATGAGATGGCTGGATGGCATCACTGACTCGATGGACATGAATCTGAGTGAACTCCGGGAGTGGGTGATTGATAGGGAGGCCTGGCATGCTGCGATTCATGGAGTCACAAAGAGACGGACACGACTGAGCGACTGAATTGAACTGAACTGAAAATGAGCAGTTTGGGAGCTTAAACATTATGTTATCCTGCCTGCCCTCCAATCAAGAAATGCAAACTTGTATTATCTTGAATTCACTTTAAAACACAGTTTCAGCACATTTAAAAAAAGTGAATGGAGAGATGGAGGGTGAGGTTAAGGTTAGCAGATGTAAGCTTTTATATACATAATGGATAAACAACAAGGTCTTTCTGTACTGCACAGAGAACTATATTCAGTACCCTATGATAAATTACAATCAAAAATAATATAAATATATATATATATGTATAACTGAATCACTTTGCTGTATAGCAGTAATTAATAGACATAGTAAATCAATTTTACAAAGAAAAATAAAAAGTTAGTATCTGAAAAATATTCTAATTCTTTTTCTAGTACCTACATTTTTCCAGTGGTCATGTATGGATGTGAGAGTTGGACTGTGAAGGAAGCTGAGTGCCAAAGAATTGATGTTTTTGAACTGTGGTGTTGGAGAAGACTCTTGAGAGTCCCTTGGACTTCAAGGAGATCCAACCAGTCCACCCTAAAGGAGACCAGTCCTGGGTGTCCATTGGAAGGACTGATACTGAGGCTGAAACTCCAATACTTTGGCCACCTCATGCGAAGAGTTGACTCATTGGAAAAGACCCTGATGCTGGGAGGGATTGGGGACAGGAGGGAAAAGGGGACGACAGAGGATGAGATGGCTGGATGGCATCCCTGACTCGATGCACATGAGTTTAGATGAACTCCCGGAGTTAGTGATGGACAGGGAGGTCTGGCGTGCTGTGATTCATGGGGTCACGAAGAGTTGGACACGAATGAGCGACTAAACTGAACTGAACAAATAGGATGTGATTTTAAATAATAACACCATACGTCCTATTCTATTTTGTTATTTCCACGCCTCAGTCAACCTGTTGCTGCTGCTGCTGCTAAGTTGCTTCAGTCGTGTCCGACTCTGTGCGACCCCATAGACAGCAGCCCACCAGGCTCCCCCATCCCTGGGACTCTCTAGGCAAGAATACTGGAGTGGGTTGCCATTTCCTTCTCCAATGCATGAAAGTGAAAAGTGAAAGTGAAGTCGATCAGTTGTGTTCGACTCTTAGCAACCCCGTGGACTGTAGCCCACCAGGCTCCTCCATCCATGGCATTTTCCAGGCAAGAGTACTCAACCTAGAAGCACATATCTCTGGAAACAGTCCAACTGGAGATGACCTTCTTCCTGATGACAGCATCATCATGTGCCAAGCCTCCCAGCCTTGGAGAGCCCTCCTTCCTAATGTCCTTGCTGCTTTTTTCTTCCTTCCTATTCCCTGTTGTCATTCTGGTTCATGCAATCACAGCCCCACACCTGGACCATCCCAGTAGGACCTCCGTGGCTTCATGTTCAAAGCTCCCTTCCTTTGCTCACCCACTTTCTGCCTATTCCCTTCTAACCACCACTTCTCTCCCCAAATCTTACCAGTCAAACTTTTCAAAGATCCACCACACTGGTTTTCCTCCCATTAACTCCCCCTCCCTGTGCTCTGGTTCCTGCCACTATTTTCATTTTTTCTCAGGCCCCTTCATGTCTCCTTTTTCTTCTCCCACCTTTAAAAATGAGTGCCCCAGGGCCCATCTTGTCCCCGCATTCTCCCCACCTCCCAGGCCCAGTTCATTCACACACGCCAATAACTCTGAATTCCTATCTCAGTCCAGACTGCTCCCTCCAGCTCCCAACTCACTTCCCACCTCAACGAGATGTCTCTATCTGGATGTCTCAGTGGTTTCTCACACTCAGGATTCTCAGCTGGAGTCTGCCCCTCCTTCTGTGCTCCCTAGGTCAGGAAAGGACACCTTATCATGAGCCAAATCACTCATATCACCCTTGAGTGATAATTAGAGCAGGTTTTTCCTCCCAAGTAGCTCATGAATATATCCCCTGCTCTCTAAACCTGTGACTACTCAGCCTGTGGTGACCAGAAACAATCATCCCCTGGACTAGTACTATAGCCTCTTTGTGGGTTTCCTGCCTCCAGACCCACTCCAAAATGCCATCTTCTGAGTCTGCCATCCGACTGTTTCCTAACATTCAAAGCCTGACTGCATCAACCTTTTGCCTTCAAGTTCCTGAGGAGGAGCCATGATCCTCCGTGTCCAGCAACATCCCCATCATTTCACATGATACACATTCCATATTCACAGAACCGCATTCATGGAGACTCTTGTTGCTCCCCAGTGCTTTCTCTGTGCTGCTCCTCCCACATCGAGTGCCTTCCCCATTCTTTTCTCAGAGACTGGCAATAGGGTCAGGGAGAGCTTCCTGAAGACGCACTGCACCCAGAGTCCTGGACATTCATCCCATGTTGGCACAAGCGAGACTCACCCTGAACAACAGTGATTTCAATGGACTCTTTGCATCAACTGTCTTGTTCTGAAAAAATATCTTTTATGGGCCCATTTTATTGCCATGTTTCTAAGTTCCTCGCAGGCACACCATGTTTTCAGCCACTTCATATTCCTGCTGTCCATCCCAGCACCACATTTCATACATGGCAATTGGCCAATAATTGCCCAATGATGTAACTGGACAACATCTACTACAAGATATTCTGAAACATGTTCTTTCACCCGTGCTCTGTCTGCGAGCAGTCAGTCAATCTTATGACTATGATGCTGCTTGGACATCATCTTTGTGAGAAACAAACAAACCAGAAAAATGAACAACATTTGAATTTGGATAGAAGGCAAGGTTTAATGATTAAGGTTCCACTCTCCAGCCCAATTCTCCATATATGTCAACTCATTTTATCCCCACGACAACCCTCCAAGGTAAGGTTACTGTTGCCATCTCTCAAAAGAGGATGTTAAGGCAGAGATGGGTCCTGGAGTAGCTCATTAAGAGAAAATCTAGGATACAGAATCAGGCAGTCTGGCTTCAGGGCCTCTGGGTGCCCCAGTGGTCTAAGGGTACTTCAGACGGAGTTCAGAGCAACTACTAAACATTTACAATGTTACAGTTTTTATCCTGAATTTCATTAGCTATAAAGCACTAACCCCACCACTCAAAAAAAATACCCTCATCTCAAAAGGACCACCATGAAAAATATGCAAAATTAAAGTTATGTTTAAATTCAATTTCTGCTAAAGATTTTAAATCAGAAGTTTATCTCTTCCATATTTGATTTTTTCTTCCAGTTTTATTGAGATATAACTGACCTACTATATAAATTTAAGGTTTAAAGTATAATTGACTTACATACATCATGGAATGATTATCACAATAAGTTTGGTGAACATCTAACATCTCATATAAATACAAAATTTAAGAATATAAAAAATGTTCCTTATCTTCTATATCTAATTGATCATAGTTAACAATAATATGAAGACAAAAACCTGACTGCACCCTTGAGTACACTGTAGGAATAAGTTCGTCCACTATCAAGTTCACAACATGAAACTGCAGACAATGAGCCATCAGCTCTTACATGATTTTGACCTCTGGTATATGGTTTACTGGGCTTCCCAGGTGGCTCAGTGGCAAAGAATCTGCCTGCCAACACAGGAGATGCAGTTTCAAAATCCCTGGGTTGGGAAGATCCCTTGCAGGAAGGCATGGCAACCCCCTCCAGTATTCTTGCCTGGAAAACCCCATGGACAGAGGAGCCTGGTGGGCTACAGTCCAGGGGGTCAAAAACAGTTGGACATGACTGAGCAACTGCATACGCATGCACGCATATGGTTTACTAGAGCCCAAAGGTACTGATCTGTCTTTTTCAAAGAAGGATTTGATTGCAGTCATGGATGCATTGTGTATATGTTTAAATGTATGATGTTTCCAAATTTCTAGAACTCAGGCACCCAAAGCTTCACTTTGTAACCCATGTGTGACAAAGTATGAAGAGTTTGCGAGGGGACTGAAATCAGAAAAACTGGAGCTGAAATCCCAGGCAGCCACTAACCTTGAAAAGCTTACACTCAAGAGAGGATGACAGATATATACCACAAAATTTCAATACAGTGTTGGGAGTGCTTTGACAGACATAAACACGTGATGTTATGAGAGTAGAAGCAGAGGTGTTGGGGGCAGGAGGTGTCGAGGAATGACCTTCACAGAGAGGATGCCTGCGCCAAGTCTTAAAAGAGAAGGAGGAACCTGCCAGGCAAAGAAAAGTGCTTATTAACTGCTGAACAAGGAAGATCAGTTACACCATCCACATGGCTCCACAAGGAAAACACACATCATCAATCGCTGTGAAATGGGCAAGAGAATCAATTCTGAAGAAGCGTGTTTCTGGTGCTTTTGATGAAAACTGTAGTAGAGATCTCAGGGGAAAAGATGAAAGATCAGAGAGACCTATAGGTATAAGAACCTTGTCTCTCCACACCATCCATCCACTCAAACTATTTTTATTGGACAGAACTGAAAGAAACATTGTTGGCAAATAAAATATCTACCAGAACATTCTGGACTGCTTCATGCTGCATACACGCTCAAACTTTGACCTGTACAGCACAAATCCATATTCAAGTGGTTAAGGGGCCATATAAGATGAGCGCTTGTTATGAATGAAACTTTGGTGATTACATCAGCTATACTAACCCAGAACAGCTGACGACCATCGCCAGTATCATGTATTCAGCAATCAGCAACATCTTTGGTACAGATGTCTGGGAAACCATTGTGCCAATTATGCCGTAATGATAACAGTAGAGAGCTTGGCTAGGGAATTCTCATTTCATGTCTTCTTTGAAAATGCATCTCTTAAAAGAGGGCAGTAGACAATATATACTGTGTATCCTGTCACTCTTTTTGGCTTGAGCTATGTTCCATTTGACTCTGCGGATCACTGAACTTTCTGATCTTGGAGTTGGGATGGTATAAGCTAAAGGGTTTTGGCACACGCAAAACCCACTACATTTTTGAATGCTCAAGACAGTTTTACAATGTCTCAAGCTACATCTGAGCAAACCTGTTTCTTACTAATACTGTCAGTCTTTTTGAATGTTTTCTTTACAAAGAAGAAAGGGAGAAAAATATCATTTGTTAGAAACCAAAACCCATCTCAGCTTCACGCAGTTTAACCGGGTGGTCTTTTCTGTATCTCACTTAAAAAAAAAAAGAGAATAGAAGACCATTGTTTATAGGAAAATAGGCAACAAGTGACCTGGTGTCAGTACAGACTTAAGTCTTCTCTCACATCTTTGTAATGGCGGCAGTGTGTGATACAATCACTTTGTTTCATCAAATATTCACCAAGCACTTACTGTAGGCTAAGGACTGTTCCCAATGAGAGTCAATGTTCAGAAATGTGAACCTCAAGCACAATAATATTTTCAATCATCAGAGAAAGTTTATCTCATGTTTTCTATATAGAACTTAGTAAGGTTAGGAAAATGTTCAAAAGGATTTTCTTCAACAGGAAGGAAAGAAAGATGCATACATTGTCAGGCCTTAGTTAATCAGATAATTCCATTATAAGCCCCACCCTCCTACCTAACTTCCCTAACTCTTTTGGTAATTCTAGGACATTTTTTTATTTGAATAAGCAGCTGAGTGTGTGCTCAGTTGCTTCAGTTGTGTCCAACTCTTTGTGACCCCATGAACTGTAGCCCATCAGATTTCTCTGTCCATGGGGATTCTCCATGCATGAGTGCTGGAGTGGATTGCCATGCCCTCCTCCAAGGGATCTTCCCAACCCAGGGACTGAGTTCATGTCTGCCTGAGTCTCCAGCATTGCAGGAGGATTATTTATCCACGGGGCATTTATTCAAATAAAGGGGTATTAGATTAAGCATAAGGTTTTTGTTTCTGGCCAAAATAAATGAATGCAAGACCACAGAAGAGTGGGGAAGAAGGATTTGCTATGAGTCAGATCTTCAGATCATGAAAGGGATGCACCTTCACCGGGCTGTGTAAATTTAAACCCCAAGCACACTATTGCTTCCAGAAACTGCTTCCAACAGAAAATTTTATAGACATTTTAAAGTCTCATGGGTGAGTTCCTGAAAATATCACAGTTGGTCAAAAAACATATGTGTTTCAAGTCTTTCTAACTTGCTTTGGTGTTAGCTTATAAAAACTCATAGGTGTATATTGGACTCATTAAACTGAGGGACTCGTAAGCACCAGCTCGATCGGGGCAGGGTGCTGACAGGCCTTATACATTATGCAAGCTTCCCCACATCATTCTGCCAACATGCTTGCATTTTAATCCAAAACATTCCCAGCTTGTCAAAGAGTAGGCCTCCCTGGAACACATAAAACCAATCATGCCACCTCATGCAGAGGTTCTCTGATGTGGACAGATTTCCACTGGAGACTGGAAGGAACCCACAACCACATTTTCACATGTTACTTCATATCAATTCAAAATCCTCTCTCCAGAGCTAAGGTAACACTAAAACAGTAACACAGGGAAAGTAGGGAGAAGAAGAAGATGGAACCCAAAGGGTACTGGTTTGACAATTGTCAAGCCCCAGGTTCATTTATCACTGAATAAAGGCAGTGAATATTCCTAACTCAGCTACAGACATTTCATCTGAGAACTCACTAGAGATGAACATGTGTTTGTATGTGTTTGGACATGTGTGCTAAGTAAGTCATTTCAGTCATGTCTGACTCTTTGCGACCCTATGGACTGTAGTCTGCCAGGCTCCTTTGTCCATGGGATTTCCCGGGCAAGAATTCTGGAGTGGGTTGCCATGCCCTCCTCCAGGGGATCTTCCCAACCCAGGGACTGAACCTGTGTCTTTTCTGTCTTCTGCTTTGGAGGTGGGTTCTTTACCACTACTACCACCTGGGAAGCCTCTGTGTGTGTATGTGTGTGTGTGTGTACACAATTTTGTAGAGTCTCCCAGGGCTGTCAGGATCACATTGAAGTTGAGCAGAAAATAAAAGATGCTTTCAAATCTCTAAATTGTTTTGTTTAAAGGGGCCAGGGAGAAAACTCACATAAAATACTTTACAATTTCATGTTGACAAATTAGCATGTCAAGACAATTAGCCTCTTTGTAGCAAGATGGTGGACAGATGCATAGAAGACTCATGACTCTGATTGCTCTACAAAAGTCAGTAAGGTTGAGTCTCTAACAGAGTTAGTATGTGAAAGAAGGAAGAGATAAGAACTGGAAATCTGAGGGAAAAGAGCCAGGAGCAAAAAACAAAGAGAAGCATACAGAATTGTGGTTGAAAATAGTATGAGTAAGTTTTGTTCTACAATGTGTGTGGAGCTGGAAGCAAGACACACATGAAGAGTGGACTATGAACCACAAATAAGGGGATTATGACAACCTGAACAGTAGAAAGCTGGTGGGGAGGAGAATTCTTCATGATGGAATGTGAGGTTCTACAAACCTCATGAGAAGTTCAGAGAAGAGCCAGAAGAGCTCTGAATTCAGCAGATGACCCTGAAGAGTGAGTGGTTAAGTGAAAAAAAAAAAAGTGATGTATTTCCTTCAATTAAAAATAAAAGATAGAAATGCTACAGAAATTTGAGATCAGTCTAATATCTAGAAGATGTTCAAAAGATATTCACTAGCTGCCATATATCTGAACGTGTGGTCATTCACATCACTGATTATCTGTAGTTAATGTAGTTCAGTCTCTGGGTTAGGTGTGCCTAAGATAGATGACTAGTAGAAGTGTATGTAAAATGTCCAGGCAACTCAGAGGGAGGACTATACTATACCAGGTCCATCTAGTTTTTTCTTCATAAATGATTGATGTTAAAAATGAAAAAAACAAGCAACAGTCCACAGAATATGATTTCTCCAAATCTGCCATTCTTATCAATAGATGAAGCAAGTGTGACCTAGATCACATTTCTCATGTGTGAGTACACAATCAACTTGAGAGCTAAACACCAAATCGGGTTACACTCAGCATCAATTTAAGGGATGCCATTGAGGGAAGTAGTTGGCACTCAATGATGGCTTTTTAAGCAGCTTAAGTGACAAGATGCAGTACAATGTCACTGGAATCTTTAACAACCAATTGAAATAAAGGGGACATAAAAAAAACTTGGTGATCTCAATGTATCGGGCTAAAACTAAATATAGGAAGTCACTTACACACAAACCTTCAAGTTGCAGACTTTCAAAGATGCAAACATGCATGCCAGCCCCTATATGTCGGTTGTTGTAATGTTCTACTGTACTTTTCAAGATACTGTACTGTAAGGTTTAAAATGTTTTCTCTATTTTCTGTGTTTGTTTTTATGTACATATTATTTATGTGAAAAGTACTATAAACCTATTACAGTACACTATTATATAGCTGATTCAGTTAGTTGGGTAGCTAGGCTAACTTATTTGGACTTACAAATAAACTGGACTTAAGAATGCACTCTCGGAATGTAGCTCTTTCTTATGTAGGGGACTTACTGTAATGTTTTGTAGGAATGCTTATGGATTGAAAGCAAACACACAACTGAGTTAGGCAAAGATTTCTTACATATAACACCAAGGCACAGTTTGCAGTTTTTGAATTTTAAAAATTAAATTGAATAAATTTCATCAAAATTTTAAAAATTTCTGTTCTTCAAAAGAGAGCATTAAGAGAATGAAAAATAAGCTATCAGTCAGTTCAGTTCAGTTCAGTCGCTCAGTCGTGTCCGACTCCTTGCGACCCCATGAATCACAGCATGCCAGGCCTCCCTGTCCATCACCAACTCCTGGAGTTCACTCAGACTCGCATCCAGCGAGTCGGTGATGCCATCCAGCCATCTCATCCTCGGTTGTCCCCTTCTCCTCCTGCCCCCAATCCCTCCCAGCATCAGGGTCTTTTCCAATGAGTCAACTCTTCGCATGAGGTGGCCAAAGTACTGGAGTTTCAGCTTTAGCATCATTCCTTCCAAAGAAATTCCAGGGCTGATCTTCAGAATGGACTGGTTGGATCTCCTTGCAGTCCAAGGGACTCTCAAGAGTCTTCTCCAACACCACAGTTCAAAAGCATCAATTCTTCGGCTATAGATTGAGAGAAAACATCTGTAAGCCATATATCTGATATAAATTTGTATTTGGAATATATGAAGAACTCTCAAAAGAACTCAGTAATAAGGAAAGAAGCCAGTTTTTTTTTTAATGGACAAAAGATATGAACAGATACTAAACCACAATGAGATGCCACTATACACCTAGCAGAATATCTAAAATTGAAAAGATTGAACATAACACGTGTTAGCAAGGATATGGGTGAACTGGAACCCTCATACACTGCTGGTGGGGAATACAAAATGCTGTATCCATTTTGAAAGATAGTTTGGCAACATCTTTAAAAATTAAACATACATTTACCATGTGATCCAGTCATTCTGGTCCCTAAGTATTTATCCAAGAAAAATAAAAGCATACATCCAAAGATTGGTATATTAATGTTTCCAGCAGCTTTATTTGCAGTGGCCAAACTGGAAACAACCCAAATGTCCATTGCCAGGATAAAGAAACTGTGGCATATCCATACAACGAAATACTACTCAGAAATAAAAAGAAATGAACTATTAATACACACATGGAATGAATGGCATGGATGAATTACAACATGCATGAATGAATAATAATGCAGAGTGAAAGGAGCAAAAAAGAAATATAGATTGAATAATTCTATTTATACAAAATTATAAAAATGCAAGCTAATCTAAAAATGACAGAGGGCAGCTTGGTAATGACTGCCTGGGGATTTGAGAGATGGGAGCCAGGGAGCATGAGGAAGGAAGGCAAGAGTAGCAAGAGGGAGGAATTACAAAAGGGCAGAAGGAAACTTTCAGGAGTGGGGAATAGGTTCCTTATCTTGATTGTCTTGACGGTTTCACTGTGATATACATGTGTTGAAACATAAAACTGTACATATTTGATATACAAAATTTATTATATGTTGGTTATGCTCCAATAAAACTGTAAACACACACACGTAAAATAAAAGTTAAGGAGAAAATTCCAATGAAGAAAGAAGGGAACCGTCGTGATAATGGATAACTCTGTGTATCTATACATCATCTTTATAAGATTAATATCAGAAAAGCTACATGGTATTGTAGTGCAAGAGCTGGCAGATAATCTTTTCATTGTACTGGTCATATCCTTATTCAAGCACAGAGGTTGATCTGGGGTTCTTATTTGAAAAGTGATAGAATGAAATGCAAGAGGAAATGTATTCACTGCATATGTAATTGGCTGGACTAAGAAGCATAAGCATGGAATCATTTAAATTTTCTAAATAATGGCTACTAGTTTCACCCTGTTAAAATCCCCTTTCTGCTGAGTAGCCACCTTCCTCAAGAAGATGTCAGTTCCAATTCCATTATTTTACCGTCATATTTGGCTATTAAAACCACCTCATGTCCTGCGTAAAACTTTCTGTTCTCTCCAGTTCTTGCTGCTTGGGTTGTGGAGGTGAGAAGTGGTTTGCTCACCCACTCTTCCCCCCCCACCTCCCGCTCCCTTTTTCCTCTGTTTTCACCCCTCTGGCATGTGCTCACTACAAAAGCTGGGGGATTTGGGTGGGACTTCACATTCTTGGTTTCAGTGACCATAAGTCATAGATGGCCAGTGGTACACTGTCCCTTTTCCTGTTCTTTGTCACTGCTTCTGTCCCCATGACAGGCACTCAAATGCCCACTGTCTTATGGGGCACATTTGTTGAGCTTCAGAGGGCACTCAGTGACCTCTCTCTGCCAAGTGCCCCTCCAGAGAAGAAATCTGCTGAGGCTCTGAGGCTCTGTCTCTTGCTCCCTGCCCTCATCCACCAAAATGGATGACCCCATCCATATCCTTTTGTGGCCTAAATACCCTCAGCCAAAAAGGCTCATATAGGCTCCTACCAAGATGATGCCTACTTCAGCCCAAGCCCCATCTGAAGTCTCCATTTGACCCCAGGGAACTCCCATATCTCCTTGTCAAGTTCAACCATGAGAAGGCACTCCGATCCCACCCCAACCCAGAGCTCGTCCACACTTTTGCCATCTCTCCCCTGCTCCATTTCCTCACAAGCAATGGAACACATTCTGAGGGTTTGGGGTTTAGGAGCCCGCCAACATTCAGAGAAGAGACTATCACCCATTCCTCAATGTGGAGAGAAGAACAGTCTGAGCACTCAGTCTCACAGGCACTTGAAGGAATAAATCAAATGCTCTCTCTTCCACAAGGCAAACAAAGGGGGAAGATACCATGTGGCAAATTCTGTATTCCCCCAAATCGACTCCTTCCCCACTCACCAGATTATACTTTTTCTCTTTGTAATAGTATTTTTAAAAATATCTTGACCCTATTTATTTATTCCTTTTTGGCTATGTGATGTGTGGGATGTTAGTTCCCTGATCAGGGATTGAATCCATGTCCTCTGCAGTGGAAGCATGGAGTCTTAACCACTGGATTTCCAGGGAAATCCCTGCTTACACTTTTTATTGATAAATAACTCGAAACTGTTGAGCCTCTCTCAGTGGGGTAGGATGGAAAAAACTCAATTCAGAAGTGAGCCCTCTTGGGAGTTGCCCTTATAGAATTTAGTGAATGTTTCCAAAGGAGGGGCTCCACTGTAAGCCCTGAGCTACTGCTGGATAGCTTCCAGGGAAGAAGACCTCCATCAGTCCCTACACATGTGAAAGTGAAAGTTGCTCAGTCTTGTCCAACTCTTTGTGACCCCATGGACTGTAAAGTCCACGGAATTCTCTAGGCCAGAATATTGGAGTGGGTAGCCTTTCCCTTCTCCAGGGGATCTTCCCAACCCAGGGATCGAAGCCAGGTCTCCCACATTGTAAGCAGATTCTTTACCAGCTGATCCATAAGAGAAGCTCAAGAATACTGGGGTGGGTAACCTATCCCATCTCCAGGAGATCTTCCCAACACAGGAATCGAACCAGGGTCTCCTGCATTGCAGGCAGATTCTTTACCAACTGAGGTATCAAGGAAGCATATGAAATCTACTTCCTACAGAGCCCTCTGCTGGGTGCTGCAAAGAATACCAGAGTGAATGGGAATACAGTCTCAGAGGAGATATTCAACAAGTAGCTGAACAACCCTAATGGTAAAATAGAACCAATTCCATAAAGTGAAGTTGCTCAGTCATGTCTGACTCTCTGTGACCCCATGGACTGTAGCCCACCAGGATCCTCAATGGAATTTTCTAGGCAAGAGTACTGGTGTGGGTTGCCATTTAATTCCATAAAGGAGCAACAAGTAAACGTAAAGGGTAAATTGTCCTTCACCAAGCACTGCTCAGGAATTGTCTTCCTACACTTGAAATGGAGCAAGAGATTCCACCAGCTGTGGTATTACAAAGACACTGGCCTTTGTTCTAAGCCTTGAAGACAATGAAGAGTTTGAACTTGCAGGTGTAGGTGGGGAGGCAATTAGAGGTGAGGAAATTTTTTGAAGACAATAAATCATAAGAGGTAACTGACTAACTATCTTTAAATACAATGTTTCTTAACTTCTCTGATTATAGGAATCAGTAGGGATGCTTGTTAAAATACAAATTCCTAGCTCCACCCTAGACCTCTGGACCAGATCCAGAGAAGAACACTAATTTGAATTTTTAACATGCATCTCCTGGGTGATTCTTATGATGAAGCAAGTTGGGGAAATACTAATGAAGGATCTGAAGTCTACTTTGAGTAAAAAATAAAAGTTATCTGTCCCAGTGAACAAAATTTTGAACAAAGAACAACAGCAAAAAAGGAGCTCTCATTTTTGTAAAAGTTTGGTGTGGGATAAGGGAGATTCTAATTAAAGACATCTAAATATTGCAGTAGGCTTTTATGAGAGTTGGAATCCCCATCTCTGAAAAGCTTTATTAAATGAAGAAAATCACTATTTGCCCTAGAAGGGCTGGCTCGGGGGGGCAGCCAGAGGTTTGAATTATTCAGGGATCATTTGGGGAGTTGTGAGAAACCAAAACTCATCTAAGAAACATGAGAGGACAAGGGAAACTCAAGGAGGCCAAATAAAGATATAGAGCTGGGAGTTAGGAAAACTGGAAAGATACCAGGAACCTTTCTCCTCCCACTCTTTGAGACCAAGTATTTCCTTATTCCTGTGTCTCTCTGCACATATATTTAATTCTCTTCTATCCTATGGCCAGCTTATCAATGTAATTATCCACTCAATAGCAACTTCATCCTCCAATTCAACGTGACTCCCCAGATACTCAGAGTGAACTGACACAGTTTCCATGACCCAGTTCCACATTCCTCCAGGTGATAAAATCAAATTGGTCCATCTTGAGTCACATGCCCATGCGTGATCCAATCAGTTGTGGTTACAGGTACTCCTTTTTGACACTCTCAGAGTGTAGTTGGGAGAAATGATGAAATTCTCATACAAGGTAGGTAAAAATGGATCTTCCATTGCCTTAATTCTATATTTTACTCCAAAACAATAATGTTGAAAACCTTATTCTTTTAAGAATTGTCCCTCTTGACTTCATTTTGTGATATGAAAGAACCCCCTACTGAAATGCCAAGAATAAATACTTACAAACAATGAGTAATCTGGTCTGGTTTCAGAATCTGCTAGATAATCTGAGTTCTTATCTAAGAAATTCTATGTCCACAAACTCAATATAAGAAGCATGTTGCTGGAATTTCTCAAACTTTTATGCTGATTAATCTCTGTCATTTTAAGGTCCATGTGCTTCAAGATAAATTTCAATGTGTTTCCGATTAAATTTCACTTAGCTCATCTAAACGTTGACTAAGTTATCTGAAGTTCAGACAGTTTTTCTTAAAAGCTGCCATGGACTCATTCTCTACGAGCAAGGAGACTGACTTTCATCCTGGGTACATAGAATTGAACTGTGGTGTTGGAGAAGACTCTTGAGAGTCCCTTGGACTGCAAGGAGATCCAACCAGTCCATTCTAAAGAAGATCAGTCCTGGGTGTTCATTGGAAGGACTGATGCTGAAGCTGAAACTCCAATACTTTGGCCACCTCATGAGAAGAGTTGACTCATTGGAAAAGACTTGATGCTGGGAGGGATTAGGGGCTGGAGGAGAAGGGGACGACAGAGGATGAGATGGCTGGATGGCATCACCAACTCAATGGACATGAGTTTGAGTGAACTCCGGGAGTTGGTGATGGACAGGGAGGTCTCGCGTGCTGCGATTCATGGGGTCGCAAAGAGTTGGACACGACTGAGCGACTGAACTGAACTGAACATAGAACTGAACCCATAGTGCCTCAGCTTGAATGAGGCTGGTCAATCTGGCCTCCAAGTGATTCAACACTAAGCTTATTCACATTAGGTTTCCCATGGTTTGGGGCTTCCTTGGTGGCTCAGCAATAAAGAATCTGCCTGCCAAGCAGGAGACCCAGGTTCGATTCCTGGACCAGGAAGATCTCCTAGAGAAGGAAATGGCAACAAGACTCCAGTATTCTTGCCTGGGAAATCCCATGGACAGAGAAGCCTGACAGGCTACAGTCCATGTGGTCACAAAAGAGTCAGACACAACTTAGTGCCTACATAAAGTGACTTTCCTTGGTTTTAGGAGGAAAATGGCTCCCATTGCCTTCTCCATGCATGAAAGTGAAAAGTGAAAGTGAAGTCGCTCAGTCGTGTCCTTCTCTTAGCGACCCCATGGACTGCAGCCTCCCAGGCTCCTCCATCCATGGGATTTTCCAGGCAAGAGGACTGGAGTGGGGTGCCATCGCCTTCTATGAGTATAGTCCTCTACTTGTCTTCTATTCATTCTCTCCATCCTCCTCTTCAGCCTCCTCCCAGTCGTGTTCTCTTCCAAATGAAGCACTCTCATTCCAGAATATAAATTACCATTGCCCAGCGACAGCAGGATTTGTAGGGTTCTACTTTTACAAACAGGCTCACTTTAGCATGGCCCATTACATTGAGGCTCCAATAGAGAACTAGGCAGGAGGAAAACTACTTCCCTTATTAAAATATTCCCCTGAGGAAACCAGCCAAGGAAATTGAATAGAAGAACAGAAGCAAAGGAGAGGTTCAGTTTGTTTGTTTGTTTTCATGCACTTGCACTCTGACCCACAAGGGTTTGAAAAGCTAACAGATCATCCATCTCAAGTTGCCAGTTCCAGAAATTCTACCAATTATCCAGAGTTCCCTTCACTTACAATCAGGAATAACCCTGAACACAGACACATTGACTCTTAAAAAGTATTCTTAAAAAGAATGCATTTGCCACTAAGAAAATGAGGCAAATTGAGAGATACTACGAATGTATAAATTTCTGGGAGAAAGATAAGGAGATGAGTTAAATAGTAACTGTCTCTAGTCTGAGGACTTTGGATGGAATGTGAAGAATGAGCCTCTCTGGGATACCATAGAAAAAGAGGCAAGCATCTGAACAGAAATATCACATCTCTAGAGGGAGGTTTAAGAGGGAGGGGACAGCTGGCTCTTTTATGATGATGTTTGGAAGAAACCAACACAATACTATAAAGCAATTTTCCTTCAATTAAAAAATTAATTAATTAAAAAGAAATATTACATCTCTAAAAGTGAAACAAATTATGTACTCCTTTTACTAATTTAAGTGTAGTTAATTTACAATGTTGTGTTAATTTCTGCTGTACAGCCAAGTGACTCAGTTATACATAAACATATAGTCTTTTTTATACTCTTTTCCATTATGGTTCATCCCAGATCATTGAATTTAGTTCCCTGTGCTATAAAGTAGGACCTTGTCCATCCATTCTATATGCAAAAATTTGCATCTATTAACCCCAAACTCCTAATCCTTCCCTCCCACACCCCCATTGACAACCACCAGTCTCTATCTATGTCTGTGAGTTTATTTTTGTTTCAACTAAAACTATTTTTGGTTTTCTCCACAGATATGTCCATTTCTGTTGTATTTGAGATTCCACACATAAGTGATACATGGTATTTGTCTTTGACTTACTTAGTATGATAATCTCTAAGTCCATCCATGTGGCCATAAATGGCATTATTTCATTCCGTCTAGTCAAGGCTATGATTTTTCCAGTGGTCATGTGTGGATGTGAGAGTTGGACTGTGAAGAAAGTTGAGAGCTGAAGAATTGATGCTTTTGAACTGTGGTGTTGGAGAAGACTCTTGAGAGTCCCTTGGACTGCAAGGAGATCCAACCAGTCCATTCTGAAGGAGATCAGCCCTGGGATTTCCTTGGAAGGAATGATGCTAAGGCTGAAACTCCAGTACTTTGGCCACCTGATGCGAAGAGTTGACTCATTGGAAAAGACTCTGATGCTGGGAGGGATTGGGGGCAGGAGGAGAAGGGGACGACAGAGGATGAGATGGCTGGATGGCATCACTGACTCGATGGACGTGAGTCTGAGTGAACTCCGGGAGTTGGTGATGGACAGGGAGGCCTGGCGTGCTGCGAATCATGGGGTCGCAAAGAGTTGGACACGACTGAGCGACTGAACTGAACTGAACTGAAGTATTCCATTGTGTATATATATACATACACATACCACACACATTCCACATACATACATATATATATATATGCACACTACATCTTCATCCATTCATCCATTGATGGACATTTAGGTTGCTTCCATGTCTTAGCTGTTGTAAATAGTGCTGCTGTGAATGAAGGGGCACATGTATCTTTTTGCATTATAGTTTTGTCCAGATACACTCCCAGGAGTGGAGTTGCTGGGTCATATGGTAATTCTATTTTTAGTTTTCTAAGGAACCCTCATACTATTTTCCATAGTGGTTGCACCAATTTGTATTTCCATTGACAGTGCAAGAGAGTTCCCTTTTCTCCACACCCTCTCCAGCATTTGTTATTTGTGTTGTTTTTAATAATGGCCATCGAATTGATTGAGGTAGCACTTCATTGTGGTTTTGATATGTATTTCTTTAATAACCAGTGATGTTGAGCATTTTTTCATATGCCTATTGAGATCTGTATGTCTTGTCTGGATAAAGGTCTATTTAGGTCTTCTGTCCATTTTTCAATTGGGTATTTGTTTTGTTATTGTTGAGTTGTATGAACTGTTTGTATATTTTGGAAATTAAACCTTTATCAGTCGCATCATTTGAAAACATTTTCTCCCATTCCATAGGTTGTCTTTTTGTTTTGTTTATGGTTTTCTTTGCTATACATACTTCTTCTTTTAACTGAGGTGAAATTCATATAACATACAATTAACCATATAACATGTACAGTTCTGTGCCATTTAGTACATTCACAATGTGATGCAACCACCATCTCTTTCTACTTTCAAAATGTTTTCATTACCCTAGAACACCCATGCCATTCTCCCCTCCCCCATTTGCTTTCTGACTCTATAGATCTGTCTATTCTGGATTTATCATATAAAAAGATTCATCCAATATGTGACTTTTTGTGTCTGGCCCCCTTCACTTGGTGTAATGCTTTTGAGGTTCATTCAAATAGTACTATGTCTCAGATCTTTAATCCTTTTTATGCCTGAATAACATTTCATCTTACATAAATATTGCCTTTTGTTCATCTATTCCTCCACTGATGGATACTTGGGTTTTGTTTTTTTTTTTTTACCTTTTGGCTAATATAAACATTCACATACAAGAATCTGAGAAGTGAAATCACCTATTTTTGTCACCCTCATATGAAGTGGGAAAACATGTTTAAGGTAGTATTTCAGCACCCATTCCTCTACAAGTTCCAAGGTGTGCAAAAGTACTAACTTGAAAGATTGTGTTAGTCACTCAGTCATGTTCAACTCTTTGTGACCCCATGTGGACTGTAGCCCACGAGGCCCCTCTGACCGTGGAATTCTCTAGGCAAGAATACTGAAGTGGGTTGCCATTCCCTTCTCTAGGGAATCTTCCTGATCCAGAGATCGAACCCAGATCTCCTGCACTGCAAGCAGATTCTTTACTGACTGAGCCACCAGGGAAGCAACTTGAAAGATGACCCACACTCAATAAAACAGAAACTCTGAACATTTTCTTAGCCACACATCAAACTGGAAAACTCCTGAGGCTTCCAGTGGTGTCCAAACACACCTAACAGGCATTTCAGGTTCTCCACTCAGACAAAATCAGTAAGATTGAAACTGATTACACTTCACCAAAAATAAAGAAATGTTGTGACCAACTTTAGAAATGTCTGAATAGGGGTGTTTGCAATGATTAGTGAATTACATCAATGAGAAGTGAGTTCTTACGATCGTGTGCCTAGAGATAGACATGGGTATAGGAAGAGGAATTCAGAACCATTGTCTCCTTTCTTTTCCATGAAGCTTTTTTTTTTTTTTTTTTTAAGAACTGCACAGCTGCAGAGATTGTGTGAATACTCTGGGACTGTCAAACCACCATCCGACTTTGTGAAGAATTCTTCTGAGGTGGATTTTATTGTTTTCAGCTGGAGAATCCATCCCAGCCCACCCACCCCCCAACTCACCAGCACAAAACCACATACCCACCAAGTCCTGCCCCTCTCCTCTGCCCTGCAGTGCTCAGAAAGCAAGAGTCCACCAGGAGGGAAGCACCATGAGGAGATAAGGCAACATTCCAACAGCACAAGCAACCCAGTGAAGATCACCTTTGCTACGGGCATGTGTCCCTTTATGGAGTCTCTATTTTCTTTCTCTTTTTGGCAGGCAGTGCTCTTGATTTTCTACCTGTTCAGAAGAAGAATGTTGAGTCACATTTTTCTGTGGTCTTTCTTTCTTTTCTAAGACTTTCTGGAGCTTCAGTGGTACTTGTGTGTTCTGTTTAGACATGCACCATGGAGATATACCGCTGGCATCAAATAAATAAAGAGTTTAGGAAAAGGGGTGGGCTGGAGGCTGCTGGGAAGGAAGCCAACATCTGCTCCTGGTCACAGCACTCAGTTCAGCCCACCTCAAAGTGCCCCCCACCCCCACTCGATGTGGATGCTCTGATGTTCACAGAGCAGCTCTGCCTCCCCCAAAGTCACCACGTAAACGCAGGGATCCAGCAAAGTGTTGAAAGAGCAATGTGGAGGACCTCCTTCAAACACACACTGTGAACAGAAGCGGCAATCAATTCAGTTCTCTTTGCACAGAAACCAAATGTAAGCCTTTGCCAGTTCTCTGGTTTTGAGGACAAGCTTTGAGGAAGACCATGCAGGGTAATAGTTCTCATCTTGGAGATAAATTCTAAATTTTTCCAGACCCATCATGAAGGAAAGGTCTTAAAGACAAACAAATCCAGCTAAGTAATCGTTATGTTAGGAACCTGGTGACAAGTTCCTCACTATTAAAATGCACTCAGTCAACCACTTGTAAAAGAATGAAACTAGATCACTTTCTAACACCGCACACAAAGATAAACTCAAAATGGATTAAAGATCTAAATGTAAGACCAGAAACTATAAAACTCCTAGAGGAGAACATAGGCAAAACACTCTCTGACATAAACCACAGCAGGATCCTCTATGATCCACCTCCCAGAATTCTGGAAATAAAAGCAAAAATAAACAAATGGGACCTAATTAAAATTAAAAGCTTCTGCACAACAAAGGAAAATATAAGCAAAGTGAAAAGACAGCCTTCCGAATGGGAGAAAATAATAGCAAATGAAGCAACTGACAAACAACTAATCTCAAAAATATACAAGCAACTCCTGCAGCTCAATTCCAGAAAAATAAACGACCCAATCAAAAAATGGGCCAAAGAACTAAATAGACATTTCTCCAAAGAAGACATACGGATGGCTAACAAACACATGAAAAGATGCTCAACATCACTCATTATTAGAGAAACGCAAATCAAAACCACAATGAGGTACCACTTCACACCAGTCAGAATGTCTGCGATCCAAAAATCTGCAAGCAATAAATGCTGGAGAGGGTGTGGAGAGAAGGGAACCCTCCTACACTGTTGGTGGGAATGCAAACTAGTATAGCCACTATGGAGAACAGTGTGGAGATTCCTTAAAAAATTGCAAATAGAACTGCCTTATGACCCAGCAATCCCACTGCTGGGCATACACACTGAGGAAACCAGAATTGAAAGAGACACGTGTACCCCAATGTTCATCACAGCACTGTTTATAATAGCCAGGACATGGAAACAACCTAGATGTCCATCAGCAGATGAATGGATAAGAAAGCTGTGGTACATATACACAATGGAGTATTACTCAGCCATTAAAAAGAATACATTTGAATCAGTTCTGATGAGATGGATGAAACTGGAGCCTATTATACAGAGTGAAGTAAGCCAGAAAGAAAAACACCAATACAGTATACTAACACATATATATGGAATTTAGAAAGATGGCAATGATGACCCTGTATGCAGGACAGAAAAAAAGACACAGAAGTGTATAGCGGACTTTTGGACTCAGAGGGAGAGGGAGAGGGTGAGATGATTTGGGAGAATGGCATTGAAACATGTATAATATCATGTAAGAATCGAATTGCCAGTCTATGTCCGATGCAGGATACAGCACGCTTGGGGCTGGTACACGGGGATGACCCAGAGAGATGTTGTGGGGAGGGGGGGCGGGAGGGGGGTTCAGGTTTGGGAACGCATGTACACCCGTGGTGGATTCATGTCAATGTATGGCAAAACCAATACAGAATTGTAAAGTAAAATAAAAAATAAAAGAAAAAAAAAAAAACCTATAGAAGGGATACTTCTACAGACTCCTCAGAAAGAAAGGTAGGAGAGAAGAGAGAGAGAAAGAGGATTTTGGATAGGGAATCAGTCAGATGCGTCTGAAAGTTCGAGTTCAAGGAGACCTCAAGATCAGTAAACTTATGGTCACAGGGCTAAGTGAGGGGAGGGATAGACTGGGGGACTGGGGTTGACATACACACACTTCTATATATAAAATAGATAAGTAATAAGGACCTACTGGGAGCTCTAGTCAATATTCTGTGATGGGAAAATAAAAAAGAGTGAATATATGCATATATATAGCTGATTCACTGTGCTGTACACCTGAAACTAACACAACATTGTAAATCCACTATACTCTGATAAGTTTTTTAATTAAAAAAGGGGCTGAAGATAAATATGACTTAGTTCAGTGTACTCAGTTTTTAAAAAGAACATTCATACTGAAATACAAAACACAGAAATTTGCTAGAGTCTCTGACTTTTAACTATGGTAAACATACACATAGCATAAAATTTGCCATTTTAACCATTTTTTTAAGTCTACAGTATAATAGTGTTGACTATACATTTTGTGCAACAGCTCTCTGGAACATCTTCATTGTGCAAAACTGAAACTCTACACTCATTAAGACTCCTTTTGCCCTCTCCTCTCAGTCCCTGGGAGCCACCATCCTACATTTTGTTTCTAAGAGTTTAGAGGCCCTGACTTTTAAAACTGCTGCTTAAACCCAGCCCCTTTCCCAGCAGAGCATGATATCAATATTGCTATCATGTATACAGTGAATTAATGCAGGACAAGGAAGCCGCTGAGCTGCCCAACACCAATGACAGTGGCAGCAAAACCCACGGTGAGGAGTCTGGACTGTGGTGACGACACATCTAGGTTTGCATCTCACCCCAGGCTTGAAGCCCTAGGCAGGTCCTCAGACGTCTCTGCCTCTGATTCCACAAGAATAAAATGAGTGTGATGCTGGTAACTACCTCAAAGTTGCTGTGATGAAGACAAAATAAGTTAATATATCAAATGAACTTAGTGACCAATAACAAGAAGCTCAAAAAGGAAAAAAAAAAAAACCAACAAGTATGATTACTAGCCAACCCACAATCTGTTCTTTGGTCTTCTTTCTCACTCTTCCCACGACTGTATCCTTCCTTTCTTTCTCTAACACCTTTATTTTGTTCCCTTTTCTCCTTTATCAGTTCAGTTCAGTCACTCAGTCATGTCCAACTCTTTGTGACCCCATGGACTGCAGCACGCCAGGCCTCCCTGTCCATCACCAACTCCCAGAGTTTACTCAAATTCATGTCCACTGAGTCAGTGATGCCATCCAACCATCTCATCCTCTGTCATCCCCTTCTCCCCCTGCCTTCAATCTTTCCCAGCATCAGGGTCTTTTCAAATGAGTCAGCTCTTCACATCAGGTGACCAAAATACTGAAGTTTCAGCTTCAACATCAGTCCTTCCAATGAATATTCAGGACTGATCTCTTTTAGGATGGACTGGTTGGATCTCCTTGCAGTCCAAGGGATTCTCAAGAATCTCCAACATCCCAGTTCAAAAGCATCAATTCTTTGGCACTCAGCTTTCTTTATAGTTCAACTCTCACATCCATACATGACTACTGGGAAAACCATAGCCTTGACTAGATGGACCTTTGTTGGCAAAGTAATGTCTCTGCTTTTTAATATGCTGTCTAGGTTGGTCATAACTTTCCTTCCAAGGGACAAGCGTCTTTTATTTCATGGCTGCAGTCATCATCTGCTGTGATTTTGGAGCCCAAAAAAATAAAGTCTGACACTGTTTCCACTGTTTCCTCATCTATTTCCCATGAAGTGATGGGACCGGATGCCATGATCTTCGTTTTCTGAATGTTGAGCTTTAAGCCAACTTTTTCACTCTCCTCTTTCACTTTCATCAAGAGGCTTTTAGTTCATTTTTGCTTTCTTCCATAAAGGTGATGTCATCTGCATATCCGAGGTTATGCATATTTCTCCCAGAAATCTTGATTCCAGCTTGTGCTTCATCCAGTCCAGTATTTCTCATGACGTACTCTGCATATATGTTAAATAAGCAGGGTGACAACATACAGCCTTGACATACTCCTTACCCAAAATGAAACCAGTCTGTTGTTCCATATTGTTCTAACTGTTGCTTCTTGACCCCTATACAGATTTCTCAGGAGGCCAGTCAGGTGGTCTGATAGTCCCATCTCTTTAAGAATTTTCCAGTTTTTTTGTGATCCACACAGTCAAAGGCTTTGGCATAGTCAATAAAGCAGAAGCAAATGTTTTCCTGGAATTCTCTTGCTTTTTTGATGATCCAATGGATGTTGGCAATTTGATCTCTGGTTCCTCTGCCTTTTCTAAATTCAGCTTGAACATCTGAAAGTTCATGGTTCACATACCGTTGAAGCCTGGCTTGGAGAATTTTGAGTATTACCCTCTTCCTACAACACAAGAGAAGACTATACAGGGACATCACCAGATGGTCAACACTGAAATCAGATTGATTATATTCTCTGCAGTCACAGATGGAGAAGCTCTATACAGTCAGCAAAAACAAGACCGGGAGCTGACTGTGGCTCAGATCATGAAATCCTTATTGCCAAATTCAGAGTTAAATTGAAGAAAGTGGGGAAAACCACTAGACCATTAAGGTATGACCTAAATCAAATCCCTTATGATTATACAGTGGAAGTGACAAATAGATTCAAGGAATTAGATCTGATAGACAGAGTGCCTGAAGAACTATGGATAGAGGTTCATGACATTGTACAGGAGGCAGGGATCAAGACCATCCCCAAGAAAAAGAAATGCAAAAAGGCAAAATGGTTGTCTGAGGAGGCCTTACAAATAGCTATGAAGAAAAGAGAAATGAAAGGCAAAGGAGAAAAGGAAAGATATACCTATATGAATGCAGAGTTCCAAAGAATATCAAGGAGAAATAAGAAAGGCTTCCTCAGCAATCAATGCAAAGAAATAGAGGAAAACAATAGAATGGGAAAGACTAGAGATCTCTTCAAGAAAATTAGAGATACCAAGGGAACTTTTCATGCAAAGATGAGCACAATAAAGGACTGAAATGGCATGGACCTAATAGAAGCAGAAGATATTAAGAAGAGGTGGCAAGAGAATTATACAAAAAAGATCTTCAAAGACCCAGATAATCATAATGGTGTGATCACTCACCTAGAGCCAGACATCCTGGAATGCGAAGTCAAGGGGGCCTTAGGAAGCATCACTACATACAAAGCTAGTGGAGGTGATGGAATTCCAGTTGAGCTATTTCAAATCCTAAAAGATGATGCTGTGAAAGTGCTGCCTTCAATATGGCAGCAAATTTGGAAAATGCAGCAGTGGCCACAGGACTGGAAAAGGTCAGTTTTCATTCCAATCCCAAAGAAAGGTGATGTAAAGAATGCTCAAACTACCACACAGTTCAGTTCAGTTCAGTCGCTCAGTCGTGTCCGACTCTCTGTAACCCCATGAATCGCAGCACACCAGGCCTCCCTGTCCATCACCAACTCCCGGAGTTCACTCAGACTCACATCCATCAAGTCCGTGATGCCATCCAGCCATCTCATCCTCTGTCGTCCCCTTTTCCTCCTGCCTCAGTCCCTCCCAGTATCAGAGTCTTTTCCAATGAGTCAACTCTTTGCATCAGGTGGCCAAAGTACTGGAGTTTCAGCTTTAGCATCATTCCTTCCAAGGAAATCCCAGGGCTGATCTCCTTCAGAATGGACTGGTTGGATCTCCTTGCAGTCCAAGGGACTCTCAAGAGTCTTCTCCAACACCACAGTTCAAAAGCATCAATTCTTCGGTGCTCAGCCTTCTTCACAGTCCAATTCTCACATCCATACATGACCACAGGAAAAACCATAGCCTTGACTAGACGGACCTTAGTCGGCAAAGTAATGTCTCTGCTTTTGAATATGCTGTCTAGGTTGATCATAGCTTTCCTTCCAAGGAGTAAGTGTCTTTTAATTTCATGGCTGCAGTCACCATCTGCAGTGATTTTGGAGCTCCCCCAAAGATAAAGTCTGACACTGTTTCCACTGTTTCCCCATCTATTTCCCATGAAGTGATGGGACTGGATGTCATGATCTTCATTTTCTGAATGTTGAGCTTTAAGCCAACTTTTTCACTCTCCTCTTTCACTTTCATCAAGACGCTTTTTAGTTCCTCTTGCACTCATCTCACACTCTAGCCAAGTAATGCTCAAAATTCTCCCTTATCAGATATTCCCTATGCCCCTACTCATTCTCCTGAGCAAGACCATCTCATGTTTGGTGATTTGAGCAGACTCTCTGCCATATCATAATACTTCCTCTAAAATATCATAATTAGACCTTTATTCCTTTATGTAATCATCCTTTTTAGTAAAAAGCCCTGAAAGAGGTAGTACACCAAATTATTACCCTGCTTCCTAATCACTCTGGTACATCCTCTTGCAGTTATATCTGTCCCAAATTGTCTTATTTATTGTTTGATTACTATCCTCTCCAAATTCTGTAAAAACAGGAGTTTACTGATCTTATTTATCACCATGTCTCCAGCCCTTATGACACAGTCTGGCACACAGTAGATGCTCATTAAAATAAACATTGGTCAAACGCTGAATGGCTGACCTATTTACTTTCCCCAAAAATATGTCATGCTAGCCACCCTCTTGCTCTCTGAATATGCTATTTCCTCTGCCCAGATTCATTCCTCTGCAAGATTCATTCCAGATATTCAGTGACTGCAAACTATGTGTTCTGAGGCCTGTTTTGACCAGCTCTCCAGGGCTCAGCATAGGTATTTTACCTTCCACGGGGCCTTCTCTGATCCATCCAGGCAGCTCCCTGCTCCACTGCTGGCTCTCACAGTGCCCTGCTTGCTCCACCGTCAGCTCAGCATTCCTGAAATCTTCAGAGACCAGGACATCCCTCAGTAGCACAAAGCCTATGGTTTCCACTGCTGTCTGAGCCACCCGGAAAGCCCAAGAATACCAGAGTGGGTAGGCTATCTCTTCTCCAGGGGATCTTCCCAACCCAGGAATCAAACCCAGGGTCTCCTGCATTACAGGCAGGTTCTTTACCAGCTGAGCTACCAGGGAAGCCCATAAAATTGTCACTGCAGTCAATAATGACGAAACCAAGTTTCAAAGAGACTGTTGTGAAAGGAGAAAAGCAATGGGGAAACTGCTAGATTCCATCACTGTTTCAATTGTCCCCTCCCCGACCATGATCTGGCCCTCAGCAAAGTTCTAACTGGCTCTAGGTTAGGCCTTGAGGATAATTCGAAAAGAGTCAAGATCTCTCCTACCACGTTCAAGAACATCAAAGGTCCAGTTGTATAACTGTTAGGTTTTTTATTCTGAGAACTCTTTTTGGGGGCGGGAGATCTCATTTTTTTTTCCATTTATTATTTTTTATTGGATTATAATTACTTTACAATGTTGTGTTAATTTCTGCTGTACAGCAAGGTGAATCAGCTATGTGTGTATATATATCTCCTCCTTCTGGAACCTCCCTCCCACCCCCGACCCTACCCCTCTAGGTCATCACCTGAGAACTTGAAGAGGGAAACTGTGTCTTCATCAATCTCCCCAACTTTGCCCACTGCTGGAAAGTGTTAAAACCTCTACCATGTTTGTGAACTAAACGAATGCTTTTGAACCTCTAGCAGTTTAATTATTTTCCCCATGAAACTTTTTTAAAATCAGATATTGAAGCATTTCAATGACATGGTTCCCCCATCCCAAGAACACAACATTTAAAAATAAAAGAATTTTTTTTTTAACTTCTTCCTTCTGCAAGTTGAAATGCATCTAAAACAGAAAACCCAGAAATAACACTGGCTGAGGATGGAATTCCAGAAACTTCAGTAGACTCAGCTCTACCTCAAATTGAGACACAAGATCTTGACAAGGGACCACCCACACACTTGGGTTAGGCCTTGTCCTCTGTTCTACACTGATGTTCTCTGGGCAAACTTGCTGGGGGTTAAAAAACTGAATGTGTGGCAGAGCTAGTGGCAGGTATGGGGTATGTAGGAAAATAAAACTTGCCATCCCAAACATCTTTTCAGCATGCAGATTATTTTGAGCTGGAAACAGTCAAGGCCCAAAAACTCAAGAAGAAATTTTGACCTTCCCCTCAACTGCCTGAAAGAATGTAGATAGAAGACATGCTCCAAGGAGGGAGCTGTCACCGTTATAACTATGGTATGAACTAAATGTGTAGACAGGGAGGAATGTAGCAAAGTCTGCTTGTTAAAATTCTTCTCTATGTCCCATTGTCTCTGGCCCAGAAAACATTTGTTTAACAGACATTTGTTTTTCTATATCCATGTCATTTTCCTTTCTCCCCTTTGAGGTTTCAAACCACCACCTCCAATATCCTCTTTTGCTTTAGATGAAGATGATATTTTTTTACTTTTTTTTTTACTCTTGGCTGCACCATAAAGCTTGTGGGATCTTAATTCCCCAACCAGGAATTGAACCCAAGTCTTTAGAAGTGGAAGCGTGGAGTCCCATTCAGTGGATCATCAGGGAATTCCTTGAAGATGGTATTTAAGGTGAGGGCTTTGGCCATTTTGGTGAATTATTCAGTTTTCCCGGGTTTCTCTATTATATACATGTTATTAAACTTTTGTTTAATTTTCTTCTGTCAATCTGTCTCATGTCAATTTAATTCTTAGAGCAGCCAGAAGAACCTAAAAGGAGAGAAGAAAATTTCTTCCTCCCAGACACCAACATCAATAGATTTAACCAGAGAGAATATGGAAAGGATCTGGATCCTGGTTCTGAACTAGTCCCTTTGCCCTCCAACCCAGAGATAATCCAGTAGCTTTAAGCCTTATTTCTCAAGTCAAGTCAGGCCCAAAAGACGTTCTGAGAACCTCCATCTGTGGGAATGTGCCCTCAGCTACCCATGGGAAGAGGTAATAAAATGAGGTGAGATCAACATACTGAGTTTTATTTCTAGACAATATAGTCAAAACAGAAATAGTCTAAAGTTGACAATTTTCTCAACTGTAGCACAGCAGTGATTTATATCTCTTGTAATCTTAACATTGCCTCCAAATGTGTGAAAGAGGGAACTGTACCATTTCAAAAAATTATAATTTCTGATGTCAAAATAAGTTGGAGTCACTGTATCACTTCCAGACAATTAGGAACCTCACCCTGATATATGTCTGTACAACACACCCTCTTGAAAAATACTCTGCTCCATTGCTGAAAGAGAACATGCACTGGGATCGTATGGGGACAAATTTAGACACGTTGGGCAACAAAATATGCAGACAGCTGCTTGGTATGCAATTAAAATACCACTGGTGGGAAACTGGCTCTGGCAGTGGTACGAGAAATAGACTTTTCCCTTCAGGAAACCAATTCCAGTTGACAGCCTCATTCAGCAAAATGAGATGAAGTTCTTAGCCTGGCTCCTGGGGAGGGGACCGCTTGACCCCCATTCAGCACCTGATCAGCCACTGACAGGCTGCACAGAGGGGAGTGAGAAATACTTCTAGAATGAATGCAGAGAGAGCTATACACACCAACACTCTGAGTTCACAGACAAGGCACAGCTGAGCACCCCAAGGCAATGCTGGCACAGCCTTCTGGGAGTAAGTTGCAAAGAGCAGACCTTGAATCTGAAATCATGGGTGTCCCACTCAGTGTCTTGGAGGAGCCACATCTGAGCTGGAAGTCACCAAGCACAGAAACACCTCCAGGAAAGTCTATGAAGGAATTTCTAGGGAATGCAGCTGCCCTCTTCATGGCACTCCCCAAATTCCAAAATGGCAGTTAAGCTTTCCATCTCATGAAGAAAAGTCCACGAACAATAAATGCTGGAGAGGGTGTGGAGCAAAAGGAACCTTCCTACATGATTGGTGGGAATGTAAATTGGTGCAGCAGCTATGGAAAATGGTATGGAAGTGCCTCAAAAAGACTAAAAGTAGAGTTACCATATGATCCAGAAACCCCACTCCTGAGCACATATCCAGACAAAACTATAATTTGAAAAGATACACGCACCTCTCTGTTCACAGCAGCACTAGTCACAACAGCCAGGACATGGAAGCAATCTAAATGTTCAGCGACAGATGAATGGATAAAGAAGATGTGGCACATATGTCCAATGGAATACTACTCATTCATAAAAAAGAAGCAAATAATGCTATTTGCAGCAACATGGATGAACCTAGGGGTGATCATACTAAGTGAAGTAAGTCAGAAAGAGAAAGACAAATATCGTATGATATCACTTATATGTGGGATCTAAAATACAACAAAAATTAACTCATCCAAGAAACAGAAACAGGCTCACAGACATAGAGAACAGACTTGTGGTTGCTAAAGAGGAAAAGGGTAGGAAGGGTAATAGACTAGGAGTTTTGAGATTGGCAGCGGCAAACTATCATATATAGGATGGATAAACAACATGGTACTACTGTACAGTACAGAGAACTATATTCAATATCCTGTAATAAACCATAATGGAAAAAATATTTAAAATAATGTATATATATGTGTATATATGTATAACTGAGTCACTTTGCTGTACAGCAGAAACTAACACAATATTGTAAGTCAACTATACTTCAATAAAATAATTTTTTTAAATGACCAGTTTATTCCATGGTCTCACCATACCTGTGGGTGAAAGAAAGCCCTATTCTCTATGTACACCTCTTTTCTTTTTTGTGGACAATGTCAAATACACAAGTAGAGAGACTAACATAATGAAGCTTTCACCCATCACCTAGTCTCAACAATTAACTTTAGGCCAATCAGGTTTCATCTATAACTCACCTACTCCCCTCCACCAACACTGGGTTCTTAAGGCAGATCCCAGACATCACACCATCTCATTTATAAACATTTCAGTCTGTATCTATAAAAGATAGGGCTCTTTTTTTAACACAACCATTAACAAATGTAAAACTTCTAAATAATCGCTTAATGTTATTAGATATCCAGCCAGGAATCAAACTTCCTTGATTGTCTCATAGTATTTTTATTATTCATTCAAACTGAGGTCGATACATTGCAATTTATATGTCTCATTCCTTAATCTATAATGCTTTCTCTCATAATTTATTCTGAAAAAAAGCATATTTTCTTTCCTAAATTATTTATCATTTGGAATTTTGCTGATTATATACTCTTGGCATCTTTTAACATGTCTCTCTTCCCCTATTTCTTTCATAAACTATTAGGTCTAAAGCCTTGATTACATTCAGGTTTGATTTTTTTTTATTGACAAAAATACTTCCTAAATGAGTAAATAATAGGCATTAGGAAGCAAACCATGGCTGGTTGTCTCTCTTTTTATAATCTAACATTAGAACACTGTCTGCAGTGAATTGTCTCATCAGTGGTTGCAGTGAATTGTTTCATCAGTGGTTGCAAAATGGAAATATTCTCACTCTATTCTTTGCTTCACTTAAATCCTTCTTAAAGAAAATGGTTCTTCTGCCAACTATTATCCTAAAGTACATCTTACACAGGAAAGAAGGAGAAGTGCTTGATTCTTTCCTTTTATCAACTTCCAAAAGAATTAGTTAATTTTTTTAAAACAATGAGCTAACTCATGAATTTAAGAGTATTTTGTATGTTTCAATCTATTGCTCACTGATGCTCATTTTTAACTAAAAGAATCCCTCAAGTTGGCTCCTGAGTCCTTTTGTCAAGATCCCATATTCTTAAATAAGATTCTTGCTTTCTGTTATAGTAAGATGTTTCAGGCTTACCCTGTATGTTTTGTACTCCCAGAGCTGAAGTCAGACAATTCTCTCGGAAACATATTTTTTTCCATAAGGTGTAAAACCACTAGGGATGTGTTTTAATGTCTCTGGGAACAGATTTTATTTAATATATGGTTATGTCACCAAGTTGATACTCAGTTGGATTCATTTGTTTCACTTTTTTTTTGAGATTTTAGAGATTGCTTTGATCACTTTTCCCCACCTTACTTTTTTCATTTATGAATTTATGAATAATATATCCTGGTGATCACTTGTGGAAGTATATAGACATACTCACTTACATTTATTTGTTTTTATAGTTACCTAGTAGTCTCGTTTATTTTTTACGACTACATAGTACTCCATTGGGTGGCTTATAATTTATAATTGTATAATTTATACAATCAGTCCTCTGCTGAAGGACACATGGGTTGTTTCTAGTTCTTTGCTATTGCAAATACTGCTTCATCTAATTGTCCTATGCACAATTCTGGGACATAACATTGGAGATAGTTAGTGTCCCTGGGACAGATTCCTAAATGTGAGATTGCCTGACCAGTGAATAAGTGCATCTGTAACTTTGCTAGGTATTATCAAAACCCTGCAATAGTTCCCATTCCCACAGTAAAACCTATGAGTACTTATTTCTCCACAAATTAGAGTGTTTAATGTAAAATTATGCATTTTTGCAAGTGTGATAGCTGAGAATTTTTATCTCAGAAATGTTTAAATTTACATTTTCCTTGTTAAAAACAAGACAACATATTCTCAAATTTCTAAAAACTATTTGAACTTATTTTGCTATGAGTTGTCAATTTCCCTTATTTATTGTTTTGTAAGATTGCTGGTCTTTTTTGTTTTTAGAAGTCCTTTAAATAACAGGGTATTAATCCTTTATCTGTGACAAAAGTTGCAAAGATTTTGCCAGGTTGCCCTTTTATTTATGAATGTTATTTGGTGAAGGGAATAAAAATTATTTTTTTCCTCAATATTTATCAACTCACATTGTTTATGGATTTTGAATCACAGGAACTATTTTCCCAGGTTATAGAGAAACTCATCTATGTTTTAATCTGGTGATTATATGGTTTCATTTTTTTATAGTAAATCCTTAATACATTCAGGCATTTGGTATCCTTTCCCACATAGTTAGCCTGTTGTCCTAATACCATTCATTTAAAAGTCTATCCTACCTATTATGGCAATAATTTTGAAATATATAGAAATACTGAATCACTATGTCATTTTACAGAAACTACCAGAGTCTTGTAGGTCAATTATACTTCAAACACAAACTCATAGAAAAAGGGATCAGATTTGTGGTTACCAGAGGTGGAGGTGGGTGGAAGGGGAATTAGACCAGCAATCAAAAGATATAAACTTTCAGATATAAGATTCATAAGTGCAGGGATGTAAAGTACAGTGTGATAAATAAAATTAGCATTGCCATATGATATATGAGAGTTGTTACAAGAGAATGTCCTAAGAGTTCTCATCACAAAGGAAAAATATTTTTTTCCATTTCTTTAATTTTCTATCTATATAGAGATGATGGATATCAAATTTATTGTGATAATGATTTCATGATGTACGTCAAATCATTATTCCGTACACCTTAAACTCATACAGTGCTGATGTCTGTTATATCTCAACAAAACTGGAAGAAAACAGCAAAATAAAACTGAAAATCTATAATCAGAATCTAATCAAGAGGAAACATCACAGAAACCTAAAATTAAGAGAAACTAATTCTCTAAAATTACTGGCCTGTATTCTTCAAAATATAGCACATAAGCCAATGATACAAGAGCAGAGAAAAGCAACTGAAGAGAAAAGATAATGGACAGCAATGTGTGATTCCAGTTGGCATACTGAACTAGAGAAAGACTTACTCTGAAGGACACAGCTGGATAACTGACAGAACTGGAATATGAATTGTATACTAAAGTGCTGGTTCAGTGTGCGTGCATGCTAAGTTGCTTCAGTCCTGCCTGACTCTGCGACACTATGGACCGTAACCCTCCAGGTTCCTCCTTCCATGGGATTCTCCGGAGAGCATTACTGGAGAGTGTTGCCATGCTTTCCTCCAGAGGGTCTTCCCCACTCATGGATCAAACCCGCATCTCTTACGTCTCCTGCATTGGCAGGCAAATCTTTACCACTAGCACCACCTGGGCAGCTCCTGTTTCAATGTTAGATGTATTAAATTTGATATCCATACTGTGGGTACATGTGAGAATATTTTGTCCTTAGGACATTCATACTGAAATATTATCAGACAAAGGGACATTACATGTACAATTCTTCTCCAGTGGTTCAGAAAAAATATATACATAAATTTGGGGAGCAAGATAGCGGGGAGATGGAATGGGAATGACAACATAAACCTTGGGGAAGGTTATATGGGAGTTCTTTATGCTATTCAAAATAACAAAACAAAATTCTACCCGAGCCCACTGAGCTCAGATGCTGCCTGCATCATAATCACTGTTTCCATCTGCAATTATTTATACTATTCCATTTTCTATAAACCAACACTATAACAGTTTTAATTATAGAAGCAGTATGTGTTAGTCACTCAGTTGCGTTCCAACTTTTTGTAACCCCATGGACTGTAGCCCACCAGGCTCCTCTGTCCATGAGGTTTTCCAGGTACTGGAATGAGTTGTCATTCCCTTCTCCAGGGGATCTTCCCCAGCAGGGATCAAACCTGGGTCTCCTCCATTGCTGGCCAGTTCTTTAGTCTGAGCCACCAATAGAAGCCTTATAATAGGTCTTAACATCTGATAGAACTTATCCTCCTCATTACTCTTCTTTTGTAAGAGCTTCCTGGATGTTCTTGCTGCTTCGTTCTCCTTTGCAGAAACTTAGGATACCTCTATTGGGTTTGCATTCCATGTATAGGTTAAAACCAGTCGGCCTTGTGGTGGACATATCAGTGTCTACATGTATTCCATGAGAAAGACGGTCACCAGGATGGGTTTACTGAGCACTGGCAGCCCACAAGGTTTGTGAGGAGGCTTCCTCAGGTGCTGGCTCACACCTCTCAAACTGAACATGAGGCATCCTGAATATCTGAGGGAGATAGTGCAAGCTATGTGCTAAGTCACTTCAGTTGTGTCCGACTCTGTGTGATCCTATGGACTGTAGCCCACCAGTCTCCTCTGTCCACGGGATTCTCCAAGCAGGAATACTGGAGTGGGTTGCCATGCCCTCCTCCAAGGAATCTTCCTGAGCCAGGAATCGAGTCTCTTATATCTACCTGCATTGGTAAGGAGGTTCTTTACCACTTGGGAGATTAAAAACCATCAAATCAAATTAACATGGTTTAATGTCTCCAAAGAAAGGCAATGCCAAAGAATGCTCAAACTACTGCACAATTGCACTCATCTCACACACTAGTAAAGTAATGCTCAAAATTCTCCAAGCCAGGCTTCAGCAATATGTGAACCGTGAACTCCCTGATGTTCAAGCTGGTTTTAGAAAAGGCAGAGGAACCAGAGATCAAATTGCCAACATCTGCTGGATCTTCGAAAAAGCAAGAGTTCCAGAAAAACATCTATTTCTGCTTTATTGACTATGCCAAAGCCTTTGACTATGTGGATCACAATAAGCTGTGGAAAATTCTGAAAGAGATGGGACTATCAGACCACCTAACCTGCCTCTTGAGAAATCTGTATGCAGGTCAGGAAGCAGCAGATAGAACTGGACATGGAACAACAGACTGGTTCCAAATAGGAAAAGGAGTACGTCAAGGCTGTATATTGTCACCCTGCTTATTTAACTTCTATGCAGAATACATCATGAGAAACGCTGGGCTGGAAGAAGCACAAGCTGGAATCAAGATTGCCGGGAGAAATATCAATAACTTCAGATATGCAGATGACAACACCCTTATGGCAGAAAGTGAAGAAGAACTAAAGAGCCTCTTGATGAAAGTGGAAGAGGAGAGAGAAAAAGTCAGCTTAAAGCTCAACATTCAGAAAACTAAGATCACAGCAACTGGTCTCATCACTTCATGGGAAATAGATGGGGAAACAGTGGAAACAGTGACTGACTTTATTTTAGGGGGCTCCAAAATCACTGCAGATGGTGATCGCAGCCATGAAATAAAAAGACGCTTACTCCTTGGAAGGAAAGTTATGACCAACTTAGACAGCATATTGAAAAGCAGAGACATTACTTTGCAAACAAAGGTCCATGTAGTCAAGGTTTGGTTTTTCCAGTAGTCATGTATGAATGTGAGAGTTGGACTATAAAGAAAACTGAGTGCTGCAAAATTAATGCTTTTGAACTGTGGTGTTGGAGAAGACTCTTGGGAGTCCCTTGGACTGCAAGGAGATCCAACCAGTCCATCCTAAAGGAGATCAGTCCTGGGTGTTCATTGGTAGGACTGATGTTGAAGCTGAAATTCCAATACTTTGGCCACTTGATGCAAAGAGCTGACTCATTTGAAAAGACCCTGATGCTGGGAAAGATTGAGGGCAGGAGGAGAAGGGAATGACAGAGGATGAGATGGTTGGATGGCATCACCGACTCAATGGACATGGGTTTGGGTGAACTCTGGGGTTGGTGATGGACAAGGAGGCCTGGCGTGCTGTGGTTCATGGGGTCGCAAAGAGTCAGACATGACTGAGTGACTAAACTGAACTGAATGTCTGCAAAGATGTTGGAAAACCCTGGATATGAGGAAATAATTGGTTCTTCTGGACCTATAAGTGGACTCCTGAGGAAGAAGCCTGGTGGACCGATTGACCTTTGAGATTCCTTAGACATGGAAGATGCTCCATCTGCTGGATTCAAAGGAACTCAAAGGAACCCATACAACAGGCCATGAGAGTCCATGATGGAAGTGTTTCAAGGATTGCGCTGCCAGCAAAGAGTCTTGACGGTAAGAACAGGTTTTTCTAGTTATTCCAATGAATGGCGTTCAGGCTACGAACACTATAAACCTCAGCGGTTAGGTGGCGGCTCTTCTCCTTGAGCAGAGATTTGGGAGGATAAACAGGAGCTTCTCTTAAAAGTCACACTAATTTAAAATTATTCTCAAGAGCAGCCCTACCAAGTTCTTCAGGTTCTTTTTTCCCTTTCTATTTGAGGGAGGAAACTTGACAGGATTAGGGAGTTTGACTGCCTGCCTGGAGTTTGACATTTCATATAGCCAAATAAATAGGTTTGTTCCTCTAGAAACTCTCTCAGATGAAAATTAGAGAACGAAGTTGAAATCTGCTTCCAACTGACTCTTTACTTTTGAATTTCCATTGAAAATTTTGCCTCCACTTTTTATACATCCAGTATATTTCCCACTTTATTTCTTCTTAAGATTCTTAAGATCAAAAACTTTAAGAGCTAGACTACAGTAAATGATGCTGAAATTATATTAAACCTATAAAACCAAAGTCTGGCTAAACCTATGGCTTTGCTAAAATAAATAAGTGGTTTTATTAGCAAATTGCACAGCACATTTAGAAAGAGTCAAGATTTCTATCCTGTATATTAACACTGGCTTTCATCTATATCCCAACGGCCTTTTCCTCTGCCAACCAGAAAGAAATACCAAGTCTTCTTCTTGAGCTTTACTGGGGTTTAGCAGGCATTCTCAGAGTCACTGAACAGACTTGTTTTCAGGAGCCTGTGTGTCCTCAGACTTGGAGAGGTATGTGTATTTTTCTGGTGCTATCTTTTCTTTCACGTTCATTAAAAGAAATAGATAGTTAGGAAATAGCTTTGAGATAATAAACTTAGCCTTTGACCCATGGGTTCACTTTGCCAAAAATAAGAAATGACATGGAATCATCAGGAAGATCCACATTCTACCCACTGCCCTGGCGACAGGGGTATTTAACCCCTGATGACCAGCTGTTACTTCACTCTATCAACATTCCAGGACATTGAACGAGGATACCAGCAACAGATACAAAGCCTCCTATTTTTTCTTCACTTTTCTGGGGCCTTATTCACAGTTTTGTGCCCCACCCTCCAACCCATTCCATCAGAATTGTTGCGCTGTGAATGCCTTTTGACCCACTATATTTGATGTCAGATAATTGGCCACCATCTGTTTTTACTGAGGATCTAATAATGTGGAATTCCTAGCCAATACATTAGGACCCTTGTGTTTAAGAGGGATATTAACAATTTAAGAAGGATGATATGTGCATAACCAAAGACTCCCCACAAAGACTTGTAATATGTGTATATCCCTCCCTAGCTCTTAAATATTGAGAAGACAATGGCAACCCACTCCAGTACTCTTGCCTGGAAAATCCCATGGACAGAGGAGCCTGGTAGGCTGCAGTCCATGGGATCGCTAAGAGTCAGACACGACTGAGTGACTTCACTTTCACTTTTCACTTTCATGCTTTGGAGAAGGAAATGGCAACCCATTCCAGTGTTCTTGCCTGGAGAATCCCAAGGAGGGAAGAGCCTGGTGGGCTGCCATCTATGGGGACGCACAGAGTCAGACATGACTGAAGTGAATTAGCAGCAGTAGCAGCAGCAGCTCTTAAATTAATTGGGTTTGTGTTCTTAGTGTACAGGAGTGAATTACATCAATCACACACATACACATACATACACACTTAAACCTGAGACATGCTTGCTCCTTGCATTAAATTTTAAGAAGGGGCCAAATATTAACACAGCAGTTGATGGAAAAAGGAAGAGAGTTCCAGAAAAACATCTATTTCTGCTTTATTGACTATGCCAAAGCCTTTGACTGTGTGGATCACAATAAGCTGTGGAAAATTGTGAAAGAAATGGGAATACCAGACCGCTTGACCTGCCTCTTGAGAAACCTGTATGCAGGTCAGGAAGCAACAGTTAGAATTGGACATGGAACAACAGACTGGTTCCAAATAGGGAAAGGAGTACGTCAAGGCTGTATATTGTCACCCTGCTTCTTCAACTTCTATGTAGAGTAGTACATCATGAGAAACGCTGGGCTGGAAGAAACACAAGCTGGAATCAAGATTGCCAGGAGAAATATCAATAACCTCAGATATGCAGATGACACCACCCTTATGGCAGAAAGTGAAGAAGAACTAAAGAGCCTCTTGATGAAAGTGAAAGAGGAGAGTGAAACAGTTGGCTTAAAGCTCAACATTCAGAAAACAAAGATAATGGCATCTGGTCCCATCACTTCATGGCAAACAGATGGGGAAACAGTGTCAGACTATTTTGTGGGGCTCCAAAATCACTGCAGATGGTGACTGCAGCCATGAAATTAAAAGACACTTACTCCTTGGAAGAAAAGTTATGACCAACCTAGATAGCATATTCAAAAGCAGAGACATTACTTTGCCAACAAAGGTCCATCTAGTCAAGGCTATGGTTTTTCCGATGGTCATGTATGGATATGAGAGTTGGACTGTGAAGAAAGCTGAGCACCAAAGAATTGATGCTTTTGAACTGTGGTGTTGGAGAAGACTCTTGAGAGTCCCTTGGACTGCAAGGAGATCCAACCAGTCCATTCTAAAGGAAATCAGTCCTGGGTGTTCACTGGAAGGACTGGTGCTGAAGCTGAAACTCCAATACTTTGGCCACCTCATGCGAAGAGTTGACTCATTGGAAAAGACTTGATGCTGGGAGGGATTGGGGGCAGGAGGAGAAGGGGACGACAGAGGATGAGATGGCTGGATGGCATCACTGACTCGATGGACATGAGTTTGAGTGAACTCCGGGAGTTGGTGATGGACAGGGAGGCCTGGCCTCATGTCCAGAGTCGGACATGACTGAGCAACTGAACTGAACTGAAGGAGAAAACAGCTTTTTCACACAGAAAAACACAAGTGCAAAGCACAGAGTCATGAGTTAGTATGAGAAACTACAGCATACAGTGAGGCATAGAAAATGTTAAGAACAGAGGAGTTGACAAGGTCCAGATATGAAATACCTTAAAGCCACCTAAAAGTTTGGAGTTTATCCTTAGCCATGGTTTAAAGTAAGAGAGACATGATCAGATCTGTACCTTGGAAAGCTCATTCTAACAGCAGCGTGGAAGGTGGATGGACACATGGAGACTGAGTGAAGGAGTCTCAGTTAGAAGTCTGTTGGAATGATCCAGGTAAGAAATGAGGGAAGCCTGTAATTAATCAGCAGCAGAAGAGATAGGAGGGTCATAAAAAAGAGGCTTTGAAGAAGGTATGCACCATGTTCAACAATTAGGAACTGAAAAAGAAAGCACAGAGCTAGAGATGACTGTCAGTTTTCCAGTTGGAATTACAGGGCATAAAGCAATGATATTCACAACATGAAGAACAGGTTTGGCTGGTGGGGGCAAAGAATGAGTTCACCACTGGACATGCTGAATTTGAAGCAACTGTATAAAAGACAAGTGGCAGGCTTCTCCAGTGGCACAGTGGTTAAGAATCCGCCTGCCAATGCAGGGGACAGGGGTTTGATCTCTGGTCTGGGAAGATTCCACATACATTGGAGGAACAAAGCCCATGTGCCACAGCTACTGAAGCCCACACACCCTAGAGCCCATGCTCTGTGACAAGAGAAGATCCCACTCGCCGCAACTAGAAAAAACTCACACACAGCACCAGAGACCCAACACAACCAAAAACAATTTTTAATTAATTAAATAATTTTTAAAAAGACAAGTGGAGATGCCCAGAAGGCAATGGGTAAATCATTTTGGAGACCAGGAATGAAGTCTGGACTGAAATTATGGATTTGGGTTCCATTTGCATATAGTTAGTTAGTTCAGTTGCTCAGTCGTGTCTGACTCTTTGAGACCCCATGAATCGCAGCACGCAAGGCCTCCCTGTCCATCACCAACTCCCGGAGTTCACTCAGACTCACATCCATCGAGTCAGTGATGCCATCCAGCCATCTCATCCTCGGTCATCCCCTTCTCCTCCTGCCCCCAATCCCTCCCAGCTTCAGAGTCTTTTCCAATGAGTCAACTCTTCTCATGAGGTGGCCAAAGTACTGGAGTTTCAGCGTTAGCATTATTCCTTCCAAAGAAATCCCAGGGTTGATCTCCTTCAGAATGGACTGGTTGGATCTCCTTGCAGTCCAAGGGACTCTCAAGAGTCTTCTCCAACACCACAGTTCAAAAGCATCAAATCTTCGGCTCTCAGCCTTCCTCACAGTCCAACTCTCACATCCATACATGACTACTGGAAAAACCATAGGCCGTTTAAGGCAAAGGAGTAGTAAGGCCTCTGAGGGAGTGTGTAGAAAGAGAATAAAGCAGAAGATAGAACCTGGTGTCCCCCCTCCCTCCATACTAGGGGCAAGTGGAGGAGGATGGGCCAGTAGATTGGGAAGAGCAGACTATTCACCAGCTGAAGTAAAACCAAGAGGCCATGTTAACAGGACAAGAGTCTCTGAGGCTGGAGAGCACTTCAAGAACAAAGAGCCAGTCAATAGGGTCAAACTCCTCCAAGGACATAAACAACAAAGAGGGTTAATAAGAATGCTCAAACTACCGCACAGTTGCACTCATCTCACATGCTAGTAAAGTAATGCTCAAAATTCTCCAAGCCAGGCTTCAGCAATATGTGAACCGTGAACTCCCTGATGTTCAAGCTGGTTTTCAAAAAGGCAGAGGAACCAGAGATCAAATTGCCAACATCCGCTGGATCTTTGAAAAAGCAAGAGTTCCAGAAAAACATCTATTTCTGCTTTATTGACTATGCCAAAGCCTTTGACTGTGTGGATCACAATAAGCTGTGGAAAATTCTGAAAGAGATGGGAATACCAGACCACCTAACCTGCCTCTTGAGAAATCTGTATGCAGGTCAGGAAGCAGCAGATAGAACTGGACATGGAACAACAGACTGGTTCCAAATAGGAAAAGGAGTACGTCAAGGCTGTATATTGTCACCCTGTTTATTTAACTTCTATGCAGAGTACATCATGAGAAACGCTGAACTGGAAGAAACACAAGCTGGAATCAAGATTGCCAGGAGAAATATCAATAACCTCAGATATGCAGATGACACCACCCTTATGTCAGAAAGTGAAGAGGAGCTAAAAAGCCTCTTGATGAAAGTGAAAGAGGAGAGTGAAAAAGTTAGCTGAAAGCTCAACATTCAGAAAACGAAGATCATGGTATCCGGTCCCATCACTTCATGGGAAATAGATGGGCAAACAGTGGAAATAGTGTCAGACTTTATTTTTTGGGGCTCCAAAATCACTGCAGATGGTGACTGCAGCCATGAAATTAAAAGCTGCTTACTCCTTGGAAGAAAAGTTATGACCAACCTAGATAGCATATTCAAAAGCAGAGGCATTACTTTGCCGACTAAGGTCCGTCTAGTCAAGGCTATGGTTTTTCCAGTAGTCATGTATGGATGTGAGAGTTGGACTGTGAAGAAGGCTGAGCACCAAAGATTTGATGCTTTTGAACTGTGGTGTAGGAGAAGACTCTTGAGAGTCCCTTGGACTGCAAGGAGATCCAACCAGTCCATTCTGAAGGAGATCAGCCCTGGGATTTCTTTGGAAGGAATGATGCTAAAGCTGAAACTCCAGTACTTTGGCCACCTGATGCGAAGAGTTGACTCATTGGAAAAGACTCTGATGCTGGGAGGGATTGGGGGCAGGAGGAGAAGGGGACGACCCAGGATGAGATGGCTGGATGGCATCACTGACTCGATGGACATGAGTCTGAGTGAACTCTGGGAGATGGTGATGAACAGGGAGGCCTGGGGTGCTGCGATTCATGGGGTCGTAAAGAGTCGGACACGACTGAGTGACTGAACTGAACTGAACTGAAGGATGGCTTTGGCTCCTGAAAGAGGTCCAGGAGAGACCGATCAAGAGCACAGGTGGATAAATCAGTCTGGATAGGGAAGAGATGCCCCCGAGATCAGTGATAAGGTTGAGGAGGGAGAGGGCAGAGAGAAGACAGTCACAGAATAGAAGTAGAAATTTGAGGAAGTTCATATCAATGGACTCGGTTCTTCTGAAAGGAGGCAGCCAAAGGAATCTGTTAAGAGAAAGTGAAGGACAGTAGCCATGATGTTTGGGAAAGACGTTGAGAGAAAGTCCCCACTCCACAACTCCTCTGCCCCACTCCACAACCTCAGCACTACCCACACCATCCCAAAAACACAGCACGGTGCCTGGTTCATAACAGGTGTTTAGCGTAAGGAAGACAAGATGCGGAGCAGAACGACCTAGTGCTCCTCTCAAGACCACACCAAAATCACAACTGCTGAACAAAGTAGAAAAGACTGGAACCTACCAAAAAAGATATTCTATAACCAAAGACATACAGAAGGAGCAACAACACGCTGGTAGGAGGGGAGCACTGAAGATATGATCAAATGCCATACTCACCTCCCAAGTTCAGTTCAGTTCAGTCGCTCAGTCGTGTCCAACTCTTTGTGACCCCATGAATCGCAGCATGCCAGGCCTCCCTGTCCATCACCAACTCCCGGAGTTCACTCAAACTCACGTCCATCAAGTCAGTGATGCCATCCAACCATCTCATCCTCTGTCATCCCCTTCTGCGCCTGCCCTCAATCTTTCCCAGCATCAGAGTCTTTTCCAATGAGTCAACTCTTCACATGAGGTGGCCAAAGTATTGGAGTTTCAGCTTTAGCATCATTCCTTCCAAGGAAATCCCAGGGCTGATCTCCTTCAGAATGGACTGGTTGGATCTCCTTGCAGTCCAAGGGACTCTCAAGAGTCTTCTCCAACACCACAGTCCAAAAGCATCAATTCTTCAGCACTCAGCTTTCTTCACAGTCCAACTCTCACATCTATACATGAACACTGGAAAAACCATAGCCTTGACTAGATGGACCTTTGTTGGCAAAGTAATATCTCTGCTTTTGAATACGCTATCTAGGTTGGTCATAACTTTCCTTCCAAGGAGTAAGCATTTTTTAAATTTCATGGCTATAATCACCATCTGCATCTATTTTGGAGCCCAAAAATATAGTCTGACACTGTTTTCACTGTTTCCCCATCTGTTTGCCATGAAGTGATGGGACCAGATGCCATGATCTTCATTTTCTGAATGTTGAGCTTTCAGCCAACTTTTTCACTCTCCTCTTTCACTTTCATCAGAGGCTTTTTAGCTCCTCTTCACTTTCTGCCATAAAGGTTAAAGTGGGTGACCCATAATAGGTTTTTAGTACCCATTTTTTAGATTTACTTATTCTCACTTATTGAGTACCTACTTGGTACAAGGCACTAAGATACCATTACATTTGGAGAACTCTGAGTACTCCTCAGAAAGAACATTTTCCCCCTAAAGTTTTATTGGTGTAATGTCTACTCATTCTTCTGGTTTCAATTTCAAATGCCACCTCTTCAAGGAAACCTGTCCTCACTCTCAGATTAGGTCAAATCCCTTTATTAACCATTCTCAACACATCATATGCTTTTCCTTACTAGCCCTTAAGTAGTAATAGCTAAATGATTAGCTATATAATTATAAAATATTTAAAATATTGTTTATGTAATTGTTTGTCATTTTAAATATCTATCTTCTTTCTCTACCAGATTGTAAGTTCCACAAGCTCTGAAAGCTTGTCTCTCTTCTACTCAGTGCTGGATGGTTGGCACCAATAGACTGGTATTTATTCATTCTTTCACCCAATAGTTATTCAGCCCTTATCATATAAAAGACATAGAGCACATATCAGACATTCAAGAAATATTTGTGGGCTGAATGAATGAATATAAAGACTCACGTCTGAAGTCAGAGTCTAAGAGCAAATAATCTTTCATCACAATTTGCTATGGTACAAACTATTTGCCATAAGGAATTCCAAAAGTGAGGCACTGAGTAGAGTGAATTCAAAAGGGAAAAAGCTATCTTTTGACAGAAGTGATGATTTGGGGAGAAAATAATGAGTATGGATTGTAACTGATGCTAGAGGGCTGGGTGGTCCACAAAAGGAAATGTTATTATTAATACGAGAACCACTCTTCCCAGTATTCACAGGTGGACTTCAGCTCTACTACAGCTCTTTCAGTGAAAGGAATAGGATTTCTTACCTTAATTGAACCATGAATAATACTTCTGTTCTACTTCAAACCAAAAATAATATATGACTCCAGTAGTTGTAAGATACAAGATTCGAATTTGCAGTACAATCCTGAGAAAAGAAGTATCATTATATTTTTCAATCTCTGAGATTTAATTAAAGTTTAGAAATGAAAAGTGGCTCCATGTCGCTCCCCTAGAAAAATGATGTTCCTATCCTACCATGAGGAACAGCATCATAAAAACACTAAAATGATAAACATTACAGTCCTTCAAGCTCAAAGTTGTCTACCACATAAGACATGAACCTGAGAACATTTTCTTGGCACTTCTGGACTATTTGAACTAAATGGAGCAGAAAAAGGCCTTACCCATTTTTAAAAATTCCATTCACCCTCTTAAAAAGACCAATGAGTCTTCGAATAACCAAACAGTGAGTCTGAAATCATACTTGATTCTAGGAACTTTTACACTGTTGAACTGGGTGGCCTTCAACAGATATTAAAAAACCTTTCCTGTAGTACTTCTTTGCAAATAAATCATCTTGAAAACAGCTTTTAAAAACCAGTAAGCCTCCAGTAGCACAACCATTGGCTTCCAGTGGTTTCCTTGGCCTTGGCCATATTCAGACAACCCAGGTCTCCCAAAGTTTCCATCATTGCCCATATGTCTAATATAAAGAAAAAACAAAACACAGGCATCATCTCATATCCTGTCCCCAACCCCATAAAAGATTTGAATACTAATTAAAGGAAAGTCTAAGTAAGTTTTAAGCAGATAATCACCAATATGGCTGCACCAGTTGTTAAAAGGTGGAACCATTTTTAGACTACCTGAATGCTCCCTCTCCCCCTTTCTCTCCAGCCATCTGTATAGTCCAGCAAATAAGAGGTTAATGCCTGGCACCTACAGAGGCAGACACTCTGACTAGTCAGTGCCCGTGCTGCATGTGATTACACAGAGTTGGAGATCAGACAGACAGACATAATATTATTCTTGGAAACAGGCAAACATCGTTTATTCTCTATACATACTTCCTGATTCCCTTTATGGTCATCAGACTTTTCTCTAGCTCCTGGCGAATGGGCTAATTTCACAGTTAAAGTAAGAAGCCAACATTTAAATAGACTTATATTTCCGCAACAACACAGTGCTGCAAAACTAGCACCAAAAGAGTGTAATAATAACCCAACTCCTACTTTGATTTCATTATGACATGGAGGGTTTTTATCCCCCTCCTAAAAAAATCTTCCAATAGACTTTGTCATAGGTTTGTAAACCAGCACTCCAGAAGAAGGTCAGCTTGTGCTCCAGGGCTGAGGCAGGCTGAGTCCCACTGTACATTTGCCATCTTAGTTCCCCTACTCTTGGGAGGTCCCCTAATCACTCACTTCCCTAACTAGCCCCTTCCCAACTCCAGGGTGTCTCCTCTGCCACCCAGGCTCCACCCTGCCACTCTTTAAAAATGTCTCTCATATTCCGCTAAAAGTTTCCAGAAATTCATTTTTCCATTCCTTCTCTCTGGGTGTTTACAGTTTCTTAATGAGCCAGGGTACTTATCAAAACTTCTCCAATAAAAAGCAACCCATGAAAATTCTGGGAATTTGAGGCTTAACATTAACAAATGAGTGTGTTCCCTTGAAGAAAAGGACACCCCAACTGCGGGTGAACCCCTGCTAGCTTCCACATTCCCCACCAGCTGGTCATTAGCATGCATTTGTAGTTGGGTGGTCCTAGGGCCACGCCAGTACTCTTGCCTGGCAAATCCCATGGACCGAGGAGCCTGGTGGGCTGCTGTCCATGGGGTCGCGAAGAGTCGGACACGACTGAGCGACTTCACTTTCACATTTCACTTTCATGCATTGGAGAAGGAAATGGCAACTCACTCCAGTGTTCTTGCCTGGAGAATCCGAGGGATGGCAGAGTCTGGTGGGCTGCCGTCTATGGGGTCGCACAGAGTCGGACACGACTGAAGCGACTTAGCAGCAGCAGCAGCAGCAGCAGGGGCACCTAGCCCAACAAAGGGTTGGGTGTGGATTCAGGGGTATTCCCTCACCCAGCATCTAAGAATGAGTTCATTTACATGGCACTGTGGTATGAATGTACATCCTCCCAAAATCCACATGCCCGAATCCTAACCCAGTGTCATGAAGTTAGGAGGTGAGTTATGCTATTAGGTCATGAGGGTGGCGCCCTCAGGATGGATCAGTGCTTTTTTTAAATTCATTCTTATTGGAATATTGTTGATTTACAATGTTGTTTTACTTTCTGCTACAACAGCAAAGTGAATCAGTTACACTTTTGTGTATATCCACTATTTTTTAGAATCTATTCTCATATAGGCCTAGAGAGTATTGAGTAGATCTCCCTGTGATATACAATAGGTCCTTATTAGGTATCTATTTTATACACTGTGTATATGTCAATCCCAAATTTCCCAATTTATCCTTCCCCACCCTTTCCCCATTTTGGAATCCATACATCTGTTTTCTACATTTGTGACTCTATTTCTGTTTTATGAATATAAGAACCACCCTCCAACCCCAAAGCTCTCTTTGGCCCTTTTGCCCTGTAAAGTCACAGTGAGAATTCTGCAACCCAGAAGAGCACCCTCACCCAACTATGCGGCCACCCTGACCTTGGCCTTCCAGCCTCCAGAACTGTAGGAAATAAATTTCTGTTGTTTATAAGCTACTCCATCTGTGGTATTTTGTTGCAATAGCCTGAATGGAGTAAGACGCATGGGGACACAGGGATCTTGTGAAAAGAAAGTTGTACTGGGACTTCCCTGATGGTCCAGTGGCTAAGACTCTGCCCTGCCACTGCAGGGTGCATGGTTCAATCCCTGGTCAGGGAACTAGATCCCACATGCCACAACTAAAAGACCACACATTCTGCAACCAAGAACTTCAATGCCACAACGAAGACTGGCACAGCCAGCTAAACAAATTAATTAATTAATTATAAAAAAAAAAACAACCCTGCAAACCTTTGGCCCATTTAAGGACCAGCCCAACTTCCACTAGAGCAGTAGCACATGTACCCTCAAGAGTCTAAAAGGTTCCTTCATGCACACAGCTGAGATGGTATCCACATGGACTCCCCCATCACCATTTCTTATTATTATTATGGCCCAAACTGGCTGGCTGTTGATTTGCATACATCCAAGCTGGATGGCATCACTGACTTGATGGACGTAAATCTCAGTGAACTCCGGGAGTTGGTGATGAACAGGGAGGCCTGGCGTGCTGCGATTCATGGGGTCGCAAAGAGTCGGACACGACTGAGCGACTGAACTGAAATAATATCAGCTTTTATTTTGCTCAAAATGACATGTGCCTGATTGAGTGAAAATCATTAGTACACATTAACGTAGGTAAGATATGCTTTGAACTTCTCCAGAACATTTTCATGCGTTGGAGAAGGAAATGGCAACCCACTCCAGTGTTCTTGCCTGGAGAATCCCAGGGATGGCGGAGCCTGGTGGGCTGCCGTCTATGGGGTCGCACAGAGTCGGACACGACTGAAGCGACTTAGCAGCAGCAGTGAAAGAACACTGCAGTCTAAGCACTTTCCCCTCCAGGGACTAGGAATCAAATTTCCCCTTTTATATCCAACATGCTTTTATACAAGTTTCTCTGAAGTATCCCTTCACACAAATTTCCAAAACTTCAAACTCTTCATTTTTCATCATCTGTAGTTGTTTCGTCACTAAGTTGTTTCCAGCTCTTTGTGATCCCACGAACTGCCGCACATCTGGCTTCCCTGTCCTTCACTATCTCCCAGAGGTTGCCTAAACTAATGTTCATCATCTGTACCAACTGTCAAATCATGGGTAAACGTGGCAAAAATGAGAATTCACACTTGTTTTTCAGCTCTCTGCTCACCACTCAAAGAAAATAAATGTCTGCCTTTTTTTTTTTTTTTTTTTGCCACAGGCTCTAAAAAACCCCTCCAAACATGAATTTTTAAACAGAGAAGGTGTTTCCCAATTATATGAGGCAGAGGGAATCATTAAACAGGCACCTCCCACTCTGGGGGAAAGTCCACACATTAAACGCTAGTCATCATAAAATAGAAGTACCCTAAACAGAGACTTTATGCTACACCATGGCACCTTCAGCCTGCATTTAGTGGGCTTGCCTTCTCAGTAAGTCTACTCCAAAGCTGCTGATAGTGTTCAATTAATCAATGGGGAATTAGACTTTGTGATGCAGAGCAATGAAGTGCTAACGAGGACCACGTGTGGCTGTGAATGGCCTCCATGTGATCTGCCAGGCTTGCCAAGTGACAGAAAATGCTTAAGACAGAACTACTAGGAATCTTAGAGGGTAACCCCCAGCAGTAATGCTGTGTGTGCTGGGGAGTGCCAAGGGTCTCGAAAACATTCCAGATGGTATGGTGACATTTTGTGGCGATTTAATTTCAATTGTGTCAAGTTAGGAATAAATGCACTAGTTTTCAAGACATTGTGTTTGCAAAATATTGGGGGAAGTTCCTAAATGATTAATAACAATCATTATGGTCATCATGGATCCATGATCCTTCAACACATAACAATCTAAGTTAATTTAATTCATTAAGAAGAACAAGTGCATTGGAAAAAATAAACATATCCAAACTATGCCACGCTTTGTCCTTCCCACCTGAACTAATCATGCAGAATTGATAACTAGTTAACATATCCAAAATATGCCTTGAAAGACTTGAGTGCAAGGCCAACTTCAACTTTTGATCAGCCCTTAAGATTCACACGTTTTCACATTTGGCATTTCCGTCAATAATTTATCAGCCTGACATTAACTGCATGTCGATATTAATGACTCATGTCGAATTTCTAAGTCAACATTTCTTAGCCAGGGGTGTGCCTCTGAGTAGCCTGGAGAGATTTTGAACATGACATGCTGATTCCCACACCTGGAGGGGCTGATTGAGTGTGGTCTAGGGGTGGGCTCTGAAATTCTTATTTTTTTAAATTACTATTTATTGGCATGTAGTTGCTTTACAATGCTGTGTTAGTTTCTACTACAAACAAGTATAGCAAAGTGAATCAGCTATACATATACATTACCCCCTCTTTTTAAAATTTCTTTCCCATTTAGGTCACCACAGAATATTGAGTAGACTTCCCCATGCTATACAGTAGGTTATCTATTTTATAAATAGTATCACTAGTGTTTAAACATCAGTCCCAATCTCCCAATTTAACGCCACCCCATTCCCCTCTAGGGTGTCCATACTAGAAAAAATGGTATAGGCGATCTTAAAGGAAAACAGAAACAGACACAGACGTGGAATCCTTGTTTTTAAATACCTTACCCAGAGTGTAGTTTGCATATAGGTTTAGGAATAAATGCACTAGTTTTCAAAAAGAAAACATGATTCAGGAACTTTCTTGGCAGTCCAGGGGTTAAGACTCCATGCATTTACTGCTGGGGGCATAGGTTCACTCCCTGGTTGGGGAACTAAGATCCCTCATGCCACATGGCACAACCAAAAAAAAAAAAAAAGCAATATTCAATTAACCTTTTTTATTCCTATACAACTTTAAAGATGTTGTATTTCTTTTTACTTATATACAACTTTCAACCTGTCATGTGAAGCAAGGTAAATGTTCTCAGAAGACAGGGTAGTCTGTTGCTGAAGCTTACAATGATAAAACATATAGAACGAAACGGGAGAACTTGTTTTAATCACAACAAGAGGCCCAAGAAAATTGAAAGGCACCATCAGTGACAATGCAGCAAAAATCAAAGAAAGGTTTTGAGCAGGAGGAATGGTAAGGCCTGCAGGGTCTCTCAAACAAGCCTGAAGAGGCTGCAAAAAGCTGTGCTGCTCTGTTTTTAACAGTCAGGACATGGAAGCAACCTGAATGTCCATTAACAGAGGAATGGATAAAGAGGATGTGGTACATATATATATATAATACAGTATTACTCAGTCCTAAAAAGGAAAGAAATTGTGCCATTTGCAGAGCCATGGATGGACCTAGAGACTGTCCCTCAGAATGGAAAAAGTCAGAAATGAAAACAAATATCATATATTAATGCATACATGTGGAATCTAGAAAAAGGGTACAGGTGAACTTACCTGCAAAGCAGAAATAGAGACACAGATGCAGAGAACAAATGTATGGATACTAAGAGGGGAAAGGGGTGGGTGGGATGGACTGGGAGATCGGGATTGACAAATATAGCAATTGACACTATGTATAAAATAGATAACTAATGAGAACCTACCGCACTGCACAGGGAACTCAGTGCTCTGTGGTGACCTAAATGAGAAGGAAATCCAAGGAAGAGGGGTATATGTGTATGTATAGCTGATTCACTCTGCTGTATTGTAAAGCAGCCATGTTCCAATGTTTTTAAAGAAATGGTGCTACTGCTGATGCAGACACTGATGGTGTGGCTGAGCACCTGGGCTGAGCAAACTCAAGCTGAAGGCTGCAGGCATCAGGCGACAGGCACCTGTATGGCCCGGACAGCCACGACTCCAACACCATGCAGAGCAGCCAGCACTTTGTGACTTTGCATCTCACTTGGAGCCACAGGTGCAGCTCCATAAGGAAAGGAGGAAATGGCAAAACAACAAACACTGGATTTCTTTTTTAAGTTAATGCAGAAAGAAAATAGGACAAGCAAACCAGAGCAGCCTTGGAGCCATAGCATGCTGTCCTTCAGTTCCCTTCCCTCCCCTTCTTCTCCATAACTCAGAAGCCCGCACACTTCACTGTACAGGTCCACCAAGAACACCTCATGCTTTCTGAAAGGCAAAGTGCTCTAGGTACTGCAGTCTTTCTAAAATGTGTTAGGGACTTAAAATGTTTAAAACTTTTATTGGGTTTTTAGAAGAGCATTTCTTACTAGACTCTACATGTGTTGAATGTTCCACCCAATTCTATTTTTCCCATAAGCCCTATCATTTTTATTAGATGAAATTCTATCATGTCTCAATTTTTAATAAAACATCTATTACACTGTAGAAGAAACAACTATATTATCTCATTTAATCCTCCTGTTATCCCTGCTTTACAAAAGAAGACGCTAAACCCTGGCAGTGGTTTTCATTTCACACTGCTGCTGCGGCTAAGTCGTTTCAGTTGTGTCCGACTCTGTGTGACGCCATGGACTGCAGCCTACCAGGCTCCTCCATGCGTGGGATTTGCCAGGCAAGAGTACTGGAGTGGGTTGCCATTGCCTCCTCCATCATTTGATACTAAAATCCCACATCTGGAGCATTTTTCCCAACTTGTGTTCCTCTTCTTTCCTCTAATATAACATTTGCCAAGTTCCTCTACCATTCAAAAGCCTTTTACCAGGATGTCACACTGAGAAAAATCATGGTGGGGAGTAAAGCTCCCAGACCCATTGAAAGGAGAGAATTTGTTCAGCATCCAAATGGAAACTGGTATTTAGGTCAAAAGTTCACTCACACACACACAAAAGAAAAGAGTTCTCAAAAGACGTCCTTAAGGCCTAAAGAAAGAAAAAACCTTCCAACAAATAGATCCTAAAGACAAAATAATCCAACTGGCAATCTGAAATAATGTAGGCAACTTTCCCTTAGAGACTGGTCACTACTGCATGACCTTCCCCAAGGTCAGTAGCAGAACAGGAATTAGAAAGATCAGATTGGGACCTTCTTTACTGCTTTTAAATATTGTGTTTCTGTTACTTGGAATGTTCTTATTTCTGCATCTGACTGTTCTCCTTGCTATATTTCACACCCCGCCTGGCTTCACATCAGAAGAACAAGGTCAGTATTTGTTTATAATGAAATAGGGGTGTGATGGTGAATCATACAGATGTATATTTTACTTGGAACAAATGCAGTTCACCTTTCTTCTCTGAGTAAGTTCAAATCTTGAGAGAGACGGCAGTATATATGCCTTCAAAAGGAGGCGCTCCCTGGGTATTCAAAACATATTTTATCCAACCACGAGATCCTCTTGTTTCAAGCAAGAAACATCTAGAAAGAAAAAGACACTTTCTGTAAAACACTTGTTGGACACTTGTTATTTCTTTTGGGACAAATTTTAAATCTTAACAGAGAAACCAAATTATTTGTATGGAATTAAGGAGTGAGGGGTAGAAATGAATGATTTCCAAAAAGTGCATCTGTGATGTGGAGAAAAGGGAACCTTCATACACTGTTGGTGGGAATGTAAATAGTTTACAGCCACTGTGGGAAGAAGTATGGAAGTGTCTCAAAAAACTAAAAATAGAACTACCATATGATCCAGCAATTCTACTCCTGGGTATATATTGGAAAAAACAAAAACCCTGATTTGAAAAGATACATGCACACCAAAGCAACATTATTTACAACTGCCAAGACGTGTCCATCACCAGATGAATGGATAAAGATATGATGTAAATAATCAATGGCATACTACTCAGCCATAAAAAGGAAGGAAATGTTGCCATTTGCAGCAACATCGATGAACTTGGAGAGTATTATGCTAAATGAAAAAAGACTGAAAGAAAAAAACAAATACTGTATTAAATCACTTATATGTGGAATTTAAAAATAAAACAAACTAGTGAATCTAATGAAAAATAGCAGACTCACAAATATAGAGAACAAACTAGTGATTACCAGTGGGGAGTGGGAAGCCGGGTGGTGAGAGGGGTAGAAGATTAAGAGGTATGAACTGTTATGTATAAAGTAAACACTCAAGCTTCCCTGGTGGTTCAGTGACAAAGAATTCACCTGCCAGTGCAGGAGACATGGGTTCAGTCTGTGATCCGGGAAGATCCCACATGCCAGAGAGCAACTAATCCTGTGCACCACAACTGCTGAAGCTGGGCTCTAGCACCCAGGAGCCTCAGCTACTGAGCCCACATGCCACAACTACTGAAGCCTGCTTGGCCTGGACTCTGTGCTCTGCAACGAGAGAAGCCACAACAACTAGAAGTTCACGCACCAAACAGAGAGTAGCCTCCATAGCAATGGAAACCCAGCACTGCCAAAAATAAAGAAATGAGCAAGATATTTAAAATTGCTCTACAAGTAGACATTGTTCAACACAGGGAATATAGCCAGTATTTCATAATAACTATAAATGGAATAATTTGTTACTGTTGTTTTTCAGTCCCTAAACTGTGTGTTATTTTTTCAACCCCATGGACTGCAGCACACCAGGCTCCTCTGTCCTTCACCATCTCTCAGAGTTTGCTCAGATCATGTCCATTCAGCCAGTGATGCCAGCCAACCATCTCATCTTCTGTCATCCCCTTCTCCTGCCCTCAATCTTTCCAGCATCAAGGTCTTTTCCAGTGAGTCAGCTCTGTGAATCAGGTGGCCAAAGTATTGGAGTTTCAGCTTCAGCACCAGTCCTTCCAATGAATATTCAGGGTTGATTTCCTTAAGGATTGACTGGTTTGATCTCCTTGCAGTCCAAGGGACTCTCAAGAGTCTTCTTCAGCACCACAATTCAAACTCATCAATTCTTCAGTGCTCAGTCTTCTTTATGGTCCATTCTCACATCAGTATACGACTACTGGAAACAGAAAATCACTGCAGACGGTGACTGCAACCATGAAATTAAAAGACGTTTGCCCCTTGGAAGGAAAGCTATGATAAACCAATAAAGTGAAGAAATGGAAAGTCGCTCGGTTGTATCTAACTCTTTGCAACCCCATGGACTGTACAGTCCATGGAATTCTCCAGGCCAGAATACTGGAGAACTGGGTGGCTATTCCCTTCTCCAGTGGATCTTCCTGACCCAAGAACTGAACCAGTCGTCTGCATTGCAGGCAGATTCTTTACCCGCTGAGCTACCCAGGAAGCCCATGATAAACCTAGAAAATGTATTAAAAAGCAGAGACATCACCTTGCCAACAAAGATCCATCTAGTCAATTCCTGGGTCAGGAAGATCCACTGGAGAAGGGATAGGCTGCCCATTCCAGTATTCTTGGACTTCTCTGGTGCTCAGATGGTAAAGAATCCGCCTGCAATGCAGGAGACCTGGGTTCAATCCCTGGGTTGGGAGGAGCCCCTGGAGAAGGGAATGGCTACCCAGTTCTCCAGTATTCTGGCCTGGAGAATTCCATGGACTGTACAGTCCATGGAGTTGCAAAGAGTCAGATACAACTGAGCGACTTTCACTGTCTTCACTTTCTCGGTTTATCACAGCTTTCCTTCCAAGGGGCAAACGTCTTTTAATTTCATAGTTGCAGTCACCGTCTGCAGTGATTTTGGAGCCCAGAAACATAAAATCGGTCACTGCTTCCACTTTTTCCCCCTCTATTTGCCACGAAGTGATGGAACGAGATTGTGAATCACTATGTAATATTATGTAATATTGTACATAAGTAAAATATTATACTTATGTAATACATAAGTAATATGTAACTTATGTAATATTGTACACCAACTATTTGTTCTTATTGCTTAGTTACTAAGTCGTGTCCGACTCTTTTCAACCCCATGGAAAATACCTTGCCAGAAGCCTCTGTCCAGGGGATTTCCTAGGCAAGACTATCAACTATACTGCAATCCAAGAAAATGTAAAATATAAATAAATAAATAAACAAATAAGTACATCTATAATATCCTGAAATGTACATTTTCCCTGATGCATTGCTTCAGGTTTTTAAGAAGAATTTGAAATAAATGTTTCTATGTTAAGGTAGAATGCTAAGGCTAAGATGAACAGAACCAACCCCCCTGAGCTCTTGAAACAGAGACAGAATAGGCCCAATCTTGCAGCATCCAGCAGATTATCTCCCATTTGGAAATAGGCAGGAACTAAAGATATACAACATACTTTCCATTAGATCCCTATTTTATTTCCTTTGTGGCCACATGTGTCTGTCGAATCTTGACTGCAGAATCAGAATGTTGAAAAACTTTGAGGGTTCATCGAATCCACACCCGGGCTTATAAGAAGACCTCCCACTAAACCTCCAGACACATGGGGACTTTATCCTCTTTTTAAAGACCTCCACGAAGTCTTTACAAAAAGTATTCAAACTCGAGCTCTCCTGCCAGCAGGAGACTCGGCTGGTTGAATCTGCATTGGCCCCACCCCCATTAATCAATCCCACCCCACAAAGAGGAACAGGCCCTTTGCTCTAAACATCCCAACGTCTGCCTGCGCTCCTGTGCCTGGTGTTGCCCAATCCACCCCCAAGTCAGCAAGTTCAGCTCAGTTCAGTTGCTCAGTAGTGTCTGACTCTTTGCGACCCCATGGATGTAGCATGCCAGGCTTCCCTGTCCATCGCCAACTCCTGTGGTCCACTGGAGAAGGGAATGGCAAACCACTTCAGTATTCTTGCCTTGAGAACCCCATGAACAGTATGAAAAGGCAAATCAGCAAAGCCCTGTTCTAAGCTGGGGTCAAGACACAGGTGTGGGTCATTTTCCCACACCTCCTGTCAGCCCCCACGTGACCATCAGCAGTACCTCCGCCTCAGAGAGGCCACCATGAGGGAAGGAAATTTCTGAACACTGGGGAGCTTTGAATGTTTTTTGTTTGTTTGTTTGTTTAGCAGTACCATGCATGTGGGATCTTAGATCCCCAACCAGGACTGGAGCCCATACCCCCTGCATTGGAAGCACTGAGTCTTAACCACTGGACCACTGGGGAAGTCCCTGGAAGGTTTTATTCTTCACAAGGAAAAAAAGTTTCACAGATCACCTATTAGGAAGGCTGCATGTGGCACCTGATATGAAATAGTGGCCTTTTTTAAATAACAATGGATTGATGATTATTTAGCTTCCCCAAATCAAACTTCCAACCAAGCCTCAAGGTTTGCAGGGCCAGCTTCTAACAGAATTCCCACTCTGCCAGCTTGAAGCAGCAGGGAAGTAAACTTTGTGTCCCTCATTAATATGAAAGAATTGAGGTGCTAGAAACAGCCCGAGGACTAAAGAAACAGGTACTAACGATGCTGGTGTCTGGGAAATGTTTATGGCCAGAAAACTGAATGAGACACACACCTTCAGCTGGAGGGACGGATCACCTGCCTTCCTCTGTCACCCACCGTTACCATTCCACCTCAGAGGGGTTCCTGGAACAGCCTTGTCTCCACTTTCCCTGGCAGTGACTCAGCATTCCCTCACGTGTGTGCGCTCAGTGCTTCAGCCAGGTCCTGCTCTTTGCAACCCCGTGGACCATAGCCCACCAGACCTCTCCGTCCATGGGACTTTCAGGCAAAAATACTGGAGTGGGTTGCCATTTCCTTTTTCAGGGGCTCTTCCCGACCCAGGGCTCGAATCTGCATCTCCTGCGTCTCCTGCGTTGCAGGTGGATTCTTTACGGCTGAGCCACCAGGAAAGCACACTCGCTCATTGTTCTTGTTCAGTCGCCCAGTCATGTCCAACTCTCTGCAGCCCCATGGACTGCAACATGCCTGGCCTCCCTGTCCCTCAGAATCTCCCCAGTTCCCAGGTGGCGCTAGTGGAAAAAAAAACAAACACCTGTCTGTGTGTCTGTGCAGGAGACATAAGAGACGTGAGTTCAATCCTTGGGTCAGAAAGATTCCCTGGAGGAGGGCATGGCAACCCACCCCAGTATTCTTGCCTGGAGAATCCCATGGAGAGAGGAGCCTGGCAGGCTACGTCCATAGGGTCACAAAGAGTCAGATATGACTGAAGAAACTTAGCATGCATACAAGGAATTAGTGACATTACCTCATAGTGATTATCAAATAGCCAACAGGGAAATTTGGGAATTACCAAGAAGTAATCAAAGCAGCTTGGATCATGTAAAGAAGTGGAGTGATTACTGCACCCCTAACCTTCAGCAGTCCACCCTGGAGATTGGTGAAGAGCCATCACCCCCTGGGGGAAGTGGAGCCCTCTCTCACTATCTGCCTCTGTTTCAGCCACAGAAGCAGAGAGGCCTCAAGCTGTGTGAAGAGAAGGAGCCCGGGTTACTGATGTGACTATGCACTCCAGTCTTCAATAACACAACCCTGGAAGAAACCCAAGACCCAGCTGGAACTGGAGAAGCCTTCAGGAGCAATCTCTAGTCAGATGGCTCAGACTTTCAAAAGCCCAGACTCCTCAAACCAAAACCGTATCCCAGAGAGTTAGATAAAGCATCTACGCCCTTGCAGATGAAACCACTTGCTTCTCTTTAACTTTCTGCTCATTTTAAGTTTTCTCTGAAGGCCTCCCTTAAGCCAAAATCAGATTGAGATATTTAGTGTAACAACTATGAAATGCCCCCCCTTCATTTATCATAATCATCTTTCAACTTGTATCCTTATTCACTGAAAACTCATATCCAAGTTCCTATGACCCCTAACAACTCAGATGACCTTGAACTGATGTGTGAATTTGGATCCTGTTAAATCACTGTTCCCAAAGCTGGGGTCTTCCTTTCTTTCACATGGTGACTTGCCCAGACTAAAAGAGGACATTTTTACATGGCCAACAGATTGCTTACACAAACTAGCTTCATGTGACTTTTAAAGAAAGCACATAAATTACACCATCATAAAGCTTTCTCTTTGGGGGTTTGTAACTAGACTGTCATAAATAGCAGACTTGATCATCTTTGGTCCATAATCCAGATGTCAGGGTCTTTCAGTGCTATCCACATGATTCTTAGGAAGGGGAGCAGCGCTCCCTGCTGGTCTGCTTTGCAGGCTGAGTTTTTACAAGCGGGAAATCTGGGTACAAAGTCGTTTGATGCCGAAATCCCTTGTAGTTAAGAGGGGAAATGAGGGTTTGAATACAACGTTCTTCATTTCCTCAGCAACATACACTACAGCAAAGAGAGGCTCACATTTCTCTCATTATTATTTCTAGCATTTAATAGAACCAGTCACATTAGAACTGATGACACCTCCATGGCATTGTTCCCCATTAGTAATGGGGTGTGACAAAACTAAGAGGACTCAACTCTTTCGACTCTGTGTAATACTCCCACCCCTGGACAAGAGATCAGCATTACTGGCAATCTTTGAGGTGGTCCCTGGAGAACCACAGCAGGACAAGGATAGCCCACTTGAGATGGCAGGCTCTGATCCTGTCCTACTCAGCTTATGCTCCAGACACCGATGAAGAGCTTGAGTCTGCAGGAAGAAATCTGTAAGCATCAGACCCCATACAGATTATAAAACCTGACCTGAATATAGCTAAAATCCCTGACCATTTACTACCAAAAGAATGTCTGTGGATCCAGAAAACCAGGAGACCCTTTGGGTGGCTGGGGTGTATAGCCTGGTAAAAGTACAGTCATTCATTATTCAACAAAAATATCATTGTGTTCAACAAGCATTTAGTGAGTACTGACAATACCCTGGCACTGCACAGACATCAATAATATAACGGTGAACAAAAATAAATCAGTAAAACCTGCTTGTTGTCCAGAATGAACATCTTACAAGCCACAGCAAAGAACACAGAGGAACGTGCATGGCATCACAGGGCATATAAAGTCTGGGAGAGTGGGCAACAGTGTCGCCGAGGAAGTGACATTAGAACTGAGACCAGGAGAAAGAAGGGGAGTTACAGGAGGTTGAGGGGGAGCATTCCAAGCAGAGCAACGAGTCTATGGAAAGCAACTAATTGCCAGGCAGAGATGGTCAAGTCATTGGATGTGAAACTGCCATGGGTGTCCATGCCTTTATGACAGCATTTCTATAAAACTGACTCCAAAAAATATTGTAAAAGCCAATAAGTCTTTCCCAGCAATTCACCAAATTCCTGCAGCAAATTGAGTCATCAGATTTTCTCTCTGGAAATAAAAGAATAGTGGCCAAGCCTCCTACAAAACGGGCAGGCCTCCGATCCTAAAGTCTACTGGCTGGGAGTTCTGGATGTCTCTATACAAATAACAGACTCTGGATGTCTCAACTTCCCAGACCCAGGCATTCTTCCTATACTTCATGGTGACTCCACACTACAAAGTCCCAGAATTTCATCCTAATCTTTGACAATGCCTTGGAAAGATTATTTTATTTCGGCTATTTTAACAAGCACTCATTTAGAACTTAACATGTGCCCGGTAGTGGTAAAGAAGCTGCCTGCCAATGTAGGAGACATAAAAGTTATGGGTTCAATCCCTGGGTTGGTAAGATCCCCTGGAGGAGGGCAAGGCAACCCACTCCAGCATTCTTGCCTGGAGAATCCCATGGACAGAAGAGCCTGGTGGGCTACAGTCCATAGGGTCACAAAGAGTCAGACATGACTGAAGCCACTGAGCACCTGTGCCCAGTGAGTGCTAAGTACTTCACAAATAGTAACTCACTTAATCCTCATGATAATCCTATGAGGTAGTTACTAACATTATTCACACATTACTAATGGAAAAACTGAGGCACCCAGAAGATGAGGAGCTTTTCTAAAGTCACTCAGTCAGTAGGCAGCAGAGACATAATTTGGCTTCTAGAAACCAAGCTCAAAACTATCACTCCAGGCAGCCTCCACTCCAGGTCTCCTGGTCTCCTCTTGTTAACAGTAAATCTTAAGAATCATTCAAGCAACAGCCCTTTTTTACCTAGTTGTAAAGTCTATGTCTCAGAAGGATAGACTCTATCAATTCGACCCCCTAAATCTATCTCAAATCTTTGTCTCCCTCCTGTTGGCTTTTGCACCAGCCCTGTTTCATTCTCCCTGGTGATCATCACAACATCCTAGGTGCTCTCTGGGCTCCAGGTCTTCTTCCCTTCTCATTCACACCCCACACCATTCATAGCACTCTAGAAACAAATGTTTGTTCTGGGTATAACCTTCACCGCCCACCACTGCCTACAGATGGAAGTTAACCCTCACATCGGGTCCTCCACGAGGTGGCCCCAGCCTACTTCTGCTATCTCGTTTCCCAAATCTCCACCCTACCACACCTGCTCCTCCAGTATCACTGGCCCCCTGCCTTCCTCCAGGGGCTAACACTTCCGTGCTGTCCACGTGCTGGCCTTCCTCCTGGGAAGTCTTTCCACTCTCCTCTTTGAGGCTCAGGTAATAACTCTCTTGCCAGGCCTCCCCACCCCCCACCGGATCTTCCTTTTCTTTGTGATACCTCTAAACCTTGTGTATAAGGTGCTGGTGCCAGGCTGGGAACTGGAGTGAGGAAAACGGGACATCTGATGAAGGGGCACATTTCAGGACACGTCAAAACACCCAGTAATTGAGATGAATATACCTAACATAAAATTTACTGTTTAATCATTTAAAGTGTACAATTCAGTGGCATTAAGTCTATCTACAATGTTAGGCAACCATCACCACTTTCCATTTCCAGAATTATTCATCTTCCCAACAGAACCTCTATACCCATTAAACTCCCTTCTCCTTTCACTCTAGCCTCTGGTAAAAACGAGTCCACTTTCTATCTCTAGGAATTTGTCTAGTCTGTGTACTGCATATAAGTGGAATCATGCAGTATTTTTCAACTAGCCTAACAAAATGAAGATAAATAATACTTAAATGCAATGGTTTTGGTGCAGTGGGGATTGGGCTTTGCGGGGGGGGGGGGTTGGCCCCACGCCAAAGGGCATGCAGAATCTTAGTTTCCTGACCAGGGATTGAACCCGAGTTCCATGCAATGCAAATGCTGAGTCTTAACCACTGGACCACCAGGGAAGTTCCAATGCAATTCTTTTAATAATAAAAATTAATGCAAACCATTCAAGAGGAATAAAGCATCAAAATTTTAGATAAAAATAGGATCAGTATCACTGATTTTTCCTCTTGCTTGAGGATCCAATATGGCTCAGAACTGATCCCGTCTTTGCTGAAATTTTTAATATTTTGTTAATTGTAGATTTTTTTGTATTAATTTTGATTTTTTTAAATTTTGCATTAAAATTTCATTTGTCTGGATTACTGATTTTTTTTTTTTGGCACTCCCTTATATGTTGCACTTAAGGCAAATACCTCACACATCTTACCCTAGTTCCAGTTCTGCTGGTGCCAAAATCCATCCTCACGCTATCCCAAATAAGCAAACAATCAGGGTAAGAAATAATATGCTTGTCTGCAAACTCAGCTTCAGGACAAGTCCTCCTGTAGTTATCATTCCTCAGTGAGACTGCTGCCTGCAAGCCCTTCTTACACTCCAGATCCACGCTGGCACATAGCCCTGCACTGCAAATCAGGCCACACTGGTATCTGCCTTCCATCTGCCTTTCAAGTCTGTGAGCTCTCTGAGAGCAGAAGTGGAGTCTTTTTCATCTCTGTACCCACAGTGCATCATACAGACTTGGGTTCATAGAAGAAACTTAACAATTACTTGTTGAATGAAAGTCCCTCAGCTCTTTTTCCCATCATTAATAAGTATTTCAAGGTAATGCAATGAGACTTAGACGTTACCTAGTTTAGATCCAATAATCCATATACAATTATTATATATTCTGCATAATATAAATTTTGAGATTAGTCTCATAATCCAGTGGTCCCCAACCTTTTGGGCACCAAGGACTGGTTTCATGAAAGACAATTTTTCCATGGACTGGGAGTGTGTGGTGGATGGTTTCAGGATAATTCTTATAAGGAGCGTGCAACCTAGGTCTCTTGCATGCATAGTTTACAGTAGGGTTCATGCTCCTATGAGAATCTAATGCCACCACTGATGTGACAAGAGGTAGAGTTCAGGAGTTAATGTGACTGATGGGGAGTAGTTGCAAACACAGATAAAGCTTCACTAGCTTGATCCTGCTGACCTCCTGCTCTGTGGCCCAGTTCCTAACAGGCCATGGACCAATAGTGGTCCACGGCCCGGGGGCTGGGGACTCCAGCCATAACCTATATAGATCCATATTGAAGCACTGGTGTTTTAGAAAGTCCTAACTTTGGCATGGATATTTCAGAGCTACTTGGTCTCCATTTTGTTTTTGAACCTCTAAACTAGGGACCACCGTCTCTCATTTCCCCATGCTACCTTTGCCCACTCACTATCCCCTTGGGCAGCTGTGCCACAGAGGAGGGGCAAGCCTTGAGGATTGTCTGTTTCTCCCAGGCACTGATTCCACCTCTGTCTCTGCTTGACCAGAGTCCTGTCTGAATGCTACCCTGGTGCTCTTGGCTGTCTCATTCCTGGCTTACCGAACCGGCTGTGCCTTCAGTAGGAATGTCTGCCCCTGTGCAGTTTCCTGGTCTTACTTCCTGTCTTGTGGCCACAGTCCTGACATTGGCTTGAAGTCTTCAACCACAGCCTATGGCCAGAATCCCTGGGTTTCAGGTACTGGCATTGTGATTTACAGACTTCTCACATTTGAAATTAGTTTGGACCCCACTGCCTCAATTGAGATTTTCCTTCTTATTTGATGCCAAAAGAAAACGTGGTTTCCAAATTCTTAAGTGCCTAGAATTGTTCATCTGGTTTTACATCTAGAGCAAAACCAAACAACCCAACATCCAAAATCTTAGTTCCTGAATTTATCATCCACTTCAGAGTCAAATATCCCCACCCTAACGAAGTTCATTTTGCCAGTAACTAGAGTTTTGCTTGGATTGATTTCTTTATAGCTGTTAGACCACTTAACTTCATAACAGGAAAATTTCTTCCTCTTCTTCAGGATGCCCTTTCTCTCTTGCCTCCATAAATAGTCTTCTATCAGTCTGCAGAATTAAAACCAAGTGACCTAAGAGGTGTTATCAACAAGGTATACAAGAGGAATGAGATAGACAACAATTGTCTTGTAACTGCTGTATTACCTTTCACAATATTTTTAAACAAAGTCTGAGCTGAAACCCAACTGTTCTTTCCAATTTGATGGATGCCAACATTAACTAACAAATACAGACCAAAACTGGAAGAAATGGGAGAGTTCAAGGAAGACGTACCACCGAAATCCATGTCTCCCATGAGACTATGGTGAACAGCCAATTCCTGACTTTTAGTCAGGAAATAAATGCCTTTAAGCATTCAGAAAAGTATAAAGGGAAGAATATTGTGGCTCCTCATGGCATAATTCAGGCATGTGAAGGTAAATTTATTTCATAGCATCAATCCAGATCTTTTTCTTTATTTAGAGGGTGATTATAGTCAATACGCAATGGTAAAGAATCTGCCTGCCAATGCAGGAGACTCAGGAAATGCAGGTTCAATCCCTGGGTCAGGAAGATCCCATGGAGGAGGAAATGGCAACCTGCTCCAGTATACTTGCCTGAAAAATCCCATGGACAGAGGAGCCTGGTGGGCTGCAATCCACGGGGTTGCAAAGAGTCGGACATGACTGAACAGGCACACCATTTTATGACCGATAAAGCTAACTTTCATTTGTGCTTTGTGAAATTAGATTTTTAGTATACCCACATTAGATAGCTTGGCTAAATATGCAATGATAAAATTACTATGATGATATTATGTTTACATATACATACCATATTAATTTAGTGGGCTTCCCAGGTGGCTCAGTGGTAAAGAACCTGCCTGCCAATGCAAGAGACATGGGTTCAATTCAATGCCTAGGTCAGGAAGATCCCCTGGAGAAGGAAATGGCAACCCACTCTAGTATTCTTGCCTGGGAAATCCCCTGGACAGAGGAGCCTGGTGGGCTACAGTCCATGGGTAGCAAAAGAGTTGGACTCTACTTAGTGGCCAAGCAATAACAACCGTGTTAGTTTTCTAGGGCTGCTGTAACAAAGTGCCACACACGGGGTGGCTTTAACAAGAGAAAGTTATTGCCTTACAGTTTGGAGGCTACAAGACCAAAAGCAAGGTATTGGCAACATTGGTTCCTTCTGAAGACTGTAAGGTAGGGATCTGCTCCAGGTCTTTCTCCTTGGCTTGTAGATGACCTGCTCTCTATGTCCCTCAATGTCATTTTCCCTCTATGCTTGTCTGTCTTTGTGTCCAAATTTCCCCTTTTTCTAAGGACATCGGTTATTTTGGATTAGGGCCACCCAAGACCTAGTTTAACTTAATTAAGTCTATTAAAATACTATTTCCAACACTTTCCTGGTGGCTCAGATGGTAAAGCGTCTGTCTACAATGTGGGAGACCTGGGTTCAATCCCTGGGTTGGGAAGATCCTCTGGAGAAGGAAATGGCAATCCACTCCAGTACTATTGCCTGGAAAATCCCATGCACAGAGGAGCCTGGTGGGCCACAGTCCATGGGGTCGCAAAGAGTTGGACATGACTGATGTCACTTTCACTGTCACTTTATGAGGCACTATGGTTTGGGATTCCAAGATAACTTTTTTAGGGGAGTGGGGCACAATTCAATACATAACCTATACCATGTTTACATTTTTATACCTTATTTCATTATAGAACAGATTTAAGATATCCATGTGTTCATGCTAAGTTGCTTCAGTCATGTCTGACTCTGTGCAACCCTATGGACCATAGTCCACCAGGCACCTCTGTCCATGGGATTCTCCAGGCAAAAATACTGGAGTGGGTTGCCATGCCCTCCTCCAGGGAATCTTCCCTACCCAGGGATTGAACCTGTATCTTTTACATCTCTTGCATTGGCAGGTGGGTTCTTTATCATTAGCACCACCTGGGAAGCCCAAGATATCCATATGTATATGTTAACATGAAAAGTAAATTTAGAAAATGTATTGACCTACAAGATATATGCCAGTTTTTCCCACACTCATGGATGTTCCAGAAGAGATGCTTCTCCACAGCACCAGCCTTGTGGAGAACAAAGAAGCAGGACTTCCTTAGTTTCTTCTGGGTCATGATTTTCTGATCTTAGCATGAATTTTATGTAATGGAGGGCTATGGGAAAGTTTTATTTTTTAATATTTATTTTTATTTATCTATTTATTTGGCTGCTCCAGGTCCTAGTTGCAGCACACGAGATCTTTAGTTGCAGCACATGGAATCTAGTTCCCTGACCAGGTATTGAACCTGGGCCCCCTGCATTGAGAGCTCAGAGTCTTAACCACTGAACCACCAGGGAAGCTCCATGGAAAAGTTTTAACATGGATATGTTATTCTCAAATTCATTAAGTTCTAGGATTTTTTTTTTCTTCTACTTTTGGCTGTGCTGGGTCTTCATTGCAGCACGTCATCTTCTCTAGTTGGGGCACGCAGGCTCCAGAGCCCACAGGCTCAGTAATTGCTTCTCTTGGGCTCAGTTGACCCACTGCACATGAAATGCTTAGTTCCCTGACCAGGAATCGAACCTGTGTCCCCTGAGTTGGAAGGCAGATTCTTAACCACTGGATCACCAGGGAAATCCCAAATTCTAGGATTTAAATATTGGGTCTTGTCATGATCGAAAGAGCAATCTACCCTACCTTTACCACAGCTGATCCTGATTTCTAATCCCTCTCATTTCACCCAATCAGAACTGGCTACATCATTTTCAAGGCCCAGTACAAAATGAAAATATGGGGCCCTTTGTTCAAAACTTAAGAATTTTAAGACAGCAATATCCGAGCTTAAAATTAAATGTGGGACCCTTCTAAGCACATTGGACCCATGCAACCGCATAGCCTGTGTGCCTGTGAAACCGACCCTGGGTGTGTGTATTTGAAGTGATCACACCAATTACACATTTTGCAATGGTGAAAATATTAAATTGTTTATGTTGGTAAAAGTTTTAGTAGAGGGTACAGAGCACAGTACCCCAGAGGTACAGCCACAGACTTCCCTGGTGGCTCAGATGGTAAATCATCTGTCTACAATGCGGGAGACACAGATTCGATCCCTGGTTGGGGAAGATCTCTTGGAGAAGGAAATGGCAACCCACTCCAGTATTCTTGCCTGGAAAATCCCATGGACGGAGGGGCCTGGTAGGTTACAGTCCATGGGATCACAAAGAGTCACACACAACTGAGCGACTTAACCTCACTTCACTTCACTTCACAGGGCACAGTAGACAGACCTTCCCAGTGATCTATGAAACAAGGAGACTGTACTATTAGTCAAGGTTCCATGAACACTTTGGGGTGATGAGGGGAGACAATATCTCAGAGGTTCGCCTCAGATCTATCTCTTGTTCATTTCACTGTTGGAGGCAGGTCAGGCAATAGTCTCCTGATGATTTACTCTGAGCATCTCTGGAGCTTCCATCTTCCAACTCTACCATCTTGGAGTTCTTTGCTTCTAGTCACAAGGAGGGAAGAAAGAGTAGAGCAAGCCCTTTGCTCATGTTCTCATTGACCAGAATTCAATCCAATATTCCCAGCCTAACCTCATGGAATCTGCGAAATACCATTTTTTTGTATGCTCCCCCAAAAAGGAAAGAATTGTGAACATCTAGCTTAACTTTGCCCCAGAAATAGAAATAAAGGAGTAAAAGAAATTCATCAACTACATATTAATTAGTGTTGACTAAGTAGATAGGATTGTGCTGCTCTTTGAAAAGACATTAGAGAAAATATTAGCATACCTTCTGTCAAAAAGCCTAATGTATGGATATAAGACACACAAACACCAAAAAGATTCATATCAAAGGAAGCTATTATATCAGTGTAGCCTGAAGAATTAGGCAATCTCCTTGCAGGAAATTACTTAAGAGCAAGGATAAATGAAGGCCATTCAAATGCGAACAAGCAAAGGCTCTTTTAAGTTAATTTTTTATTGAAATATAGTTGATTTACAATCTTGTGTCAATTTCTGCTGTATAGCAAAGTGATTCAGTTATACATATATAAACATTCTATTATATTTTTTCCATTATGGTTTATCACAGGATATTTAATATATTGATATTTTCCTGTGCTATTCAGTAGGACCTTGTTGTTATCCATTCTGTATATACTAGTTTGCATCTGCTAGCACCAAATTCCCACTACATCCTTTCCCCACCCCACTTTGGCAACCACAAGCCAGTTCTCTATGTCTGTGAGTCTGTTTCTGTTTCATAGAAAGGTTTGTGTTATATTTTAGATTCCACATATGAAGATATCATATGGTATCTGTCTTCCTCTTTCTGACTTACTTCCCTTAGTATGATCATCTCTAGTTCCATTCATGTTGCTGCAAATGTCATTAGTTCATTCTTTTTTAGGAATGAGTAGTATCCCATTGTATCTACGTACTACATATTCTCCATTCATCTGTTGATGGACATCTTTTTTTGTAAATTAAAACATTTTCATTTATTTTTTTATTCAAAGCTAACTATAGCAAGAGAGTTAGCCACCATCACTTGCATTTGGCAGGGATTCAAAAGCAGGCAGAGGAGCAGGAAAGTTTCACTGTGGAAAAAAAGGGAGGCTTCATGTATGCCCTGGCTAGAGGCTGCCAACCTGGGGAAGCTGTAGGTGAGAAAGGTGGACAAGGGACACTGGGGTGTATATTTCACTTTCTCCAGTTGGTCCTAAGTTAGAAGTGAGGGGTAGGGATGAGGGAAGTGGTCAGTTATGAATCAAGTCTTGGCTGTTTGGGCCATTGGTCACAGAGGTTTTGGCTTCCTAGACCAGCTGCAGGAGACAGAGGGCTTACTACTTCCTACAAGTCTGAGTGGTGGATAGTAAATTAGTTTCCTGGGCTGATTTCTACAGACTGTGGGTCGGAGTTCTATTTTTACACATGGTCTGGGAATTGTCTGTTTGTATATCTAGTCTCTCAAGGAAATCTCAGCCACAGGACTGAGCTATGTGGACCTTGGAGCCCAGGCCCAGTTTCAGAAAGCTTCAAGTGAGTGTGTATCTGGTTCTAGCTTAGCCCCATCAGGAAGTGGTCAGTGTGTATTCCAAAAGAAAGTCAGCTTCAAGTTTGCAATCTAATTCTACCCCTGATGAGCTCTGTAACTTTCATAGCTGAGTCTACTGGTCTGAGTCTAGTTCCTTCATCAGTAGAAAGAGAGAAAACACACTTGATAAGGTTTTGAACGACTGAAAAGAAATTACTATTTAGAGTAACTGAGAGGGAAGACTTCCCTGGTGGTCCAGTGGTTAAGACTCTGCGCTCCCAATGCAGGGGGCCTGGGTTCCATCCCTGGCCAGAGAACTAGATCCCACGTGCTGCAATGAAGGCTGAGGATCCCGCGTACTGCTACTAAGACCCTACAGATCCAAATAAATAAATAAATTTTTTTTTTAAGAAATAATAAAGTAACTGAGAGTGTACTGACCGCTTGTGGGATCTTAAGAATCTTGGTTCCTCTCCTTTTCCTGCCTCTTTGTTTATGTGCCACCATGAGGCAGTTCCAGTTCTGAGGACTTTCTAGGCAGGAAAGGTCTTAGCAGATCTAATCCCATCTCGGGTCCAGTTCTGAGGAGTCTGTGACCCACAGTGACCTTGGGCTATTGAACACGAACTGTTCCCTTCTCCTGGGCTGATCTTCTCTTAAATATGCAACTCTGGATAAAACTCGCCCTCTGTAGGCCAGATAACATGGTAGATCCCGTGCCCCGTTTTAGAAACTTGTTTCCAGTCAGTCAGTTTCACTTGAGGAAAGAAAGACTTCGTTAAAGGAGGCAGCCATAGAACAAAGGAAGTCACTCCCTCCCCCACTGCCAACGCCTCAGCCCAAAGGATTTAAAAGGGCCGAATTCCCAGGGCCTCCACCAGGGTCCAAAGTCACACCATGCCCTTTTGTACACTCACCCTTGAGTTCTCAGATTCATAATGAGATTATTATACCATCAGCTCCCTGGCATCCACTGCTCTGACTCAGAAATAGAGTTCCCTAACTTTCTTTGGAGCAGGGAGTCATGGTTCCTCACAAGAGCCTCTCAGAGCACACAAACCCCTACGCTCCCACGTTGCCCCACAGGTTGCTGGTTCCCTGCATTTCTGAGGCAGGAGACACAAGTGAAATCTTCCTCTTCTCTATAGTACACTCCTTTCTCACCCACCAAACATGGCTGGCAGCTCTGACGACCATAATGGGCACTGTGCAAAGAGAAAAACAAAGTAACTCGCTCCCCCGCAACTCAGCAGCCAACAGGCCCTGAGACCCACTTCAGCATGTGGCTGTGTTTTCTCAGTTGGAACTGGGATAAAGCCCCTTTATACAGTTGTGTAGATTGCATGTTGCCATGAGGCTATATCCACCAAGAAGACATTAGATGTCTTTGCCTAATCTGCAAAGTTATGACAACTCTGAATGTCAAGTTATATGCATTCTACATTCTAAAGTGTTAGAGCCAAAAGAAATCAACCTATTTGAAGGCGTTCCAGGATGGTAAGTTGCCATCCCCATCAGTCATGCCAACACATGTCTGCATCAATCTGTATATCATTTCAGAATCCAGTGGCCTCATGTAATGTTGATAGAAGGCAGGACTTGAAGTCAGCTGGACTGGGTTTGGCCCTTGGATCTTTACCTTCATTTATTCATTCAACAACTATTTATTGAGGACCTCTTCCTTGCCAAGAGTAGGGCAAAGTGTTAGGGACACAACAGTTAATAAAACAGACAAGAATCCCAGCCTGCACGATGTTTACAAACTATTTGAAGTAGACAGACAATAAATAAAATTAACAAGTGAAATATGTTAGAGGGTAGAAATTGTTGTGGATAAAGTAAAAATGGGAAAGGGGATCAAGTGTCCTGGAGCAGAGGGCATTTGTATATATGTGGTAGATAAATGGGGGAAGAGCATTCCAGGCAGAAAGAATAGCAAAAACAAAGGCACTAAAGCAGAACACTAGGCTGGTTTGGGAGACAGCCAGGAGGCCACTGTGGCTGGAGCAGCGTGAGGAAGGGTTACCAAAAGTAGAAGATGCATTTTAACTATGAGCTTGTGAATTGTCATGTAGCCCTTTTAAATCCTTAGTTTCCTCCTTTGTAAAAATGGACCAGGGATACCATTTCACAGGGAGTGATGAGGTACTGGAATACATATGGGAGAACTGTACACACAGTAAGAAACGGTAAGGTATTTGTAAACTGAGATAGCCACTCTGTCCCCCCACCCATCCTGCTGCCATCCTCCTTCTCCGTGTCCCTCCCCAGCCATAGGTACCACACAAAATGGAAGTGTGTCATCCCAAATTCTCCCAGAATGAGGTCTGGACATCACCACCCCCATCATATCCTGACTCTGTGGAACATAGAGCTCTCTCACATCCAGGGCTGGGCCAGTTTTAGAGAAGGAAGAAAGGACATACCTACCAGACACACTGAGCCACCCGCCAGCTGCTACAGGAAGTCACTCATGTCCACACAGTGCCTGGAATAGGGAAGAGCCTCAAAAATGCCCAGTGAATTGGATTCAATCGAAAGAGTTTAAGGTACAGGTGAGAAGACAGAATGATAAGAATAATCACAAAACAGAGGCAAAGAACTAGGGAAGATCTCTACAGACACTGATAATTAGGATGAAATCTGCAGCTAAAACTATAAAATCTGGGTCTATCACAGAAACCCTTATTGCCCTGTCCAGCACATCAAGCTATACCTTCAAGTCAGATGGCTCCTGTGTGCATCTGCTCCCACACTGAGGATACATTTCTGCTGAGGTTGAGCAGACTTACAAGGGAGTTGGGAAATCACTGAAACAGAAAAAATCCCAGAACATCAAGGCTTCCACTCACATCCTTCTACAGAGCCAATCCATGTTTATTGTCTCACTCTACAGGAAGGCTGGTTCCAGCATTTAACCCTCAGAGGGACCAGTTCCCCACTCATGGTGGGGCAGTGGCTGAACCAGACCAGTTGTCAGCTAAGAGGGCTGTGGCAACTGCCAGGGGTGATCCACTCAACAAAGGAAAGGATGAGGCTATATCCACCAAGAAGACATTAGATTTCTTTGCTTAATCTGCAGAGCTATGACTTCTCTGAATGTCAAGTTATATGCATTCTACATTCTGAAGACTCTTCAGACCTCGGAGAGATCAAATTACAAACAGCAGATCCAGATGCAGAATCAGAACAGGAGCGAGGAGCCAGGAGCTCACATCTGGCAAAAAGAAGACCAGAGCAAGAGAAGCTGACCCCAGGGAAAAAGAAGCCCAAGTTACCTGGAGCATGAAATGAGTGTGGGTCAGTCACCGTGGCTCAAAGGGTAAGAAACAGATTCCACACCAATTTAGGAAACAGGCATCCTCCTAGTCTTACTAACTCCGAGTGCAGTGATACCCTGTGAGTCCACTCGAGCTCTCTCCTTTCCCCCTAGTCACATTTATCCATGCTTATATTTTCATTTTTATCAAATAATAGAGAACAGTATGGAGATTCCTTAAAACAAAAACAAAAACAAAAACTAGGAATAAAACTACCGTACGACCCAGCAGTTCCACTACTGGGCATATACCCTGAAAGTGAAAGTCACTCAGTCATGTTCGACTCTTTGCAATGCTATGGACTATAGAGTCCATGGAATTCTCCAGGCCAGAATACTGGAGTGGGTAGCCTTTCCCTTCTCCAGGGGATCTTCCCAACCCAGGCATCAAACCCAGGTCTCTGGCATTGCAGGCAGATTCTTTACCAGCTGAGCCACAAGGGAGGGGAGCCACAAGGGAAGCTCATATAATTCTGGAGGAAACCAGAATTGAAAAATATACATGTACCCCAGTATTCACTGCAGCACTATTGACAACAGCTAGGACATGGAAGCAACCTAGATGTTCATCAGCAGATGAATGGATAAGGAAGCTGTGGTACATATACACACAATGGATATTACTCAGCTATAAAAAGGAGCATATCCAAGTCAGTTCTAATGAGGTGGATGAACCTATTATATTAGAGCCTATCATACAGAGTGAAGTAAGTCAGAAAGAGAAAGACAAATATTGTACATTAACACATATATATGAATCTAGAAAGATAGTACAGGTGATCCTACATGCAGGGCAGCAAAGGAGATGTGGACATAAAGAACAGACTTTTGGACACAGTGGAGGAAGGGGAGTGTGGGATGATTTAAGAAAATAGCAACTGAAACATACACATTACCATATGTAAAATGGATGCCAGTGGGAGTTTGATGTATGATGCAGGGAACACAAAGCCAGTGAGTGCTCTGTGACCACATAGAGGGGTAGGATGGGGAGGGAGGTAAGAAGAGGGGTCAAGGGCGAGAAGACATATGTATACCTAGGGCTGATTCATGTTGATGTATGGCGAAAACCATCACAACATTGTGACGTAATTATCCTCTAATTGAAAAACTTAAAAACTAAGAAAAAATAATATTAATTTCCCAAAAAGTCCTTTACACTTGCATGGGACTTCATATTTCACATCTATGTGACATGTACAGCTACACTGTGAGGTCAGCCCAGCAGGCAGCAGTAGTCCCTTTATACAGATGTGAAAACAAATCCCAGTCACACAAGTCATCAGTGGAATTCTGACTGGAGTCTGGATCTCCGAGACACATCTCGCTCCACATGGGACTGGAGCTTAGAACTCCTGGACCTCATGCTTAACATGCTAACAGAAACAAAACAATGATTTCATTGCTCATGTATCAGCATTTTGACTGTGCATTTGGTAGATACTGGATTATGCTAACAGAAGGCTGACCTCTGACCAGCAGCTGAAGTGCCAATACATCTGTACTGACTGACCAGAGAACAGTCAGAATAAGTCTCCATGTATATGCATCAGCATATGATATTTGGTTTTCTCTTTCTGATTTCACTCTGTATGGCAGATGTCCATCCACATCTCTACAAATGACTCAGTTTCACTCCTTTGAGTGGCTGAGTAATATTCCATCTTATATACAGATGAACCTATTTCCAAGGCAGGAACAGAGACGCAGACGTAGAGAACAAACATGGACACAGCCAGGAAGGAGAGGGTGGGACGAATTGGGAGATTAGGTTAGACATATATACACTACCATGTGTAAAATAGAGAGCTAGTGGGAAGCTGCTGTATAATACAGGGAGCTCGGCTCAGTGTTCTCTGAAGACCTCGATCGGATGGGATGCCGGGGGAGATCCAAGAGAAAGGGGATAGAATGTATACATATAGCTGATTCACTTTGTTGTACAGCAGAAACTAACACACCATTGTAAAGTAATTTCAATTTAAAAAGAGACGAAAAAAAGAATTAGTCTTCACTCACCCTCCATCCTCATCAAACAGACAACACAGGAAACATTTCATTTTAAAGACAAAGGATCCTAATTTTTCTAAGAACTCTTGAGCCAAAAGCTTTCTGGCCTCCTGTGAAAGCAGGCTACAAGGATTCCAACCAAAGGATGAAATATTTTCTCCCCAAATACTACCACACAAGCTTAGAAAAAGGCAGTCATGCTTTCTTTCACTGAAGAAATAAACATACAGAGACGGAAATATAAGCATAAGCACTCACGTGCTCCATAAAATCCAGCTGCCACCACCACCAAAACACACCTTCTAATTCAAGTAGTTCTAATTCAATGTTTTCTCTCCATCAACATTGCTTTATTGCTCATTAGATCTGATTCTGCCTCCACTAAGGTTGGGAATTTGGGAAGAAACTGATTTTTCCCATGGTTTGCCCCCTCCAAAGATGGCACATTCATTAAGCTCAATCTTTGGGGACAAAATCATTTAAACACATTTCTGTGGTTTCATCTGAAACATGGGTTCTTCCATCTGCCTTTTCCCAAGTCTGTTTAAGAAAATCAAACATTGTCCTTAAATAACGCATGGCCCTGAAAAGGATGGTTATGGTAGAACCAACAAATTCTTGACTTGAGGAAGGCCAGTAGAGAATGCTGGCCTATTTCTAATACTATTTCTAAGAATATGATTCTGGACTGCTACCAGCCCCCTCTCTCCAGCTAGTGGTTTTTACAACACCTTGGATGTATACATTTAACACAAACTACTTGGTTCTTAATAAAATACTAACACATTTAGAGTTCCATGGCACATTTTTGCCTTTATAAAGATTTTAATAACTTTTTCTCTGATATGAGTCCCGAGAACCTCTGGGTAAGTGGAGCTGGCATGGGACCGTGACATGTTAGATGTCCAAAGTTAACAACTTTTGGAAATTTTTATTTACTTTCTTCTGTCTGAGTGGACTTAATGCTATTAAAGTTCTGTCTGGCAGCAGAAAAGGGTATAAACTTGGCCACTTAAGAAAAGCAATTTGGCCATTTGTGACAACAGCTGCCTGATGTTGCATTTTATTTAATTGGAAAAGGATGCAGGAAGTCTGTGGCGCATTAAAGAAACTCAGAGTTTGAAGATCATAGGAATTTTCTCCTCTATTTTCTTCTATAAAATTACCATTATTAAGTAATTTATTGAGTGTCGACAACATACAAGACACTTTTTAAATTATTTGAAAGGGACTGATTAAGAAAAAAATAATGCAAACTCTTTAAGAAGGGCTCTCCTCAGACCTTGCAGAGCATGTGTTCAGCTGACAGGGTGACACTGTCATTAAGACCATCCCCCCATAGCTGTTGAGTCAAAGCCAAGACCCTAAGCCAGCATGTAAGGCTCTGCCTTCACCCTCTAGTGGGACACTGTCTCCATCCTCTGGCTCTGCTTGGCTCCAAACACTTCTACACCATTCAGTCTTCCAACCACAGCAACTGTCTACTGCTCCCCAAGGCTCAGCCCCTTCTCATTTCCTAGCCTTGGTACTCACTCTTCTCCCTGCTTGGCACACCCTTCCCAACTGGTCTGCCTAGTGAATTTCTTATCCATTAAAATACAGGCATCAGATCCAGCAATTCCCCTTCTGGATATATATGCAAAAAGAACTGAAAGTGGAAATTCCAAGAGTTAATAGGCACACCCATATTCATAGCAGCACTATTCACAACAACCAAAATGTGGACACAGCCCAGGTGTCTATCAGCGAATGTCTACATAAAGAAATGGGGTGTGAATATAAAATGGATTATTATGTAGCCTTAAAAAGGAAGGAAATTCTGACATATGCTACAAAAATGGATAAACCTTGAGGACATTATGCTAACTAAAATAAACCAATCACAAAGAAATAAATATTGTGTGATTCTACTTTAAGGAATCTAGAGTGGTCAAATCATAGAGACAGAAAGTAGAGCTGCGGTTGCCAGGGGCTCGGGAAGGAGGGAATGAGAATTTATTGTTTATCGGGTGTGGAGTTTCAGTTTTGTGAGATGAAAGCTCTGTGGATAGATGATGGGGATGGCAGCAAAGAAATGATCATGTATTTAGTGGCACTGTACATTTTAAAACGGTTAAGGTGGTAAATTTTATGTGTGTTTTACAATTTTTTAATTTAAAAACTGCTGCTAAGTCACTTCAGTCGTGTCCGACTCTGTGCGACCCCATAGATGGCAGCCCACCAGGCTCCCCCGTCCCTGGGATTCTCCAGGCAAGAACCCTGGAGCGGGTTGCCATTTCCTTCTCCAATGCATGAAAGTGAAAAGTGAAAGTGAAGTCGTTCAGTCATCTCCGACTCTTAGCGACGCCATGGACTGCAGCCTACGAGGCTCCTCCGTCCATAGGATTTTCCAGGCAAGAGTACTGGAGTGGGGTGCCATTGCTTTTTCCGAATTTAAAAACTAGAACATTAAAAATAATTTTAAATGTTTAAACCTCAAGTACTAACATCTCTGTGAAAATCTTTCCCACTTCCAAGCACCAACAGAATTTGTCCTTCCTTCCTCTGAGCTCTCACTACACCTAGTACCTAATTAGAATTATTTTTATACCACTTACATGGGGAATCTAAAATATGACACAAATGTATTTATCTATGAAATAGAAACAGATTCACAGACAGAAAACAGACTTGTGGTTGCCAAAGAGGAGGGAGAGGTGGGAGTTTGGGATTAGCAGGTGTAAACTATTACAAATAGGATAGATAAACAACATGGTCCTACTGTATAGCACAGGGAACTATATTCAATATCCTGTGATAAACCATAATGGAAAAGAATATTAAAAAGGATATATGTATATGAATAACTGAATCACTTTGCTGTATAGCAGAAATTAACACAATGTTGTAAATCAACTATACTTCAATTTCTAACAATCTTAAAAATAAAATCAATTTTTTCATTAAAAAAATAAATAATTTGTCTTAATGTTGTTCTTCCCTCCCTCCAACTGGGAACTCCTTCAAAGTCAAAACCATGTCTTTTTCTTCATTATATTCTGTGGTTGTCACCAGGACAGTTAAATAATCCAAGTATCTCCTCACAATAGAATGGCTCTTCTCTATCATGAATTTCTTTGGCCAGTGAATCAATGTGCATTTGCTAGATGGTCTTTCCCCTCAGCCAGAGAGTAGCTACTTTCTCACCATACCCCAAGTAAAGACTAGATGATTCAGAGTGACCCCCCAGAGACACACAGTGAGAGTGAGAAATTAGCCATGTTGTTTAGACCACGAAGATTTTAGAATGCTTTGCCACCACAGCTTGGCTCCACCTATCATGATGGATAAATCCCTAAGGCTCAACATAATCCTTATAACATGGCCATTACCTGAAAAAAAAAAATCCTTTAAAGATATGAGTAACTGCATTAATAACTTAATGAATAATAAATTACCCCTACAGGATAAAGTCAAATATAGAGAGTTTAAATGTATTTTAATTCATTTAGATTTAGTTTGTAAATTGAGATGACCACATTAGCAATCAAGAGAAATAATGTAATAATCTGCAATTCAATCTCCAGCCCTTTATACCACTATTTATTAATTATAACAATAAAGCGGAAATAAGAGGAGGTGGTCTTAAGATGGTGGAGGAATGGGACGGGGAGACCACTTTCTCCCCCACAAATTCATCAAAAGAACATTTAAACGCTGAGTAAATTCCACAAAACAACTTCTGAATGCTGGCAGAGGACATCAGGTACCCAGAAAAGCAGCCCATTGTCTTCAAAAGGAGGTAGGAAAAAATATAAAAGACAAAAAGAGAGACAAAAGAGGTAGGGACAGAGCTCTGTCCCGGGAAGGGAGTCTTAAAAAGACAGAAGTTTCCAAACACCAGGAAACACTCTCACTGCCGAGTCTGTGGCAAGCCTTGGAACCACAGAGGGCAACATAACAGGGAGGAAAAATAAATAAATAATTAAAACCCACAGATTATATGCCCAACGGTAACTCCCCCAGTGGTGAAGCAGCGCAGATGCCTGCACCCACCACTAGCAAGCGGGGGCTGGGCAGGGAGGCGCGGGCTGCATTGCTTAGAGTAAGGACTGGGCCTGAATGCCCTGAGGGCAATCTGAGGAAACAAACTTGGGCTAGCAAACCAGATTGTAGGATAGCTACCACGAGAAAAGCCCTAACATAAGATGCCATCAGGCCCGCTCACAGAACAAAGGACTGACTAGAGCTACGAGAAAAGCCTTAACCTAAGACACAGTCAGGCCCACTCACAGAAGAAAGGACTGAACAGAGCTAGCCGGCTGCAGACCATCCCCCTCTGGTGACAGGCAGCCAGAGCCAGAAGGGGGCAATCGCAGCCCCAGAGAGGCATTATGTACCAAACTGCAAGCAGGCTTCTTTGCTAACTAAGACTTCTTGGGGTTCTGGACAGTCAACATCCACCTGAGAAGGTGAGCCAGTTGTACACCCAGAAAACCAAGCAGCAGGGACGGAGGAGGTGATAAGTCACAGCGACCATGTTCACCAAACACCTCATCACCTGAGCTGCTCGGACCTGGGATGGGCACAAAATGCAGGCCCAACCAAGTCTGCGCCTCTGAGGACTACCCGAGTGCCTGAACCTGAGTGGCTTAGACCTGGGAGGTGCATGCAGCTCAGGGCCGGCCTCGGACGGTTCCCAGCGGAGCAACCTAGAGCCTGAGCAGTGTGGGCCAGGAGGGCACATGAGCCATGACCAGGGGCAGGCCCAGTGTGGCTGAGACACTGTGAGCACACTCCAGTGCTATTTGTTTGCAGCGTCTCTCCCTCCCCACAGCGCGACTGAACAAGTGAGCCTAGAAAAGTGTCCACCACTGCCCCCTTGTGTCTGGGCAGAAATCAGACACTGAAGAGACCAGCAAACAGAAGAAGCTAAAACAGAGGGAACCACCTTGGAAGTGACAGGTGTAATAGATTAAAACCCTATAGTTAGTACCATCTACATAGGAAGGGGTCTGTAGATCTTGAGAAATTTAAGCTGGACCAAGGGACCATCCAAAAATGAACTGACCCCACACTGCCCACAACAACACCAGAGAAAGTTCTAGATATGTTTTTATTACTTTTACTATCATTTTTAAAATTTTTTTAAAAATTTTAAGTCTTCTATTACTACTTTAATTTTCATTTTTATAACCTACTTCAGTTCAGTTCAGTTCAGTTACTTTGCAAAAAAAAAAAGAGACCTTATTTTTTAAAGCAAACTTCATATATATATATATATATATAATAATTTTTGTGAGTTTTTTTCTTCTCTTTAATATTGTATTTTTGAAAACCCAACCTCTACTCTAGATTTTTAATCTTTGCTTTTTGGTATTTGTTATCAATTTTGTACCTTTAATAACCCAATCTTCAGTACCCATTTTTACTTGGGAGCAAGATTACTGGCTTGACTGCTCTCTCCCCCTTTGGACTCTCCTTTTTCTCCACCAGGTCACCTCTATCTCCTCCCTCCCCCTTCTCTTCTCTACCTAACTCTGTGAATCTCTTTGTGTGTTCCAGACGGTGGAGAACACTTAGGGAACTGATTACTGGCTGGATCTGTCTCTGTCCTTTGGATTCCCCCCTTTATCCTCCTGGCCACCTCTGTCTCCTTCTTCCCTCTTCTTTTCTCTGTATAACTCCATGAACATCTCTGAGCAGTCCAGACTGTGAAGCACACATAAGGAAGTGATTACAGGTTAGCTTGCTCTCTCTTCTTTTGGTTCCACCTCATCTCATTGGGTCACCTCTAACTCCCTCCTCCCTCTTCTCTTCTCCATGTAACTCTGTGAACCTCTCCGGGTGTCCCTCACCACGGAGAAACTTTTCATCTTTAACCTAGATGTTTTATCAATGGTGCTGTATAGATGGAGAAGTCTTGAGGCTACTGTAAAAATAAGACTGAAAACCAGAAGCAGGAGGCTTAAGTCCAAATCCTAAGAACACCAGAGAACTCCTGACTCCAAGGAACATTAATCGACAGGAGCTCATCAAATGCCTCCATACCTAAACTGAAACCAAGCACCACCCAAGGGCCAACAAGTTCCAGAGCAAGACATACCACGCAAATTCTCCAGCAACACAGGAACACAGCCCTGAGTTCCAATATACAGGCTGCCCAAAGTCCCATTGACATATCATAACTCATTACTGGACACTTCACTGCACTCCAGAGAGAAAAAATCCAGCTCCACCCACCAGAACACCAACACAAGCTTCCCTAACCAGGAAACCTTGACAAGCCACCCATAGAAGTCCACCCACAGTGAGGAAACTCCACAATAAAGAGAACTCCACAAACTGCTAGAATACAGAAAGGCCACTGCAAACACAGCAATATAAACAGGTAAAGAGACAAAGGAATACCCAGCAGATAAAGGAACAGGATAAATGCCCACCAAACCAAACAAAAGAGGAAGAGATAGGGAATCTACCTGATAAAGAATTCCAAATAATGATAGTGAAAATTATCCAAAATCTTGAAATCAAAATGGAATCACAGATAAAGAGCCTGGAGACAAAGACTGAGAGGATGCAAGAAGGTTTAACAAGGACTTAGAAGAAATAAAAAAGAGTCAGAATATAATGAATAATGCAATAAATGAGATTTAAAAAAAAACACTCTGGAGGGAACAAATAGTAGAATAACGGAGGCAGAAAATAGGATTAGTGAAATAGAAGATATAATGGTAGAAATAAATGAATCAGAGAGGAAAAAAGAAAAACAAATTAAAAGAAATGAGGACAACCTCAGAGACTTCCAGGACAGTGTTAAATGCCCCAACATTCGAATCATAGGAGTCCCAGAAGAAGAAGACAAAAAGAAAGACCATGAGAAAATACTTGAGGAGATAATAGTTGAAAACGTCCCTAAAATGGGGAAGGAAATAATCACCCAAGTCCAGGAAACCCAGAGAGTACCAAACAAGATAAACCCAAGGTGAAACACCCCAAGACACATGTTAATCAAATTAACAAAGAACAAATATTAAAAGCAGCAAGGGAAAAACAACAAATAACACACAAGGGGATTTTCATAAGGATAATAGCTGATCTTTCAATAGAAACTCTTCAGGCCAGGAGGGAATGGCAGGACATACTTAAAGTGATGAAAGAAAATAACCTACAGCCCAGATTACTGTACCCAGCAAGGATCTCGTTCAAATATGAAGGAGAAATCAAAAGCTTTACAGACAAGCAAAAGCTGAGAGAATTCAGCACCACCAAACCAGCTCTCCAACAAATGCTAAAGGATCTTCTCTAGACAGGAAACACAAAAAGGGTGTATAAACTCAAACTCAAAACAATAAAGTAAATGGCAACAGTATCATACTTATCAATAATTACCTTAAATGTAAATGGGTTGAATGCCCCAACCAAAAGACAAAGACTGGCTGAATGGATACAAAAACAAGACCCTTATATACATTGTCTACAAGAGGCCCACCTCAAAACAGGGGACATATACAGACTGAAAGGAGAGAGCTGGAAAAAGATATTCCATGCAAATAGAGACCAAAAGAAAGCAGGAGTACCAATACTCTTATCAGATAAAATAGACTTTAAAACAAAGGCTGTGAAAAGAGACAAAGAAGGACACTACATAATGATCAAAGGATCAATCCAAGAAGAAGATACAACAATTATAAATATATATGCACCCAACATAGGAGCACCACAATATGTAAGACAAATGCTAGTGAGTAAAGTCACTCAGTCATATCCGACTCTTTGCGACTCCATAGACTGTAGCCTACCAGGCTCCTCCGTCAATGGGATTTTCCAGGCAAGAGTACTGGAGTGGGTTGCCATTTCCTTCTCCAGAGGATCTTCCTGACCCAGGGACTGAACCCGGGTCTCCTGCATTGTAGGAAGATGCTTTACCATCTGAGCCACCAGGGAAGCAAGTATGAAAGGGGAAATTAACAATAACACAATAATAGTGGGAGACTTTAATACCCCACTCACACCTAAGGATAGATCAACTAAACAGAAAATTAACAAGGAAACACAAACTTTAAATGATACAATAGACCAGTTAGACCTTGATATCTATAGGACATTTCACCCCAAAACAATGAATTTCACCTTTTTCTCAAGTGCACATGGAACCTTCTCCAGGATAGATCACATCCTGGGCCATAAATCTAGCCTTGGTAAATTAAAAAAAATTGAAATCATTCCAAGCATCTTTTCTGACCACAATGCAGTAAGATTAGATCTCAATTACAGGAGAAAAACTATTAAAAATTCCAACGTATGGAGGCTGAACAACACGCTGCTGAATAACCAACAAATCACAGAAGAAATAAAAAAAGAAATCAAAGTATGCATAGAAACGAATGAAAATGATAACACAACAACCCAAAACCTGTGGGACACTGTAAAAGCAGTGCTAAGGGAGGTTCAAAGCAATACAGGTATACCTCAAGAAACAAGAAAAAAGTCAAATGAATAACCTAACTCTATACCTAAAGCAACTAGAAAAGGAAGAAATGAAGAACCCCAGAGTTAGTAGAAGGAAATAAATCTTTAAAATTAGGGCAGAAATAAATGCAAAAGAAACTAAAGAGACCATAGCAAAAATCAACAAAGCAAAAAGCTGGTTCTTTGAAAGGATAAATAAAACTGGCAAACCATTAGTCAGACTCATCAAGAAACAAAGAGAGAAAAATCAAACCAATAAAATTAGAAATGAAAATGGAGAGATCACAACAGACAACACAGAAATACAAAGGATCATAAGAGACTACTATCAGCAATTATATGCCAGTAAAATGGACAACTTGGAAGAAATGGACAAATTCTTAGAAAAGTACAACTTTCCAAAACTGAACCAGGAAGAAATAGAAAATCTTAACAGACCCATCACGAGCACAGAAATGGAAACTGTAATCAGAAACCTTCCAGCAAACAAAAGCCCAGGTCCAGATGGCTTCACAGCTGAATTCTACCAAAAATGTAGAGAAGAGCTAACACCTATCCTACTCAAACTCTTCCAGAAAATTGCAGAGGAAGGTAAACTTCCAAACTCATTCTATGAAGCCACCATCACCCTAATACCAAAACCTGACAAAGTTGCCACCAAAAAATAAAACTAAAGGCCAATATCACTGATGAACATAGATGCAAAAATCCTTAACAAAATTCTATTACTCAGAATCCAACAACACATTAAAAAGATCATACACCATGACCAAGTGGGCCTTATCCCAGGGATGCAAGGATTATTCAATATCCACAAATCAATCAATGTAATACACTACATTAACAAATTGAAAAATAAAAGCCATATGATTATCTCAATAGATGCAGAGAAAGCCTTTGACAAAATTCAACATCCATTTATGATAAAAAAAAAAAAACCCTCCAGAAAGCAGGAATAGAAGGAACATACCTCAACACAATAAAAGCTATATATGACAAACCCACAGCAAACATTATCCTCAATGGTGAAAAATTGAAAGCATGTCCCCTAAAGTCAGGAACAAGACAAGGGTGCCCACTTTCACCACTACCATTCAACATCTATTCAACATACTTTTGGAAGTTTTGGCCACAGCAGTCAGAGCAGAAAAAGATATAAAAGGAATCCAAATTGGAAAAGAAGTAAAACTCTCACTGTTTGCAGATGACATGATCCTCTACATAGAAAACCCTAAAGACTCCATCAGAAAATTACTAGAAATAATCAACGAATATAGTAAAGTTACAGGATATAGAATCAACACAGAGAAATCCCTTGCATTCCTATACACTAATAATGAGAAACTAGAAAGAGAAATTAAGGAAACAATTCCATTCACCATTACAACAAAAAGAATAAAATACCTAGGAATATATTTACCTAAAGAAATGAAAGATCTATATATAGAAAACTATAAAACACTGGTGAAATAAATCAAAGAAGACACTAATAGATGGAGAAATATACCATGTTCATGGATCAGAAGAATCAATATAGTGAAACTGAGTATACTATCCAAAGCAATCTATAGATTCAATGCAATCCCTATCAAGCTACCAACAGTATTTTTCACAGTGCTAGAACAAATAATTCCAAAATTTGTATGGAAATACAAAAACCCTTGAATAGCCAAAACAATCTTGAGAAAGAAGAATGGAACTGGAGGAATCAACCTGCCTGACTTCAGGCTCTACTACAAAGCCACAGTCATCAAGACAGTATGTTACTGGCACAAAGACAGAAATATAGATCAATGGAACAAAATAGAAAGCCCAGAGATAAATCTGCGCACCTATGGAGACCTTATCTTTGACAAAGGAGGCAAGAATATACAATGGATTAAAGACAATCTTTAACAAGTCGTGCTGGGAAAACTGGTCAACCACTTGTAAAAGAATGAAACTAGAACACTTTCTAACACCATATACAAAAAGAAACTCAAAATAGATTAAAGATCTAAATGTAAGACCAGAAACTATAAAACTCCTAGAGGAGAACATAGGCAAAACACTCTCTGACATAAATCACAGCAGTATCCTCTATGACCCACCTCCCAGAATATTGGAAATAAAAGCAAAAATAAACAAATGGGACCTAATTAAACTTAAAAGCTTTTGCACAACAAAGGAAACTATAAACAAGGTGAAAAGACAGCCTTCAGAATGGAAGAAAATAATTGCAAATGAAGCAAATGACAAACAACTAATCTCAAAAATATACAAGCAACTCCTGCAGCTCAATTCCAGAAAAATAAAAAAACCCAGTCAAAAAATGGGCCAAAGAACTAAATAGACATTTCTCCAAAGAAGACATACAGATGGCTAACAAACACATGAAAAGATGCTCAACATCACTCATTATCAGAGAAATGCAAATCAAAACCACAATGAGGTACCATTTCACACCAGTCAGAATGGCTGCAATCCAAAAGTCTACAAGCAATAAATGTTGGAGAGGGTGTGGAGAAGAGGGAACCCTCTTACACTGTTGGTGGGAATGCAAACTAGTACAGCCAGTATGGAGAAGAGTGTGGAGATTCCTTAAAACTGGAAATTAGAATTGCCTTATGACCCAGCAATCCCACTGCTGGGCATACACACCAAGGAAACCAGAACTGAAAGAGACACATGTACCCCAATGTTCACCACAGCACTCTTTATAATAGCCAGGACATGGAAGCAACCTAGATGTCCATCAGCAGATGAATGGATAAGAAAGCTGTGGTACATACACACACTGGAGTATCACTCAGCCATTAAAAAGAATGCATTTGAATCAGTTCTAATGAGGTGGATGAAACTGGAGCCTATTATACAGAGTGAAGTAAGTCAGAGAGAAAAACACCAATACAGTATGCTGCTGCTGCTGCTGCTAAGTCGCTTCAGTCATGTCCAACTCTGTGTGACCCCATAGACAGCAGCCTACCAGCGCCCCCCCCCCCCACCATCCCTGGGATTCTCCAGGCAAGAACACTGGAGTGAGTTGCTGTTTCCTTCTCCAATACAGTATACTGATGCATATATATGGAATTTAGAAAGATGGTAATGATAACCCTGTATGCAAAACAGCAAAAGAGACACAGATGTATAGAACACTCTTTTGGACTCTATGGGAGAGGGAAAGGGTGGGATGATTTGAGAGAATGGCATTGAAGCATGTATAATATCATATATGAAACGAATCACCAGTCCAGGTTTGATGCATACAGGATGCTTGGGGCTGGTGCACTGGGATGACCCAGAGGGATGGTACGGGGAGGGAGGTGGGAGGGGGATTCAGGATGGGGAACACATGTACACCTGTGGTGGATTCATGTTGATGTATGGCAAAACCAATACAATATTGTAAAGTAAAATAATAATAATAAATAAATATATAAATAAAACAATAAAAGCTACCATGTATTGGTAGCTGTTAGAGATTGCATTATGAGTTTTACATGTATTTTATTTAATAATTGCAACAATTTTACAGATTGTAAGACTGAGAACTAAAAAAGTTAACTAACTTTCCCAAGACCACACAGCTAGGAATTAGTAGTCAGGACTTAGAGCTATCACTTTTTTCCAAAGCCCAGAAGAGTTCTTCTTGTGGCCTTACAGATGAGAAAAACAAGAAATCAGCAAGGAGAAAAAAATCACTCATTCATCTGGCTGGCAAGAATAGAAAAGACTGATACCATCCAATGCTGGCAAGATTGTCAGAAACAGACATTATACTGTGGATCAGTGTGAAATGTGATCATGTTTCTGGAAAGTAAATTGGAAGTATTTATTAAGATACACATATTCTGTTGCCCAAGAATTCCACTTCGGTGAATCTTATGCTACAAAGAATATGCACAGATGTTGTGCAAGAACATTTTTAGTGTCAAAAACCTGGAGGGGAACTAAGGATCCATTCATAAGGAAATGACTACATAAAGTTCAATAAGTCCTAACCCTTGAACAGAGCACACAAAGTCCATAGCCATGTTGCCCAGAGAGATGTCCATGATATATGACTGAGCAAAAGCAAGTGTCACAAAATGTTTATAGCATAATTCATTTTTGTGAAAACAAGCCAAATGAGATCAACAGTAAGAACAACATGTGTGTCTCTACATGGAAGGAAAAGCACCAGCTGTTAATTGGTTAGTCACCCCGAGGAGATGAGAAAAGAGAGGACAAGGTCATACTTATCACTTTTTCTTTATTCAGATTGAGCATGTTTTACTTGTGTTTGAGATCAAAAAACCAATTTGGACTTTTTAAAGATATGGATGGCATTGATTTTTTTAGATCTCAATCTACATAAAAAGGGAGAGTATATGAGGTCGTTCTTTTCTATTTTTTTCCTCCGTACCACAATGCTGGGTGACTAGCCGGGCTCCTTTCCTCACTTTCATGCTCAGTCCCCAGTACCAGACCAGCTAGAGCTCTGATGATGAGATTCACATCCTAGTCTGTACAACTGGACCCAATGCCCAGTGTCCAATCTCCTCCACTTGTCTCAGTCGCTTGAAACTAGACCTTGGCCCCCTTTGGGTCTTCCAGATGAGGCCCTCAGACCATTGACTGATGCCTCCATCCCAGAGACAGTGCAACTCTGATTCCCAACAGGCAAACCTAAGAACAGTCAAAGGCACTGCAGCACTCTGCTGAAACTGCTTGGCTTTTAAGGATGAAGCAAGTGCTAGAGAGGGTGTGGGGGAAAGGAAACCCTCTGACACTGATGGTGGGAATGTAAATTGGTGCCGCCACTGTGGAAAACAGGATGTAGGTTCCTCAAAAAACTAAAACTGGAAACTGCCATATGTCCTGCAATCCCACCCTTGGGCATATATCTGGAGAAAACACTAATTTGAAAAGATACATGTGCCCCAGTGCTCAAAGCAGCAGTATTTAAAATAGCCAGGACATGGAAGCAACCTAAGTGTCCCAAAAGATGAATGGATAAAGAAGATGTGATACATGTATACAATAGAATATGACTCAACCATAAAAAAAGAATGCCATTTGCAGCTACACGGGTGGACCTAGAGATCATTATACTGAGCAAAATAAGTCAGAGAAAGACAAATATCACACGATATCACTTATATGTGAAATTTTAAAAATAATGCAAATAAGCATATTTACAAAACAGATTTACAGACATAGAAAATAAACTTATGGTTGCCAAAGGGGAAAGGGAGCAGGAGACATAAATTAGCAGATACAGGTTACTATGTGTAGAACAGATAAACAAAAAGGATTTACTATGTAAAACACAGGAAACTATATTCAATATCTTATAATAACCTATGATGGAAAATAATCTGAAAAAAGAAGATATATGTATATGTGTGTATATCCCTGGAGAAGGAAATGGCAACCCCCTCCAGTATTCTTGCCTGGGAAATGCCATGGACAGAGGAGCCTAGCAGGCTACAGTCCATGGGGCTGCAAAAGAGTTGGACATGACTTAGCAACTAAACAATGTGTGTGTGTATATATATTATATTTAAATATATATAGGAATCACTTTGCTGTACACTTGAAACTGACCCAATATTGTAAATTAACAATATTTCAATTTTTAAATTAATTAATTTTTTTAAAAAGATGAAGCATTAAGGACTATTCCAACCTTTCAGTGGCTAGAAGTAAGGCAATATCCTCTTAAAAGGCTAATGTTCCTGATTTATAAGAAAGTCAAGTATTCATCCATTAGAATTAGAAGCAATCTGATTAACCACATCATAAAATGTAAACTGCACAGGGAGTGAATTTTGTTTGCAAGGTAGGAGTGGGAATGGGTAGTGATGACTAATAATTTTGGAGCATGGCATCCTTTCTGGAATCAGGCGGAGTTAGGGATAGAGTTAAAGCACATGAAAGAGGAGGATGTTGACCAAACAATGCTTTAAAAAAATTAGGTCTGATTGGTTCTAGTAATCTATTCGAAAACTGTAGGCTAAGTTCCAAACTTTGTTCAATAGAACACCTGCACTGAATGTAGTCAAAGAGTTGTAAGCTAAAGAATAATTTGGGAAGAAATAATATCCTCTGTGTTAGTTTTGTAGGGCTGCTCCAACAAATTACTACAAATGTAGTGGCTTAAAATGACAAAAAACATCATTCACTCACATTTTGGAGGTCAAAGGCTGAAAGCAAGATGCAGGGGAGCCACACTTCCTCTGAAGGTTCTTCCAGCTTCTGGTTCCTCCCAGCAATTTCAGGCACTCTTTGGCTTTCAGCTGCTTCACTCCATCCTCTGCCTGTCTCTTCACACAGCCATCATCCCTTTGTCTCTTCTCCATCCAAATCCTCCTCTTCTTTCCTCTATAAAGACACCAATTATTGGACTTAGGACCCATCCACCTTAAATCCAGGAGGACTTCATCTCAAGTTCATTAACTAATTTCATCTTCCAAGGCCCTATTTCCAAATAAAGAACATTCTGAGGTTACAGATGGACATGAATTTGGGAGAGACACTATTAACTCACTACAGCCTCCAACCATGAAGCCAGTAAACATGAATACAGAAGTGAGATGAGTCACCTACAGGAGTACCCCATTGAGCATGAGATGCTTCTCACAGTTCGTATAGGAAGAGGAGTATCTTCCAAATCTCTGTAAGGAAATCACAACATAAGCTGTATATTATCAGCTATTTCTATGATTGAGATGTGTATCTACACAGAAAGATAGAGTTTGTTGATGCCAGAGGAGAGAGAGTCTATAAATCCCATGGTAATTTCTGGTGCCATCCTAGAAAGAGAAGGTTCTGATTACAATGACCATTATTTGTCGCCAAGAACAGAATTTCTCAAATTGATTTTCAAGAAAAAGTAAATCTATGGCATGTTAGTAGAATTAACTCCCAACACTCACACATTTGCATTTCAGGGGGAGCCAAGCTAAGACTGTGGTGTTGGAGAAGACTCTTAAAAGTCCCTTGGACTGCACAAAAATCAAACCAGTCAATCCTAAAGGAAATCAACCTTGAATATTCATTGGAAGGACTGATGCTGAAGCTGAAGCTCCAATTCTTTGGCCATCTGATATGAAGAACCATTGGAAAAGACCCTGATACTGGGAAAGATTGAGGGCAAAAGGAGAAGGGGCAACAGGAGATGAGATGGTTAGATAGCATCACTGACTCAATAGAAATGAATCTGAACAAACTCTGGGAGATAGTGAAGAATAGGGAAGACTAGTGTCCCACAGTCCATGAGGTCATTAAGGGTCAGACACAACTTAAGAGACTCAACAAGAACAACAAAGCTGAGCACTTGCCCTGGGCCCTCAGTGGCCGCACCTTGAGACGTGTTCTGGGAGTACCTTCCTAGGCAGCCAGCTGTGCTGTCTCCTCAACCCCACCCTCTCTCTGCAACCTCCTCTATTCCTGCAAACGTGCACATGTTTCACATGCTGACAAACTATTAACAAGAGATCGAAAATATCCAAGTGTTTCGTCTCTTTCCATCAGTGAACTGAAGGAAGCAGCTGTTCTCCTAAGAGAATATAATTCATCCTAACATATAACTAAATTACAGAATCTACTTCAAATCACACAAAGAACTTCTTAAATAACTTTAAAAATCTTAAAAATGACTTTTGAAACTGTGGCTGTGCTCTGAGGCATTCTGAGTTCCACCTATGTAAAAATTCATTAAAGGTAAAAGAGATTTCTAGAGGAACCTCATTTAAAAGTTGGAACTCTGGGCTTTTTGCACACATACATATGCATACTTGCACAAGCACCATACACCCCTGGCCTGGCAACACACCTGCCTCCTCAATGCCAGGCACATCTATTCACAAGCAGGAAGAGGGGGACAGGAGAGGAATGTAATCAAAACCTCCAGTATTGAGAGTGGATACATGTGTATCTACGGCTGAATCACATTGCTGTGCACCTGAAACTGTCACAACATTGTTATCGGTTATACTCAGTACTGGAGAAGGCAATGGCACCCCACTCCAGTACTCTTGCCTGGAAAATCTCATGGACGGAGGAGCCTGGTAGGCTGCAGTCCATGGGGTCTTGAAGAGTCGGACATGACTGAGTGACTTCACTTTCACTTTTCACTTTCATGCATTGGAGAAGGAAATGGCAACCCACTCCAGTGCTCTTGCCTGGAGAATTCCAGGGATGGGGGAGCCTGGTGGGCTGCCATCTATGGGGTCGCACAGAGTTGGACACGACTGAAGCGACTTAGCAGACTTAGCAGAGCAGCAGCAGCATACTCAGTACAAAGTTAATAGTTTTTAAAAATCCAATACTTACTAAAATTCCATTCAGAGAGTCTTCTAAATTATCCTCACAATTATTCTCATCACTGACCCTAAACAAGCTCCAGTACTTGAGGCCATGGTCTTCTGACCCTAAACGAGCTCCAGTAACTTGAAGCCATCATCTTCTGGCAGAGTAGAAAAAAGATGATCATTGGTTGACCAAGGAAGCTGATACCCAGGTGGGATGTGTTTCATAAAGCAAAGTTGTCAGGGATGGGGGCAGGAGGGAGACAGACATACAAGGCTCTAAACAAATGTGTGTTGGATTCATGGATCGACAAATGAATGAGTAACTATCCCAGGAAGATGGAAGAAAATTGTTCACATTGTCAGTAACATAATAAAGTAGCTAATGAGCTCTGTGTTGGACCACAACTTACATGTTCACGTTTTATGAAATGAGATTAACTGTTAATTACCAAAACCCTTATATAACTGGAACAGTATATCTTTGGTTTCAACAAGTCACCATGTGTGTGTACACTCAGGACCTCTATTTATATGCGCATTGCTTTTCTTTACCAGATGAGTAAGAAGCTCCAATACTTTGGCCACCTCATGCGAAGAACTGACTCCTTAGAAAAGGCCCTGATGCTGGGAAAGATTGAAGGCAGGAGGAGAAGGGGACAACAGAGGATGAGATGGTTGGATGGCATCACCAATTCGATGGACATAAGTTTGAGCAAGCTCTGGGAGTTGGTGATGGACAGGAAAGCCTGGCATACTGCAGTCCATGGGGTCACAAAGAGTTGGACATGACTGAGCAATTGAACTGAACTGAAGAGTCCAAATACTCCCATACTTCAGAAAGTTACCCCCTAACTTAATACCTTCTAAGAATATGTGATAGCTGGTCTCTTGCTATTAAGTAAGATAAGAATATTTTTAACCTCATACTCACACAAATTCAAAAAGAGAGAGAACTACTCTTTCTATGCTCTGGCCAAATGTATAACAGATTTCCAGGTCACAAAGCCAAAGCTGGGGATCTGGGGGTATGCGATGCAGGGCAGATGGCTTCAGCCTTTATGGATCTCAGTCTCCTTACTATTAAGAGTAGAATAGACTGTAATGGATTAAAGAAACTTCTTAAATTGTATTTTAAAGTATTTCTATACAGTAAAAATAAAAAGTAGTATGACAATTATCATGTACCTAAAAAACCAGACTTCACAAATGTATTGGTAACCCTGTTACCTGGGATCATCAAAAAAAACCCAGACTGCATATACCCTGAGAATACCATAACTTGTACTCCAATACATTGCAGCACTATTTACAACAGCTAGGACAAGGAAGCAACCTAGATGTCCATTGACAGATGAATGGATAAAGAAGCTGTGGTACATATATACAATGGAATATTACTCAGCCTTAAAAAGGAATGCATTTGAGTCAGTGCTAATGAGGTGGATGAATCTTGAGCCTATTATACAGAGTGAAGTAAGTCAAAAAGATAAAAATAAATATCATATATCAAGGCATATATATGGAATCTAGAAAGATGGTACTGATGAACCTATTTGCAGGGCAGCAGTGGAGATGCAAGCATAAAGAACAGACTTAGGAACATGGGGTAGGTGGGAGGAGATGGTGAGATGAATGGAGAAAGTAGCATGGAAATATATACACAACCATATATTAAATAGATAACCAGTGGGAATTTGGTGTATGACTCAGGGAACACAAACCAGGGCTCTGGGACAACCTAGAAGGGTGGGATGGGGTGGGAGGTGGGAGGGAAGCACCAGAGGGAGGGGACCTGTGTATACCTATTGCTGATTCAAGGCAAACCATTCAATATGACAGTAATCCAAGTCTATGCCCCAACCACTAACACTGAAGAAGCTGAAGTTGAACAGTTTTATGAAGACCTACAAGATCATCTAGAGCTAACACCAAAAAAAGATATCCTTTTCATCTGGACTGGAATGCAAAAGTAGGAAGTCAAGGGATACCTAAAGTAGCAGGCAAGTTTGGCCTTTACAAAATGAAGCAGGGAAAAGGCTAGCAGTTTTGCCAAGAGAGCACACTATTCATAGCAGACACCCTCTTCCAACAACACAAGAGATGACTCTACACATGGACATCACTAGATGGTCAATACCAAAATCAGATTGATTATATTCTTTGCAGCCAAAGATGGAGAAGCTCTATACAATCAACAAAAACAAGACCGGGGGCTGACTGTGGCTCAGATCATGAACTCCTTATTGCCAAATTCAGACTTAAATTGAAGAAAGTAGGGAAAACTGCTAGACCATTCAGGTATGACCTAAATCAAATCCCTTATGATTATACAGTGGAAGCGACAAATAGATTCAAGGATTCTGATAGACAGAGTGCCTGAAGAACTATGGATGAAAGTTTGTAACATTGTACAGGAAGCATTGACCAAAACGATCCCTAAGGAGACAAAAATGCAAAAAGGCCAAATGGTTTTCTGAGGAGCCCTTACAAATAGCTAAGAAAAGAAGAGAAGCTAGAGGCAAAGAAGAAAAGGAAAGATATACCCATCTGAATGCAGAGTTCCAAAGAATAGCAAGGAGAGATAAGAAAGCCTTCCTCAGTGATCAATGTAAAAAAATAGAGGAAAACAATAGAATGGGAAAGACTAGAGATCTCTTCAAGAAAATTAGAGATACCAAAGGAACATTTCATGCAAAGATGGGCTTGATAAAGGACAGAAATGGTATGGACCTAACAGAAGCAGAAGATATTAAGAAGAGATGGTAAGAATACACAGAAAAACTATACAAAAAAGAACTGCATGACTCAGATAACCACGATGGTGTGTCACTCACCTAGAGCCAGACATCCTGGAATGTGAAGTCAAGTGGGCCTTAGGAAGCATCACGATGAACAAAGCTAGTGAAGGTGACGGAATTCTAGCTGAGCTATTTCAGATTCTAAAAGATGAATCTGTGAAAGTGCTGCACTCAATATGCCAGTAAATTTGGAAAACAGCAGTGACCACAGGACTGGAAACGGTCAGTTTTCATTCCAATTCCAAAGAAAGACAATGCCAAAGAATGTTCAAACTACTCCACAACTGCACTCATTTCACATCCTAGCAAAGTAATGCTCAAAATTCTCCAAACTAGGCTTCAACAGTATTTGAACTGTGAACTTTCAGATGTTCAAGCTGGATTTAGAAAAGGCAGAGGAGCCAGAGGTCAAATTGCCAACATCCGTTGGATCATAGAAAAAGCAAGAGAGTTCCAGAAAAACGTCTATTTCTGCTTCACTGACTATGCTAAAGCCTTTGATTGTGTGGATCACAATAAACTGCGGAAAATTCTTCAAGAGTTGGGAATAGCAAACCACCTTACCTGCCTCCTGAGAAACCTGTACTCAGGTCAAGAAGCCACAGTTAGAACCGGACATGAAACAATGGACTGGTTCAAAACTTAGAAAAAAGTATGTCAAGGCTGTATATTGTCACCCTGCTTATTTAACTTATATGCAGAGTACATCACGCAAAATGCCAGGCTGGATGAAGCACAAGTTGGAATCAAGATTGCTGAGAGAAATATCAATAACTTCAGATATGCAAAAGACACCACCCTTATGGCAGAAAGCAGAGAGGAACAGAAGAGCCTTTTGATGAATGTGAAAGAGGAGAGTGAAAAAGCTGGCTTAAAACTCAACATTCAAAAAATGAAGATCAAGGCATCCAGCCCCATCATTTCATGGAAAATAGATGGGGAAACAATGGAAACAGTCACAGACTTTATTTTCTTGGGCTCCAAAATCACTGCAAATGGTGACTGCAGCCATGAAATTAAAAGATGCTTGCTCCTTAGAAGAAAAGCTACGACAAACCAGTTCAGCATATTAAAAAGCAGAGATATTACTTTGCTGACAAAGGTCCATATAGTCAAAGCTATGGGTTTTCAAGTAGTCATGTATGGATGTGAGAGTTGGACCATAAAAAAGGCTGAGTGCTGAAAAATTGATACTTTTGAATCGTGGTGTTGGAGAAGACTCTTGAGAGTCCCTTGGGCTGCAAGGAGATCCAACCAGTCCATCCTAAAGGAAATCAGTCCTGAATATTCATTGGAAGGACTGATGCTGAAGCCAAAGCTCCGATACTCTGGCCACCTAATGTGAAGACCTGACTCATTAGAAAAGACTCTTATGCTGGGAAAGATTGAAGGCAGGCAAAGAAGTAGATGACAGAGGATGAGATGGTTGGATAGCATCACCAACTCAATGGACATGAGTTTGAGCAAGCTCTGGGAGATGGTAAAGGACAGGGAAGCCTGGCACGCTGCAGTCCATGGGATCGCAGAGTCGGACACTACTGAGCAACTGAATAACAGTGGCAGATTCACATTGATATATGACAGAAACCAACACAGTATTGTAAAGTAATCATCCTCCAATTAAAAATAAATAAATTAAGACAAAAGGGCCCAGACTAATACTGGATTGGCCAAAAAGGCCATTTGGGTTTTTCCATAACATCTTGCAGAAAAATACAAACAAACTTTTAGGCCAATCCAATAAAAGGTGGAATGTTGTGACAATAGCCCTGAAGAGCATGGAACTCATGTGCCTATAGCTGAAAATTATAGATACAGGATTGTAGATGGAGATCTGCCGCTTGGACCTGGGTGCTTGCAAGAGCACAAGTACCTGGCCGAGAAGTGACTGACTAAATGGATGTGTTCAAATGGGGCTCTGGACTTCAGCTGGGAACACAGAATACTATGTGTCACCTTTCCTAAAAAGAGGTACAAGGTCATTGATGCAGGATTCACTGAGGGCATCCCAAAATATGTTCTGCCATTTAAGTCCGTCAACCTCTAGACTATGAAAGGAAGAGCTAAAGGTCCCTAAGCTCAGCAGAGAAGAGCTCTGGCCAGAGAGACGTCAGAGGACTGAGCTTCCCCGGGATTCACACTAAGGGTGGGCAGGTCCAACTTGCACAGAGAGCTTGCCTGAGCCCCAGAAGTCTAGGGGACACATCAGCAGGTTAAGGTGAGAGTATGTGTTGCCCCAGAGGCCACCCAATGGCCAAGCTAGGGGAGGAAACCTTGCTAAGAGCAGCTGACAGCAGGCAGTGTGTTTCCCCTGGCCAGAAGGGACCCATGAAAGAGAGTCAGATCCAATTTTTCCCTCTTGACCTTTCCTTCCCGCCTCCTCTTTGCATGTGTATGGGCATGTGGGTGTGTAGGAGTGTGCATCCATGTGTGTGTGCAGCTGTCCTTGTGCGCAAGGAACAGGAGACAGCAAGAGAGATGCTGAGCCTGTAGGTCCAGGCACCAGCCATGGATAGCGGATGCTTGAAGGACATGTCAAAGCTTTTGTTTAAATCAGATTGAGATTTTTGAGAACTTTTAAAGGTATTAAAATTTTTAATTTTATTATTGGAGTATAGCGGTGGATCTGACTGTAAAGAGCCTGCCTACAATGCAGGAGACCCGGGTTCGATCCCTGGGTTGGGAAGATCCCCTGGAGAAGGGAATGGCAACCCACTCCAGTATTCTTGCCTGGAGAACCCCATGGAAAGAGGGGACTGGCAGGCTACAGCCCATGGGGTTGCAAAGAGTAGGACACGACTGAGAGACTAACAGATCAATAATCACTTCACAGTGTTGTGTTAGTTTCTGCTGTACAACAAAGCGAATCACCTATATCTACACATATGTCCCCTCCCTCTTGAGCCCCCCTTCTGATATTCAACTTTTAATGCCTAAAAGTGACAGCAAAAACTCTGGAATCTGCCCAAAATATTATCCAGGGGTAGGAAGGAGATTTACACACATACATGAAAAAAAAAGTGTGAAAACATAAAAGGATCCTGTGAGATCTACCTCCACCAATCCCAGCTGCTACTAAATATTTTGTCATATTGTCCTTCAATTCTGTCCTCAGATCTTTCTATTCAATAAATAAAATTTAACAAAGTCCCCTCTTCAGTCCCCAGCGGCTCAAGGAGTAAAGAATTCACGCAGAAGACACAGGAGATGTGGGCTGAATCCCTGGGTGGGGAAGATTCCTTGAAGTGGGCATGGCAACACACTCCTGTGTTCTTGCCTGGAGAATCCCATGGACAGAGGAGCCTGGTGGGCAACCATGCATAGGGTTGCACAGAGTTGGACATGACTGAAGAGACAGCAGGTACGCCTCTTCAGAATACCACTTATTGCTCTCCCTCCCCAGGAGCAACCTCCGCCCTGAAGTTGGTATGTGCTGTTTATGCCTTTAAAAAAAATTTTTTTCACCGTGTAATTATTTATTTGAAAGCAGTATATGGTATTTGTTGGTGATTTTTGGAAGGCTGTCTAAGGTCCTCTGTAAACTGTAATTCTAGACTATAGTTTAGCTTTTTATTATAGTAATATAAAAAGTGAAGGGGCTATTTAAATTCTGTCTCTTCACTTATGTCTTATTAATCATGAATGAAATACTGCGGCTCATGACGTGAGAATACAAAGGAGTTCGGCCTGAGCAAGTGGCAACAGGGTTTCAAAGGGTGCCCTGGAAAGAAACCACGGTGCAGATACAGAAGGCATCCAGAAGAGGGCGACATCATCTAGTAAAAAGAGTACAGATGTCGGGGAGGCTTTGGACAACTGGATCATTAGGAGAGGCCTCTGACAGAGATTTTAGTGCTAGAAGGTAAAAATCAGAAAACGCAAACTTGATCATGTGAATTTTTGCCCAGGGTCACAAAGCTAGTTAATGTTTACCCTCTCTTCCAGTTCAGCACTCTGGGAGGTCTGTAGCAGCCCTGCACAGAGTACAGCAGACACAAGAAATCAGATTAGTCTAAATCGGGTCGCGGGTGATATTTACACTAATGATCCATTGTGCCAGTTGTAAGATCTCATCATGTTCAACTGGACGCTTGGTTCATCATGAAGATGACGTTAAGGCTTGAGGAAAGAACCAGAGATGAAGAATTTACACACTGATAAAATTATAGAACTGGGCTGAAGCGGGGGTATTTTTAATCCCCTCTCCCTCAAAGAAACTTTAAGCTCTAATTCTTTACATTTGTTTTTAGTGCATGTAGCTAATGTTTGTGTGAAATTGCTGGAATGATGTCAAAGGTACGTTCTGTTGACCACCCAGTGGAGACAGAAGCATTAGACAGATCACGATGGTTTATGCTGACACCACAAGTACTGCAGAAGCCAACTCCATAAACCAGGGCTCAGCAAATAGGCCCAGAGTCTATTTGCGCAATGTCTTAAATGGAACACAGCCACACCCACTTGTTTACACAGCATCTGCGGTGGCTTCTGAGCAGTTGAGTCATTGCCACAGAGACACACAGTCGCTTCGATTTGGTCTCAACCTGCAAAGCCTAAGATACATACACCGCCAGGTCTTTTATTGGAAACATTTGCCAACCCCTCCTATAAAGCAATGCCATCCAGCAAAACTCTCTATGATAATGAAAATGTTCTTTATCTACACTATCCAGTATGGTAGCCACTGACCACATGTGGCCCCTGATTCCCAGGACCTGAAGCTTATGGGAGTTCTGACACCCCTGTGACCGTTACCCGCTCCTCAAACATTCTGCCCAGACTCAAGCTTGGAGAAGCCAGGGTCATGTCCTGTAAACCAACACAAATCACTTAGCAACTTCTGCAAGACTTCTTTAGGGTTTTCCATCTGACTCCTAAAGTTCCAGAAAATATATTACAAAGCTTTCTAATTCCCAAAACTTAATTTTCCTGGAAAACAGCTGTTGGCTATGGATATTTCCTGTGAGACTCAACTGTGTTTTTATTTTGAGCTAATAATACAAAAAATATGCCAATGAAAACTGTATCATTTTTGGAAACTGCTTTCCATTTTCTCATCTTATCTGTGTTATTTTAACAACTGTAAGTTTCAAATTCTTTATCTTATCTATAACATAAAATGTTTAGAGCCATGAAGTCTTCAGTTCAGTTCAGTTCAGTCGCTCAGTCGTGTCCAACTCTTTGCGACCCCATGAATTGTCGCACGCCTTAGGTACCATGATTTCTGGGATTCTGGGATTTCTGCCCTTTGAGCTGAGAACTTTGGGCAGAGTCCACACCACAGTGTAAAGAGATACTCAAACTCCAAGTCTCAAACTGTCATTGATGAGAGTGGATTCCCATAGGAATCTTCATAGAACTTAGCTCTACCTTTTAAATGGCTGGAGGCAACATAAAAGTGTACTGCTGGAATTTGGAAGAGGAAGAGGTTGAACCTTGCTTAATGGCCTGAAGAATCTGTATAAAAGCCGGAAAAATGATAAGAGACTAGGGAAAAACAGAAAAGAGGCAGAGGAACTCCTCCCCAAAGCATTCACTCAGATGAAATGGGCTCTGATGCAGGAAACCAGAACTCCTGGACTGGTCAGATTGATCTTCTCCATCCACATCAGAGCCTGATTAGAAGACTATCAAACACAGACTAAAGATATGGCTTGTTTCAGGTAACATGGGTCTTCTATCACTGTAGCTGAGTTTTCAAAGAGATTTCAATATGTACCTTATAAATGAAAACCTGGAAGTCAGCCCAACAGATTTTCCAATTAGTTTCACCACCCTAAAATTCCTGTGCTCCGCCTATTAATTAATACCAATCCTTGTCCCTCAAACTCTGATAGCCACCAATATTTTTACTGTCTCTATATTCTGCCTTTTTGAAAATTACCATATACTTTGAATCATACACTATACAGCCTTTTAATATTGGCTTCTTTCACCTATTAACATCCATTTAAGGGTCCTGTATGTCTTTCCATGGCCAGATAGCGCATTTCTTTTTATCAGTGAATAATATTCCACTGGTTGGGTGTACCACAGTTTGTTTTTATTTAGTCACCTACTGAGGGACATCTTGATTGCTTCCAAGACTTAGCAATTATGAATAAAGCTGCTATCAACATCTGTGTATAGGTGTTTTTTTGTTTTGGAGGGAGGGTTTGTTTTTGGTTTTGTCTGTTCTGGGTCTTCGCTGCTGCGCAGGTTTTGCTCTGGTTGTGGTGCATGGCCTTCTCATCATGGTGGCTTTCCTTAGTGTGGAGCACAGGCTCGAGGGCGGCGGGCCTCAGTAGTTGTGGCTCGTGGGCTCAGTAGTTGCAACTCCCAGGTTCTAGAGCAGCACAGGCTCAATAGTTGTGGCACATGGACTTAGTTGCTCCATGTCATGTGGGATTTTCCCGGACCAAGGATTGAAGCTGTGTCTCCGGCATTAGCAGGCAGATTCTTTACCACTGAGGCACCAGGGAAGTACTGTGTATAAGTTTTTGCACAGACTTAAGTTTTCAGCTCATTTGGGTAAATACCAAGGAGTACAACTGTTGGATCATATGCTATGCTCCTGTTTTAATAGATATGGAAAGAGGTCAAAGGAAATTAGAGTCAAAGGCAGAGAGGACTTCCACTTTACTCCCTACTCCTCTGCTCCTTTTAACAACCACGGTCTTTATGATTCACCTCGAAATCACCCAGGTTCTGCTTGCTTTCTGTTTCTAATCGGCAGGCGTGGAGAGCTTTTGCTTTCATTTGTCTTTCATTTCATCCTGCATGGTTAAGCCTTATTTTCAACTTTTATTTTAAATTCTCTGAGGGCTTTGCTCTGAGCCTTCAGTAACTGTGTGCTTACTTGATTCACTCACAGCTCCTGAGGGTCCCAGCAAGACTCACAGGGTATTTGTATTTTTATAAAGAACAATTATTCAATCTTTCAGATCTTCAGACACATCCCTATTAGTATGAATCATTAAGCTCCTTGTTTGCTAAAAATGTACATTATTGTAACTAGAAATATACACTTGAAAGCATACAATTTGACTCTAATAAGACCAAACTTGAGTATAATTTTCTCTTTAAGAAAAATAATAAGGTTGAAATCATTTTGTAAGAACTTCCTGGCACTATTAGTAGCTGCTAGAACTCCAAATTTTGTTCACCTCACTTTTACTGCACACATATCCCTTCCCTCCTCCAAGTAAAACCAAGGTGTATCTCAACTAGAAGGAAAGCACATCAGATGCCAAGTGCTGTCATCTTTTTTAAGATTTCATTCCCGCTCCCATTGTGAATGCAATTGCTACCTTCTAACACGGTGGCTTGTTTGATTGGACACCTGTATAGAGTCCTTTCCCTCAGGTGAGCACCATGTCCCTGAGTTATAGACACCAAAAGTCCATTATCCAACTCCTGGATTTTTTTTTTAAATCTAGTTGCTTTACAATGTTGTGTTTATGCTCTACAGCAAAGTGAATCAGCTATACAGGCATGCATGCTCAGTCACTTCAGTCATGTCCAACTCTTTGCAATCCTGTGGACTGTAGCCCTCCAGGCTCCTCTGTCCATGGGAATTCTCTAGGCAAGAATACTGGAGTGGGTTGCCATGCCTTCCTCCAGGGGATCTTCCCGACCTGGGGATTGAACCAGTGTCTCCTCCATCGCAGGCAGATTCTTTATCCACTGAGCACCATGAAGCCCATAGGTATTCATATATGTTGGGGTCCTTTAATGGACCGGGACTTGGCAGTCCAGAGGCAACGATAAGAAAGTGAAAGAGAGAAAGAGGCTGATACTCCCTGGTTTACGCAGAGAACCAATAAAGTCCTTGACACAGGACTTGCGTCTCTCACAAAGGCACTGGGTGCTCTCTCGAGGGGGAAATAAAGGCACAGAACGCCTTCTCAAGAGAGAGAAGAGAGAAGAGAAAGAGGAGAGAAAGAAAGAAAGACATGGGGACCCAAGCTCTGATGGAGCAAAGGTGCTTTATTAGCAGAAATGCAAGCTTATATATTTTTAGTAAGATGATTACACAGGATGAAATTTTATCAATAGCCACAATATGGATAGTCTAATACATACAAGGTGTCTGACGCTGAAAGAGTCACTGTATGTCTCATCCCATGACCTCAGTCCTGAGAACTGCATGCAGCTTTTCTCATTCTTGGAATAGGAACTGATAACGAATAGAGAATCCTTGAGAAATAGAAAACAGCATGCAGGAATCCTCCTGTTAAATGTTCCCTGACAATTCCCCCTTATCTATTATATTTGTAAAAAGAGTCTTGGTTAATTGAGTTTGTCGTAAAGAGAATGTTTACTAAAGGAGCTTCAAGCCTGTCTCACACAACGACCTCAGTTCCTGGGAGCAGCCTGCTGTTCTGCTTAAAAAGAAACAAAGGACTTGTGAGAAACAGCACGTAGGAATCCTCCTGTTAAACACTCCCCAACAATTCCCCCTTATTTATAATATGTAGAAAGAGTTCTGACCATTAGAGTTTGTTTAGTTTTAACAATCTTGGCATGAAGGCAATGGTAGATGACAAATATAATTGTTAAGACAATCACCAAAATTACAGTTTTAGACCTGATGCTGTGAGAAATGCTTTGAAACCATCCATGTGTGTCTAACCCAGATAACTGATCAGCCAGTTGTTCAGCTTAAGTTTTCAAATTAGTGGAAGAGGGCAGATTATTAGAAAAGGTTTCAAATATTTCTTTTTGTAATAATTGTACATTCAGAGAGGCATTATCATGTATGTTTTGTAAATGAAATTTGGTTTGTTCCCAATTATAGGCACTATTATTGAAATGAACAGGAGTAACACAAAATTGAGTAGAATTCCAATCACATTTTAGCATTACCTGTTTCTGTACATCTGTCAATTGATCTCCAACCCATTTGATAGCTGTTTTTAGTTCCTGTATTTTCTCTTGAATATCCTCATATGAGCCTGAGTGGCCCATATAGTATGGGCATCTTTAGTCCAATTTTGAATAAAATTATGTGTTTGAATTGAGGTTTGTAAAGCAACACCAGTGACAGCAGCAGTGGTGCAAATAGCTATTAATCCCAAAATGCCAAAAATCAGCCATCCAGTAAATCATTTAGATCACCAGAGCAATTTAGTAAGTAACCAGGAAGCAAGTCCAGCCATGGAACCTTCTTCCCAAGGCCACTGGAGATTCATTGGTAACCACAGATTATGTCGAGATCGAAGAATCAAAAGGGAGTCATTTCTCAAGGAAATAGAGGAGTTAAGACAAGTATATAATTTACAATTTATGCAAGTTACAGAACCTAGAGTCTTATTGAATTGTAAATTTCCCATAGCTATAACAAAAGGAAGTGGAACACAGGCTTGTATAAAATATGATTGATCATAGCAAAAGAAATAATTGCTATGGCGACGACTGGTCCCTGTAAAATGTCAGGTCCAAGTCCCAAGTTCCTTGGTGCTTGCAGCAAGTTTCCAGATGTCTCATTGCTCAGGCGCAATCTGTTTATCAAGGACGATTCAAGGACGAGGGGGAGCCATTCCAGGATCAAGCCGTCCAAGAGGTCCTCTGTCATGGTAATGCTCCATTGTAGTATTAGCAACTTTCTGTGCCACTTGAGTAACATAATCACACATGGTTCTATTAATATCATCTGAGCAGTTAGATAACCATATATTATGGGGTCCCCAAACCACAATTATATGATTAGCCATTAACATTAATTTTCCTGATTTGGCCTGACATTTGTCCCAATAAATAGGAATATATTTAAAGTTCTTATTAGTAAACCTTTGCATAGTGTTCTTTGTTTTTTTCCTTAATTCTTTCCCTAAAGTTTTAGTAGTAAAAACATGGTTCATGGACAAAGAAAGGGCAGTAAATAATCCAAGTAGTGTCTGAAAGTCTTCTTTTGGAGGCAGGATGAAAGCCCAAGTTTGTTGATTCACACCAATATATAATTTTGTTGGACCCATGCATAATGATAGGATTTCATAGCCTAGAGAAATGTTAGTTTTCTTACTTTCTCAGGATGAGAGGGCCCCTCCAAGCTCCAAGGAGGGGGCATATATATTGAGTCATTAGTGGATACTATTGGTCCTATATTTGTCCAGTCTATAACCTACAATAAAATAGTTGGGGGGGGGTGCAGCTTAGGTACATAAGCCCATTAAGTGTGATCAATCAAGTCAGCCTGAGTGGTGGAAGCAAAAGCAAGCAAAGCAAGCATAGCGAAGAAAAATATTTTCAGGATTCCGAGGCATTCCCTGTTGAGAAATCAGCTTGATTAGTAAGGGTTTTTATCTGTCCCCAAGTAGGGAGATCATAAAGTCGGTGACGTCAAGTGCAGCGTTTTTTGGAAATGTTAAAGCTGCCATGGCTTTTATTGGAATTTCTGCTTCCTAGGGTTTTTGTTGTTTTGTCTTTAGTTTGAATGTTGGGGTCCCCCTTAGGTTGAATCTTCTGAAGAGGAAGTCATATGAGTTCATTGGATCCATCTGGAGAAATAGAAGTATACCCCTTTCCCTGTAAGATTAGTTTCTTAGATTTCTATTGATTAGTTAATCTGTCTTGATATCAAATAGTCAAAGGAAGGGAGGTGTCCTTTAATGTCTCAAAATGTCTTTTTCTGCTTTTGTCAAAATATTTCCTTGTGGTAAGTTTAAAAAATTTAAAACAAATAAAGCTATATTAACAATAGTTATAGAAAGAAAGGAAAGTGAAAATGATGAAAACATTCTTAGGAAATATTTCAGTCCAAAAGAAAAAAAAATCATCTAGAAATCTATTTGGGACTGGTATTTGGCTGTGGTTTTGAATTAATGGGTTGATTTTCTCTTCATTCAGTATATACATTTTTCTGATATAAAGAGAAATGGGATTTGGTTGTGTTTTAAGTCGTTTGTGTGATTTGGGGCAAAGGATTAGAAGCAAACACTCAAATATTTTTTCCTAAGTGAAATTATTGAAAAGTTGATGCAGAACAACTTGATAAATGAACTGTTGCTCATATCTAAATATATTTGACCTTGTCCTTGGAAAAGAAATGGAGCCTGGTAGCTGTTGAATCTCTGTTCAGTGTGTCAAGGAAGATGATTATATTTTCAAGACAGACCTGAAAAGAAGGTAAATATTTTGCACTTTTAATATTCTTAGGAACAAATAACTTATTTGGTAAATGGTTTCATTTTTATGTTGTTTTAGTTTTGTACTGTGAAACAGGCAATAAAGTTGATGTTATTTTGTTTTAAGAATCTCACAGATTGGAAACAGAAATAAAGCTATATTAATAATAGTTATAGGCTTAAAGACTATATTGCATTAGAATCTAGTAAAGTCTGTTCTGAATAAGGAAGATAAAAAGTGTTCCTGTGTATATCCTCTTATTTAATTTTTTATTTGCAGTTACAGTGTGTAATGTGTTTGTTTAATTATGTCTTGTGTTTGTGGATTATAGGAATGTTTGTAATCTGTTTAATAGAGGATGAATGTAAAAATTATTTGAATTTGCTTAGAAATATAGGCAGGGCCATTGTCTGTTTTTATAGAATTAGGTGTTCTCATTATTGCAAAGTAAGTTGATAGGTATGTTGTAACATGTGTAGTTTTACCTTGGAGAGGCATAGCCCATATAAAAGAAGAATTTGTATTAATCGAAACATGTAAGAAAGAAGAGGAAGAAAGTTCAGGGTAATGAGTTAAATCCATTTGTCATAAAATTTTCTTTCATTTGTCATAAACCCTTTTTATATTTTTGTATTCATCATTTTATTTGCCATTTCCTATATCCTTTTATTAAAGTATATATCTTACTTTTCTTTAGCAACTATGAAGTGTTAGTATGTATGTTAGTATTTTATAGATTGGTGAATATATTTATTATATTATATTATATATTATAGTATATATATTTATTAATAGTCTAAAATCTCTTTAGTTTTTCTATAAGAAACACATTTTTGTAAGAGGAGGTTAATGTTCAGTAATTAATGTTTTAAAATATTATTTCATTTGGAAATGACCTAGCTATTTAATAAACTTTTATTATTTAGTTTAGTATAACTCCAGAAACTTAAGTTACCCCAATCCTAAGAGATTATTTCAGATTTAATAATAGATTATTCTATTAAAAATATAATTATTTTTAATAGAGTTTATCCAAAAGTTTTCCTCTTCTTTTATATCTATATAAAGTTACCCTTTTGTTGACAAAAAAATGAAAGTATTTAATAGTGTTGATGATTTAAGACATGTCTTAATTAGATTAGCAAACAATTATATTTAAATAAACATTATATTTAATATTGAATATTTTTCAGTTCACGTGAACCTAAATTTAAATACAGTTCATGTTACCCAAAAACAAAGACATACATTGAGACATAGATAAATAGGCATAGTTTTCCACTTGAAATATCTTTTCCATTAAAAAAAATTTTTTTTTTCACCAATTTGTTTATGGCTGGAGTCCCAGATAGAGTGGGTTGTGTATCCCAAGGACATGATAAGAGTTAACTTTAGGTTTTTTCTTAGGCCTGTTTTGTTTCCCAGGCAGAATTGGAGCTCCAAAAAAGTATTTTAAGAAGTTAACCTTTTCTTAACTGCACGTGTAAGAAGAATCAGTTTTGCAATTTCAAGAAAGATTTTATTTTAATCAGTCTTCTCCAGAGTCTAAAGAATATCATGGCCATTCAGTGTCAAAAATATCATTTCTCCTCCTTGTAGTTATAGTATATTATCACTGATATATGCACGAGGGAATTGCTGTCACACTGGATGTAAAGCCTTGGCTACAAAAATTTTGACAAATATTAGGATTGTTAAGCATATTTTGAAGTAATATAGTCTATTGAAATCTTTTATGAGGCCCGATATGATTAGGATAAGAAAGAGAGAAAGTGAATCTCTCCCGGTCTAAAGGGTGTAAAAGTATATTAAAAATGCAATCTTGTAAATCAGTAATAATAATGTGCCAGTTTTGAGGAATGGTAATAGGTGATGGGATCTCTAGTTGTAATGTATCCATAGTTTCATAGATGCATTAACTTTCTAAGGTCTGTTAAGATATACCATTTGTTAGATTTCTTTTTTATCATAAAAATAGGAATGTTCTAAGGAGAGTAAGATTCCTCAATATGTTTTAATTCTAATTGTGTGTCTATAAGTTCTTTAGTAGCCTGAAATTTATCTTTCGTAAGGGGCCACTTCTCTGTCCAAATAGACTCATCATTCTTCCAAGTAATTTTAATAATTGCTTTGTTTGTTAAATGAGCAGTAGCCCTTAGGAAAAATGTGGGATGTATATCTGAGTTTGCCATTGCATAAGTAAGTCCCTTCCTATTAGATTAAAGGGTGCATCTATCACATAAGGTCTTAATGTTGCAGGCTGGCCTTTTAGTCCTTCATATGGGTAGATCTAAACATTTTGATAAATTTCTTGTACTTTGGTTTGAGAAATTCCTGCAATTTGGCGAGAGACTTTTTGTATAGGCCAGGATTTGGGTCATAAGTGTTTGGAAATAATAGTAATATTAGATCCAGTGTCGAGGAGACTAGAAAATCTTTTATCACTAATTTTGATATTTATATTTCATTGAGCATATTCAGATACCAATGTTGTTCATAAGGATTGTTTTTGATCTGTACTGTTGAATCTGCCTGTCCATATATCATTAGAGGAGTTAGTAGAACTGTAAGGCAAGAGAAGTAATTGAGCAATTTTGTCCCCTTTTTTGAATTGCCATAGAATCTGAGATGACATCATAATTTGAATCTCTCCTTTATAGTTTGAATCAATTATTCCAGGGTGAACAGTAATTCCTTTAGAAGCCAAACTAGATTGGCCAAATAAAAGACTGAAGGTTTGTGGGAGCAGGGGTCCAAAAAGTCGTCTAGGTACTCTAGAAGGAACTGCTTGAGGATAAAGGAAAAAATTATTTAGGGCTGGTATATTGACGGCAGCACTGCGGGATGTTGAGGGTTTGAGGAAAAAGATAGAATTTGCCCCTGGTTTTTGTTGTAGGGGACCTGGGGGTCCTGTGTTTGGAGTTTCCTGGAATAGGTTTTCCTTTAGTATCAAATTTAGATTTACAATCGTTGGCCCAATGCATTCCTCTATGGCAACGAGGGGGAATTTTTGGAGGTTTTTTATTAGCCTTCTTAGGGCAGTCCCCTTTTATATGTTTTTATCTCTACATGCAGAGCATCCTTCATTTCCCTTTTTAAAGGTAGTAGCCATTGTTTCAGCTAGCATTTGTATCTTTTGAGTGTCTGATCCTAGATTGTGATAAGCCTTCAAATAATCAATAATAGTCCCAGTCTTACAAATTGCAGCGATAGCTCTCTGACATTCCTGATTTGCATTATCATAAGCAAGTAATTTCTCTAGCTGTTTCTTGGTTTCTTCTCCGATTACAGCATGAGAAATAACCATTTCTAATGTAGCAAAAAATTAGCATAATTTTCATTCAGTTCAGTTCAGTTCAGTTCTGTTCGGTCGCTCAGTCGTGTCTGACTCTTTGAGACTCCCTGAATCACAGCAGGCCAGGCCTCCCTGTCCATCACCAACTCCCGGAATTCATTCAGACTCATGTCCATCGGGTTGGTGATACCATCCAGCCATCTCATCCTCCGTCATCCCCTTCTCCTCCTGCCCCCAATCCCTCCCAATATCAGAGTCTTTTCCAGTGGGTCAACTCTTCACATGAGGTGGCCAAAGTACTGGAGTTTCAGCTTTAGCATCATTCCTTCCAGAGATCATCCAGGACTGATCTCCTTCAGAATGGACTGGTTGGATCTCCTTGCAGTCCAAGGGACTCTCAAGAGTCTTCTCCAGCACCACAGTTCAGAAGCATCAGTTCTTCGGCGCTCAGCTTAGGTTCCAACAAAAGAAAGACGTTTGGAGTTGCGCCTGTTGGCAGAGGAGGAGCATTTGCAGCAGCTGGGCAGGGCTAGTAAGAAAATTTTGAAATCTTTTATGTCATTCTAATTGGGCCTTTTGTAACATTTCATCATCTAATTCATATTCATGCAATAAGTATTCTGTCTGTTGTTTAATATTAAGAGGGCTAGAATTTGCCTTGAAATGGCCAGAAATCAGTTGAAATATTTTTTCCTTGCTTAGTAGCTCATTCAAAATTTTCTTTGACCTGGTGCCAAATTTCTAAATCAAAATTGCATTTATCAGGGAACCAAAGATTACATTTAACCATTGTTTGAAAGCAAGCCTCTATTCATTGGCGCAAAACCAAAAGTCCCTGAGCTTTAAACAAATGGTGAAGTAAAGTAGAGAGATGAGGGGGCTTTCCAGCCGTATAGCCCATGTCTTAGTACTTACCGTCCTCAATAGGCCCCGAGTCCCTCTGTCTGAAATGCCTTATATACCAGTGTCCCTGTTCTGGGGCGCCACTTGTTGGGGTCCTTTAATGGGCCAGGACCTACTGGTCCAGAGGCAACAATAAGAAAGTGAAAGAGAGAAAGAGGCTGATACTCCCTGGTTTACGCAGAGAACCAATAAAGTCCTTGACACAGCACTTCCATCTCTCACGAAGGCACCGGGTGCCCTCTCAAGGGGGAAATGAAGGCAGGGGGAGCCTTCTTGAGAGAGTCTTAGAAGCCCGGGCAGGACAGTGAGCAAGATGGGTTTCTGTGCTCCAGAGAATTAGCCGAGGAGAGAGAAAGAAAGAAAGGAAGGAAGGAAGAAAGAAAGAAAGAAAGGAAGGAAGGAAGGAAGAAAGACAGACAGACAGAAAAGGGGACCCAAACTCTGATGGGCAAAGGTGCTTTATTAGCAGAAATATAGGCTTATATATCTTTCAGTTCAGTTCAGTTCAGTTCAGTTCAGTCACTCAGTCGTGTCTGACTCTTTGCGACCCCATGAATCGCAGCACGCCAGGCCTCCCTGTCCATCACCAACTCCCAGAGTTCACTCAGACTCATGTCCATCGAGTCCGTGATGCCATCCAGCCATCTCACCCGCTGTCGTGCCCCTTTCTTCCTGCCCCCAATCCCTCCCAATATTAGAGTCTTTTCCAATGAGTAAACTCTTCGCATGAGGTGGCCAAAGTATTGGAGTTTCAGCTTCAGCATCATTCCTTCCAAAGAACACCCAGGACTGATCTCCTTCAGAATGGACTGGTTGGATCTCCTTGCAGACCAAGGGACTCTCAAGAGTCTTCTCCAACACCACAGTTCAAAAGCATCAATTCTTCAGCGCTCAACTTCCTTCACAGTCCAATTCTCATATCCACACATGACCACTGGAAAAACCATAGCCTTGACTAGATGGACCTTTGTTGGCAAAGTAATATCTCTGCTTTTGAATATGTTATCTAGGTTGGTCATAACTTTTCTTCCAAGGAGTAAGTGTCTTTTAATTTCATGGCTGCAGTCACCATCTGCAGTGATTTTGGAGCCCCACAAAATAAAGTCTGACACTGTTTCCTCATTTATTTCCCATGAAGTGATGGGACCAGATGCCATGATCTTCGTTTTCTGAATGTTGAGCTTTAGGCCAACTTTTTCACTGTCCTCTTTCACTTTCATCAAGAGGCTTTCTAGTTCCTCTTCACTTTCTGCCATAAGGGTGGTGTCATCTGCATGTCTGAGGTTATCCATATTTCTCCTGGCAATCTTGATTCCAGCCTGTGTTTCTTCCAGTCCAGCGTTTCTCATGATGTACTCTGCATATAAATAAGTTAAATAAGCAGGGTGACAATATACAGCCTTGATGTACTCCTTTTCCTATTTGGAACCAGTCTGTTGTTCCATGTCCAGTTCTAACTGTTGCTTCCTGACCAGCATATAGGTTTCTCAAGAGGCGGGTTAGGTGATCTGGTATTCCCATCTCTTTCAGAATTTCCCACAGTTTATTGTGATCCACACAGTCAAAGGCTTTGGCATAGTCAATATATCTTTAGTAAGATGATTACACAGGATGAAATTTTATCAATAGCCACAATATGGATAGTCTAATACATACAAGGTCTCTGATGCTGAAAAGAGTCACTGCATGTCTCATCCCATGACCTCAGTATTGAGAAATGCATGCAGCTTTACTCATTCTTGGAATAGGAACTGATTATGAACAGAGAATCCTTGAGAAATAGAGCACAGCATGCAGGAATCCTCCTGTTAAATGTTCCCTGACACATACACAGATTCTTTTTTGGGTTTCCTTACCATTTAGGTCACCACAGAGCACTGAGTAGAATTCCCTGTGCTATACAGTATGTATATATAGTTAATATACTCTATATAGACAGTTACATACATGTGTGTATATATATTATATATGCCTATATAGTGTATATGTCAATCCCAATTTACCAATTCACCACACCCCACATCCCCTTTTGGTATCTGTAAGTTTGTTCTCTACATCTGTGTCTCTGTGTATGTTTTGAAAGTTCATCTATACCGTTATTCTAGATTTCACATAGTGTGATATTATATGATACTTGTTTTTCTCTTTCAGACTTACTTCACTCTGATGACAGTCTCTAGATCCATCCACAGGTCTGCAAATGGCACTATTTTGTTTCTTTTTATGGCTGAGTAATATAAAAAATCAGCAAGGGATTATTCTCCGAGATATACAACCCCTGGATTTTTTGACTGAAAGCTCATTAATATTCACTCATTGTCCTTCAGGAATAATCACCATACAGATTACTAGCATCAATGGGTAGAAATAACAAAATTTTGGTTCAGTAAAGGAAGTGTGTGAGTGCATGCTCAGTTGTGACTGACTCTTTGTGACCCCATGAACTGTAGCCCACCAGGCTCCTCTGTCCATGGGACTTTCCAGGCAACGGTACTGGAGTGGGTTGCCATTTCTTTTTCCAGGGGATCTTCCTAACCCAGGAATTGAACCCAAATCTCTTGTGTACCCTTCACTGGCAGGTGGGTTCTTTACTGCTGCGCCACTTGGGAAGCCCCAATAAAGGAAGAAAGTCTCAGAATTCAGAGCTATTAAAAAATCAAATAGTCACATTCATACACAATCAAATTGAGGAATATTCTACAAAACTCCTGGTCATGGCTTTTCAAAAATATCAATGTCAGGAAAGAAGAAAAAGTAATAAGCAGAGAATTTGTTTGTTAAATGAAATTACATCAACTGGATTAACGACAGGCTAGATTAAAGGAAATACAATGCAAAATATTTTGTCAAATTCTGATTTGATCAAAAAAAAGCTACAGAGAACATTATTATGAAAATTGGAGAAACAAGTATAGAAATACAGTTCACATTAATAACAGAAATGAATCCATGTTACATTTCCTAGTGGAGAGTACATTGATTCCCCAAAGTCATAGGAGGGAGGTGGGTTAAGGCAGAAAGAGTAAAATAAGTATTGTATATTAATACATATATGTGAAATCTAGAAAAATGGTACAGATGAATCTATTTGCAGGGCAGGAATAGAGATGCAGAGGTACAGAATGGATGCACAGACACGGGGTTGGGGGGTATGAATTGGGAGATTGGGATTGATATATATACACTACCATGGGTAAAATAGACAGCTAGTGGAAACCTGCTGTATAGCACAGGGAGCTCAGTGATGATCTAGAGAGGTGGGATGAGGCGGGGAGGGCTAAGAGGAACATACATGTGTACACATAGCTGATTCACTTTTCTGTACAGCAGAAACTAACACAACATTGTAAAGCAACTATACCCCTCACCTCAAAAAATCTCAGCAGTTTGGCTCCAGAGCATCTTAAAATTTTCCCATCATAAAGGTGTTTAAACTTTAAGACTATCAATCACTGGAATTAAAATTATCAATTCAACTAACCTACCCAGGGAAAGCTTTGCTACACACTACCCAGTTGTAGTGACCTCATTTTGTAATGAATGTGAAGAAAGGAGTCTGCTTCATAGGCAGGGACAAATATGTATCAAGGATTTATTATGTGCCAGGCATTAAGCCATGCACTTCCACACATCATCTCCTTTAATCTCTCAGTAGAGAATTAAAAGGAATGGCAAACATATCCTATTAGGCAATAAATTAGTGTGCTACAACCTAGAAAAGAAAATGGCTGCTCATTGCAAAAGGGAAGGACTTCACAATGCCCAAAGGAGACAAGTCCCCTCACTCCCTGTGCACACTCTCTACAATACTCAGTCAGCTGTCAACCACGGTTCAGCAGCCTCACAGCTTCACTCATGGGCTTCCCTCTTGGGTTGTCTCAGTGGACTTGTCATCTGAAGACGGTGTATCTTCCCTTTACCTCAGGCCTGTGGCTTGTCTCCAGACTACCTTACAAGCCTTAGACCACTGGCACTGAGCTCTGAATCTGCCCCCCACCAGCCATAGCGCTGAGTAGCTGGATGTCCTGATCCCAGTAGCTGCTCCACCTACACTTATTGAAAGAAATTGCAGTTAGAGGAAGTGAAAGGAGCTGTCAGTGAAGAGGGATTCCCAGGGAAGCACCTCACACAATTACCTCAGCTCTAATTGCTTAATTGGAGCAATGGTATTAAATAACTTAATTAAGCTATTCAAGTAGACTCCAGGAGGCACTGTAGCATCTTTCCTTGCTGCAAAGCTAAAATAATTTTTCATAACTTCATTGATAACATGTTCCTCAACTCAAGAGCTGCTTCGGTACAGCTCTGCATCGAAATGAAACTCCTGAATTCTACCAGGGGTGCACCTAGGCCTGTTGATTCTGCAGCTTAATTTTTCCAAAGGTGTGTGGAGCGTCCTGAGGATATTGTTATGCTTTTTTATTCTGTGAGCTAGATCTGGACTAGTCCCTCCCTCTTCCCCTTGCTCTTACATTTCCTAGAGGCCCTTTAGCTGCAACCAACAATAGGTGGGGCTTCCCAGGTGATACTAGTGGTAAATAAGCTGCCTGCCAATGCAGGAGACATAATAGATGCAGGTTTAATCCCTAGGAAGATCCCCTTGAGGAAGACATGGCAACACACTCCAGTATTCTTGCCTAGAGAATCCCATGGACAGAGGAACCTGGTGGGTTACAGTCCATGGGGTCACAAAGAGTTGGACACAACCAAAGCAACTTAGCATGCATACAACAAAAGGTTAGCCAGTGTGCAATTTCGGGGCAGAGGGAGCTGAAGACTGTTAGATTTGAATCATGTGTAATTTTTCTCAAGCACTACAATTAAACCTACTTATAAAAATATGTTGATAATTTGATGTCATTAACACTGACATGTCACAACATACATACAAAAACACATAATGTCATAACATCTTCCATAGTCATCAAAGGCTTAATTGTTATTCCACACGGGGACTTGGACTTACTGACACTGAGTTTTCTTTATTTATTTTAGCCTTTGACTTTTGTAATATTTCTTTTCCTAGGAATTATAAGTGAAGGCAGGTAGGATTGTGATATACTAGAACAGGTTGTTTCATGTCCCGTATGTCATGGAGCTTGGCAATGTTTGATCTGAAATCAAAAGGGGAAGAGGAAACAACTGGGGGATGGGGTAGATTGGAAGGGACAAGAACAGCATTTCAGGGAATATGAACAATGTAAATTGTGGTCCCGAGGCACTTCCTTCAAGACGTCAATTGATTAGATGCAGGAATCTCCAGAGTCATTCAAAATACAAAGGAAATAAAACATAAATTACAATATCCAGGACATGGAAGGAACCTAAATGTCCATCAGCAGATGAATGGATAAAGAAGCTATACATACATATATATACATATATATATATACACACACACTTTCAGAAAACAAAGATCATGGCATCTGGTCCCATCACTTCATGGGAAATAGATAGGGAAAAAGTGGAAACAGTGTCAGACTTTATTTTGGGGGGCTCCAAAATCACTGCAGATGGTGACTGCAGCCATGAAATTAAAAGATGCTTACTCCTTGGAAGGAAAGTTATGACCAACCTAGATAGTATATTGAAAAGCAGAGACATAACTTTGCCAACAAGAGTCCATCTAGTCAAGGATATGGTTTTTCCAGTGGTCATGTATGGATGTGAGAGTTGTACTGTGAAGAAAGCTGAGCATCGAAGAATTGATGCTTTTGAACTGTGGTGTTGGAGAAGACTCTTGAGAGTCCCTTGGACTGCAAGGAGATCCAACCAGTCCATTCTGAAGGAGATCAGCCCTGGGTGTTCTTTGGAAGGAATGATGCTAAAGCTGAAACTCCAGTACTTTGGCCACATCATGCGAAGAGTTGACTTATTGGAAAAGACTCTGCTGCTGGGAGGGATTGTGGGCAGGAGGAGAAGGGGACGACAGAGGATGAGATGGCTGGATGGCATCACCGACTCGATGGACGTGAGTTTGAGTGAACTCCGGGAGTTGGTGATGGACAGGGAGGCCTGGCATGCTGCAGTTCATGGGGTCACAAAGAGTCGGACACAACTGAGCAACTGAACTGACTGAACTGACTGAGACACACATAATGGAATATACTACTCAGCCATAAAAAGGAAAACATTTGAGTGAGTTCTAATGAGGTGGATGAACCTAGAGCCTATTATACAGAGTGAAGTAAATCAAAAAGAGAAAAACAAATATCATATATTAATGCATATATGTGGAATCTAGAAAGATGGTACTGATGAGTGGAGAGCAGAGCAGCAGTGGAGAAGCAAACATAGAGAATGACTTATGGACATGGGTTGAGCGGAGGAAGGAGAGGGTAAGATGAATGGAGAAAGTAGCATGGAAGCATATACACTACCATATGTAAAACAGTCAGTGAAAATTTTCTGTACGACTCAGGGAACCCAAATTAGGTCTCTATAACAACCTAGAGGGTTGGGAAAGAGTGGAAGGTGGGAGGGAGGTTGAAGAAGGAGGAGACATATGTATGACTAATTCATGTTGAAGTGAAAGTCAAAGTCACTCAGTCATGTCCAACTTTTTGCAATCCCGTGGATTATACAGTCCATGAATTCTCCAGGCCAGAACACTGGAGTGGGTAGCTGTTCCCTTCTCCAGGGGATCTTCCCAACCCAGGGATCTAACCCAAGTCTTCCATATTGTCAGCAGCTTCTTTACCAGCTGAGCCACCAGGGAAGCCCAAGAATACTAGAGTGGGTAGCCTCTCCCTTCTCCAGCAGATCTTCCTGACCCAGGAATTGAATGGGGTCTCCTGCATTGCAGGCAGATTCTTTATCCACTGAGCTACTAGGGAAGCCCAATTCATGTTGATGTATGGCAGAAATGAAACCAGTATTGTAAAGTAATTATCTTTCAATTTAAAATAAATTTAAAAATAAAAAAAAGAAAGGAATGATATTGGGTCATTTGTAGAGACATGGATGGACCTAGAATCTGTTATACAAAGTGAAGTCAGAATGAGAAAAACAAATATGGTATATTAACACATATGTGGAATCTAGAAAAATGGTACAGATGAACCTATTTGCAGGAGAGGAATAGAAACACAGACATAGAGAATGGATGGGAGGTGGGAGTGGGGGGAGACTGACATATGTGCATTGCCATATGTAAAACAGATAGCTACTGGTAACCTGCTGCATAGCACAGGGAGCTCAGCTTGGTGCTCTGTGGTGACCTAGATGGGTGGAATAAGTGGGGAGAGGGAGGTCCAACAAGGAGGGGATATATACATATATACATATAGCTGATTCATTTTGTTGTGCAGCAGAAATTAACACAACATTGTAAAACAACTGTACCCCAATTTAAAATATATATAATATTACATTATATATATATAATTGTTTCATGTTAAAGTCACAGCTGAGCTCAACAGAAAAGGACATCTTCATATGCAAGAAATGAAGAAGGAACACATAATTATTAAAGTATGCAGTTTTTTAAACCACACAGTCCTTGGAAGAATCTAGACCTGATATATATCTTAAGGGATAGCAAGCTCATACCTTTGTGAGAAAGGAATTTAAGCCACAGGCCTCACATATGTCAAAGAATAGGATGGGCATTCTCTTAGCACTGATTTTCCAAGAAGGCTGACTAGCTCAAAAACATTACCTGAAAATCTCCTCCAACATGACCAGGATTGCACGAAGAAGTGAGCTGACTTTCTCAGGCTCTCAGAGACAGAGATTTCAACAGCCACTCCTACATACAGAGAGATTTTGAATGTTGAGTCTACACCAATACAGAACCAACCACCTTTCCATTACCAGAGCAATATGGTAATCTGGAGCTCAGATCCTAGTGTCAAAGTTAGTTTGGAAGCAGTAGACTCAGTAGGAGTTGAGCAAGAACAACGGTGAACCTTGTTATCAAGAGGACTCTCTAACCCAGGGCATGGACAGAATTCTCTCTAAAGATAACTCTTTCAGAAGATGAATTTATAGACATAAATTAACAGATGCATGAGGAAATTCAAAGCAAAAAGAGAATGTCCAAAGACTCCAAAATAGAAGAATTAATAATGAGTATCATTATTGTATATTAATTTACAAAAGAGAAAAGAAAATGTAAGTATAACTTTTTTAAAGGAACAGAACAAACAAGAACAGGTTGACTTAAAAATGAATCAACTAGAAGCTTCTAAGTGTGAAAGATACAGTAGACAAAATAGAAAGACTCATTAAACTTGTTAAATAATAGACTAGATTCAGACGAGGAAATAATTCATGAATTGCAATATGGATCTGGGGAAATCACCAAGAAAAGAGTAAATATAGAAAAAGAAGTGAAAAATAAGGAACAGAAGTTAGGAATATGGCAGGTAGAATGAAAAGTTCTAATCTAAGTTTAATGGAGGCTCTAGAATAAGGAATAAAAAGACTTGGAAAGAGGAACATTTGAGATAACAGTGGAGAGTTTTCCAGATTTATAAAAAGGTATGAGACGTCAGATTAAAATACACAGAACCAAACAAGATAAATAAAAACAAAGGCTTATTTACTGCCAAACCACCAAGATTAAACAGAAAATCTTGGAAGCTCCCAAAGAGAAAAGATAGGTTGCCTGAAAAGGTGCAACAATAAGACAGAATGCTTCTCACCAACAATTATATATGCTTGAGACAATGACTGAATATCTTAAGAATGATAAAGGAAGGGACTTCTCTGGTGGTCCAGTGGTTAAGAATCTGTCTTCCAATGCAGGGGACATGAGTTCAATCCTTGGTGGAAGAACTAAGATCCCACATGCTTAGGGGCAACTAAACCCATGTGCCATAACTACTGACCCCTCACAAAGCTGCTGCTGCTGCTAAGTCGCTTCAGTCGCGTCCGACTCTGTGTGACCCCATAGACGGCAGCCCACCAGGCTCCCCCGTCCCTGGGATTCTCCAGGCAAGAACACTGGAGTGGGTTGCCATTTCCTTCTCCAATGCAGGAAAGTGAAAAGTGAAGACGCTTGGTCGTGTCCGACTCGTAGTGACCCCATGGACTGCAGCTAGAGAAGCCCATACACCACTATCAAGATCCCATGTGCCACAATTATGACCTGATGCAGTCAGATAAATAATTAATTTTTAAAAGATGAAGGAAAATAATTTTCAGTCTAGAATTCTATATCTGGCTTAGTTATACTCTAGGAATTTAGAGGAGATAAAAGCATTTTTCAAACATACAAAGACAAGCAGATAACTTTCCTGAGACCTCATTGGAAAAGACTACCAAAGGATACACTCCCCCAAAATGGAAATGAGTAGGCTACACAAAGCCAAGGTGGAAGGAAGGAAAGAGGGTAGGAAGGGAGAGAGAGGGGCAGGGAGGAAAAGAAGGGAGTTATAAGTTATTAGGAAATATCATTTAAAACAAAATCTTCTCCCAACCCAGAAAATCTCTCCACAGAGATAGGAAAGAAAGAAAAAAATTTTTTCAATTATCAAACAATCATTAAACAAGAGTATAATACTCATCACAGGCAAATTGTTAGAGATTGCAAAGACAGAAGAAAATCTCACTTTTTTGTTTACCTAAGTAGATACAACCCATTATATTCACTTTTCAAGATGAAATTGTTAAGCTTACTTTGCCTTCATAATTAGAAAGGGGGTTTGCCATTTGGAGCTAGAGGACACCTGGAGTTAGGCACATTTTCTCCCAGGTTATTAGCAGCTGTGTTCCAGAGGCATTTTTATCTTTGAAGGTCTTTCTGTGACTCCAAAATCATATCTTGAAGTGATTAGCTTCTCCTCTTGCTCAAAAAGCAATTCACGCTTAAATGTTCAAATTTGTATGTTCAACTCAGACATTCAAAGCATTTTAGATTAGTAGTCAGAAGATTATCTTCTTTGTCCTGACTGTGCAATTAATGAGCTGTGAGAACTCGAGCAAGTCATTTCATCTCTCCGGCCTGAATGCAAAATAAGGGTGCGAGGCTGAATAATTCCCGGTCCCTCAGCTCTTAGTCTGTATGCTTCTGTTTAGGACACAGTTCAAAATCAGCTGTGTGTGATGGACTCTTATTCCTGTTCCTGAAGAGCCTTAGAGTAGTTCCATCCTGGAGAACAGAGCTCCTTTCAGTCCAAATGCAAATAATACACATGAGAGTAAGACTCAATGAGCAGCTGCCATCTATTCAGCCCGTGGGTAGTGGCAAAGCATTGAGAAGGCAAAAGCATTGACTTTGGTTTGATTCCAGAATAAGACTTTGATGTTTACATAGAAAAAAAAAATCATTAGTGCACCAAACCCTAAAAGTTAGTGTCTTAAAACAACAATCACTTTATTTGCCTGAAATTCTGTGAGTCTACATTTGACCTAGATTCAGCTAGAAGTTTCATCTGCTGGTCTTGGCTAAAGTCACTCTCACAGCTACAGTCATCTGAGAGCTCACTGAGCTGGACTGGTCTAAGACAGCATGAGTCTAATATCTGAAAGTTGGTATTGTTGGTCAGGGGATCTGCGTGTCCCCAGCAGGTTGAGCAGAGCTTATTCATAAAAAACAACAACAACAACAAAACCTTTTTATTTGGCTGAGATGGGTGTTAGTTGGGGCACACAGGATCTCCGATCTTTGTTGAGGCATGTAGGATCTTTAGTTGCAGCACAGGAACTTAGTTGCAGCATGTGGGAGCTAGAGATCCAACCAGGGATTGAACTCAAGACCCCTGCATTGGGAGCTCAGAGTCTTAGCCACTGGACCACCGAGTCCCTAGAAGACTTCCCTGGGGGTACAGTGGATAGGAATCCTCCTGCCAATCCAGGGAATGGGGATTTGATCCCTGGTCCAGGAATATTCCACATGCCACAGTACAAATAAGCCCACACGCCATAACTACTGAACCCACACTATAGAGTCCACAAGCCACAACCATTGAACCTGAGTGCTGTAACTACCAAAGTCCACTTCTGCCTAGAGCCTGTGCTCCACAACAGAAGCCACCACAGTGAGAAGCCCACACACTGCAGCAAAGAGTAACCCTTCTCACCACTACTAGAGAAAGCCCTCGCACAGCAACCAAGTCCCAGTGCTGCCAAAAATAAGGAGAGAAAGGGGAAAAAAGGAAGTCCCTAGAGCTTCCTCATTTGACAGCAACATTCCTAGAGGGTGAGAGCTCCTGGTCAGGACCTCTTGAGGCATAGTCTTGATTTTCTAATGTCGCACATTATTCCCCTGCCTTCTATGCCTCAAGCAAGACTCAAAGCCAACCAGATTCAAGAGGGAAGAGAAGTAGACTTATATAAAAATGAATTTTCCTTACTGTTCAAACTGTTGAAGGCTCAAGAAGTACATCTGCCAGGATAGTTCGCTCTAGCTACCTTTTATTTCTGATGAAAAGTTACTGGTAAGACTTAAACAACCACTTGCTTTGGTTAAGCAGTGGGAGCAGGGTGGGAAGGTAATCTGAATTCAGAAATACTATTCCTTTAGAAGTTTCTTTTAGAAGTTTCATTTTATATTGGCATATGGAAATGGCAACCCACTCCAGTATTCTTGCCTGGAAAGTCCCATGCATGGTGGAACCTGGTAGGCTACAGTTCATGGAGTCGCAAAGAGTCGGACACGACTGAGCAACTTCACATAGTTGATTTACAATGTTGTGTTAGTTTCAGGTGTACAAAAAAGTGATTCAGTTATACATATATCTATTCTTTTTCAGATTCTTTTCCCATATATGTTATTACAGAGCACTGAGTAGAGGTCCCTGTGCAATAAAGTAGGTCTTTATTGACTATTTTATAAACATTAGTATGTATATGTTAATGGTCCAAAGGTTGTGGGTTGTTGTTAAACTATTCCTTTTGAATGAAATGTCTTTCCCCTTTCTTCTGCTCAGCTCAATGTTTCCTTCTCTGAATCCACACCCTATCCCACCAAGTAGTTGGTCATCCATCTTCCAGGCTCTTCATTGCCCTCTGCATGGCTCCATTACACACACCTACTGTACTATCGGTCTACGTGGTCATCTCTTCCAGGACTTTGAGCTTTCTAAGAACAGATAGTTTTTTAATTTATCTGTACAACTCAAGGCAGATAATAAATGTTTGATCAATGATTTACAAAATGATTGAAAGAAGAAATGAACAGATAAGTTAAAGAGCAACAGGTAACCTTCATTAAACTTCTGAAGACCCCAGCATGAGCTGACCTCTACTTCTCATCTCAAATCCACAGAACCCATTTCTTTTTGTTTCTGCTTCCTTCATATTTTCTTCCTCTACACACCTGAAGCAAATTTCTAAATCTATAATCATTTTTTATGTTACCCTCAAAGCAAAAGATGACTTGCTATGAAAAGAAAAATCCCTGTTCTTGACTTTGATTTTTTTTTTTTAACCAAGGGATTACGTTTCACCCTTAAATGCCTAAATTATCTCCTATATTGACAACAGTTGTTGGGTTTACTTCGCCAGAAATGGGGCATAATTTCACTGGAATCCAGAAAGCATTCTGGAAAGACTGGTTTTGTGTGTTTGCTCAGTCATGTCTAAGTCTTTGGGACCCTCTGGACTATAGCCCAGTAGGCTCCTCAGTCCATGGGATTTCCCAGGCAAGAATACTAGAATGAGTTATCATTTCTTGCTCTGGGGGATCTTCCTGACCCAGGGATAGAATCTGAATTTCCTGTGTATCCTGGATTGTAGGCATATTCTTTATGAGCTATTGGGGAAGCCGCCAGAGATTGGTTTTAATCAGATACAAAATCACATCTAGGGAGGACTGTGTTTGTGTGCATGCATGCTAAGTTGCTTCAATCACGTCTGACTCTTTGCAACCCTACAGACAGAGGAATGTGCTTAGTAAACCTTTGAAATTTGCTAATTCATGGTTCTACTACTGTCAGGGAATGTTTAACAGGAGGATTCCTACGTGCTGTTTCTCACAAACCCTTTGTTTCTTTTTAAGCACAACAGCACCGCTGCTCCTAGGAACTGAGGTCATTGTATGAGACAGCCTTGAGTCTCCTTTAGTAAACATTCTCTTTAAGACAAAACTGCTTAGTCTTGATCCCCTTTCTTGAGATATGGATTGTCTCCTGACCTTGTGACCATTATTAATCCCTTGTTCCCTTGGTAACAGTTGCTGTACATTTGGTTTTCTGATCTTTATCATTGTTGAAAGAAACTTCTTGTACCACAGCGTTTATATACTCACAGAGAAATCATTAAAGCACCTTTGCTCCATCAGAGCTTGGGTCCCCATGTCTTTCTTTCTTTCTCTCCTTGGCTGATTCTCTGGAGCACAGAGACCCGTCTTGCTCACTCTCCTGCCCACGCTTCTAAGACTCTCTCCAGAAGGCGCCCTGTGCCTTCACCCACCTCGAGAGGATGCCCGATGCCTTCATGAGAGAGGCAAGTCCTGTGTCAAGGACTTTATTGGTTCTCTGCATAAACCAGGGAATATTGGCCTCTCTCTCTCTTTCACTTTCTTATTGTCGCCTCCAGACTGCCAGGTCCCAGTCCATTAAAGAACCCCAACATATTACCATGGCTACAGCTGCGCTAGGGACAAAGGAACTGGGGAACTCAAGTCAGTCTCTCAGGGTGGCAGCTTCAAGGCATAGAACCTAGGTGGCCAATCCCTAGTTTAGTCATAGACTTACTAGTGAATGTGTCACCATAACTGGGTAATATAGGACCCCAGTCAAAACAACCCAAAACACAGTAAGTCTCCAGTGATATGATTTTGTTTAATAAAATGGAAGCATTAGGAGATAACATCTTTGTTATTTTAACAAAGAAAGTTTCTAAATTTCTTGAGGGCAGACCTTACTCCACCGTTCTTTATGTCATCATCATCAACCATGACTGGCAGACAGCATAAATTAGATACCTCATTGATACTTGTAGTTGAGATAGTAGTATATGAGTCAGAAACTATTTGGGACATAAGTCCAATAGATGAAGCTAATTAAATCATAAAACTTGGACTGGAATTTGTTGGGTGCCTTAAGAGCTTCAGTTCAGTTTAGTTCAGTTCAGTCGCTCAGTTGTGTCCAACTCTTTGCAACCCCATGGATTGCAGCACACCAGGCCTCCCCGTCCATCACCAACTTCCAGAGCTTGCTCAAACTCATGTCCATTGAGTTGGTGATGCCATCCAACCATCTCAACCTCTGTTGTCCCCTTTTCCTCCTGCTTTCAATCCTTCCCAGCATCAGGGTCTTTTCCAGTGAGTCAGTTCTTCACATCAGGTGGCCAGAGTATTGGAGTTTCATCTTCAGCATCAGTCTTTCCAATGAATATTTAGGAATGATTTCCTTTAGGATGGACTGATTGGATCTCCTTGCTGTCCAAGAGACTCTCAAGGGTCTTCTCCAACACCACATGTCAAAAGCATCAATTCTTCAGCACTCAACTTTCTTTATAGTCCAACCCTCACATCCATACATGACTACTGGAAAAACCATAGTTTGACTAGATGGATCTTTGTTGGCAAGTAATCTCTCTGCTTTTTAATATGCTGTCTAGGTTAGTCATCAATTAATTCACACAAAAATGAAAAGCAGTGAAGAAAACAGAAAAAAAAAACACATGAAAACAAATGATAGAAAACAGCACACTTTGAGAGGAGTCCTCACCAGACTTGATCTTTCTAGCACAGTAAACAAACATGCCAGGAATTAGAATAGTGGTAGTGGTTCTCAAAGTTGACTAATTGTCTGAATTGTGTGCTCAGTCACATCTGACTCTTTGAAACCCCATGGACTGTAGCCCACCAGGCTTCTCTGTCCAGGGAATTTTCCAAGCAAGAATACTGAAGCAGGTTGTCATTTCCTGCTCCAGGGATCTTCTTGACCCAGGGGTTGCCCCCTCGTCTTGTGCCTCCTGCATTGCCCTGTGGATTCGACCACTAGAGACATCTGTGAAGCCCTAGTTACCTGGGATTTTTTTTTTTTTAATGTATAGATTCCCATTCCTGTTTCAGACCCACTGACTGATCTCCTGGAGACCATGCAGGTATCTGTATATTTCAACCTCCCCAGGTAATTCTTTTATCAACCACTCCTAGCAACATTGCTTTAGACCAGTGATTTTTTTTTAAAAAAGACAAACTTGAAGGTGTACTATTATGGGCTCAGTTGTATTCTCCCAAATTCATATGTTGAAGTCTTAACCCCAGTACTTCACAATGTGACTGTATTTGAAGATAAGGTCTTAAAAGAAGCAATTAAGTTAAAATGAGGTCATTTGGTTGGATCCTAGTACAATACAACTGGTGTCCTTATAAGAAGAGAGAATTAGGACACAGAGAGGTATAGAGGGAAGACCACCTGAAAACAGGGAGAAGAAAGCTATCTCTGAGCCAAAGAAAAAGACCTCAAAAGAAACAACCTTGCTGGCATCTCAATCATAGACTTATACCTTCCCAGAACTGTGAAAAAATAAATTTCTCTTGGTTAAGCCACCTAGTCTATGATACTTTGTTATGGCAGCCCTGGCAACTAATACATGTATCTTCCCCTGCTAATTTGCGAACTGGCAAATCTGAACAGCAAGAAGATACTGTAAAGGGTATTTTGTGTGCAAAAGAGATATTATATTTGAAGTGGATGAACCTATAGCCTGTTATACAGTGTGAAGTAAGTGAGAAAGAGAAAAACAAATATTGTATGCATGCTAAGTAGTTTCAACCGTGTCCGACTCTTTGCTACTCCATGGACTTTGCCCAGCAGGCTCCTCTGTCCATGGGATCCTCCAGGTAAGAATATTGGAGTGGGTTGCCACACCTACCTGCAGGGGATATTCCCAACACAGGGATGGAACCTGCATCTTCTGCCACTCCTACATTGCAGGCAGATTCTTTACCACTGAGCCACAAGGTAAGCCCAGATATTGTATATTAATGCATATATATGGAATCTATAAAAATGGTATTGATGAACCTATTTGCAGGGAAGGAATGGATATGTAGATGTAGAGAATGGACTTGTGGACACAGCAGGGGAGGGAGAGAGTGGGACAAGTGGAGAAAGTAGCATTGAAATACATACTCTATCGTGTGTAAAGTGGATGGCTGGTGAGAGGTTGCTGTACAACACAGGGAGCCCAGTCTGGAGCTCTGTGATGACCTAGAGGGGTAGGATGGGAGAGGGGAGGAAGGCTCAAGAGGGAGGGGATATATGTGTAATTATGGCTGATTTGCATTGTTGTTCAATAGAAACCAGCACAACACTGTAAAAATTTTAAATTTTTTTTTAAAATTTAAGGAAACAGTAGTCCTACTCAAATAGTGACTGATTGTTAAGCTTTAGTATTGTTTCAGACTTCAGCACAGAGAGAAGTTGCTGTGGGAGAAGGGGAAGAGTGTAGGAGAGAAATGAGTTCAAATAGAAAAGAAATAATGAAGAGCTGGTAAATGGGAGAAAGGAGGGACATTCCAGAATATAAAAACCATACCCCTGATGAATGCACTCTATCACAATGACATTATTAGGAAACAGCCACCCCAGGAGGGAAACAACAAAACACGTGCCCACAAAAACCTTGAAAGTACATAAAGAGAACAAAGAGCTTTGCTTGCTCACCACTCAGTACTATTAAGGATTAAGTCATAACCTGCTGCAGTCACGGAACAACAGGGAACCCTGAAAGGAAATTAAGATGTTAATAGGATGTTATGTACTTTGGACAAGCAGCCTCCTTTGATAGTTAGATTAATATCTCAGGAATAATTTTAATTATTTTTTAATTATTTAATTATAATTATTCTATGCATGGGAAGAGTCTTCCCAAAAGCCCTAAAATCATTACCTTGAGAGGTGTGTTCTGTGTGACTAGCAGTGATTTTTTACTGAGATGAAAGCTTTACTGTACATATGTGTGTGTGTGTGACTGTACATATTCCCCAGCCAAAAATCACATATATACTGGCTTCTCCATCTCCCTCTTTGGAATAGCTCCTCAGAGTTACAGAGCTGCTGCCTCCCAGACCATAGTTCTCAATAAGGTCCTTGAATAAATTTAAACCCTCAGCTCTCGATGTTGTGCATTTTTCTTTCAGTCGACAAAAGTTCATAATGATTTTTGCCTCTGAGTCTTTCCTGATCAGAGAGAAAGTTAATTTCCTTCATTCATTTAGTCAAAGACCATTTAGCCGACTTACTACATGTTAAAAACTCAGGTGTAGTCTTGCTATGTGATGATTCACACAGGAGCTGTGCCATTTAAGAATGCCAGTCTATAAGGAAAGAGTTCTAGGCCTTCTTCAAGGCCCAATCAGATGAAGACACTTTCCTTAGGGGATTTTAAATTCTACAGCCATTGATCTCTCTGTAGAGCTCCCAGGTTTCCAGGCTGGGGACCCACAGGTAATTCCTGTCCTAGCAACCCAAGAAGCACATGTATTTTCAATCACTGTGGCCCCAGTGGGTTGTGGTCAAGAACTATATGTCTCTGACATCCTGACTCTGGCACAGAGCCAGGCACAAAGTAGGTGCTCAATAAATATTGAATAAATTAATTAATGACTCAATCACATCTATCAATATGAGAAGCCCTCCTAGTGAGTCTAGTACACATTCCCCATCCCTTGCACCCCAGATCCTTTCCAGAAGCAATTTTCTTTATCAGATTTCCTAAGAAGAGGTCATATAAGATATTGTTTGGGAAATATAATTAAAAAGTAAAATTTCCTTCCAATCTAGAAAACCTTTACACTAAGGTAAAAGAGAAAGAAAACAATCTTATTACTGGATAAAACCAGGAGGTGATACCACAGGCAATTCTCTAAAGGGACTGACTGCAAAGACAGAGGCAAGTCTTTTATATAACTCAGTGGATACAATCCCCTGGATTTATGTGTTCAGGATAAAATTGGTAATTTTATCATATGTTTAGAGCTGGAGGTCAGATTTGCCATTTGGAGTCAAAGGGACAGCTGAAATTAGGCCCATCTTCTCCCAGGAAGCTGGATGTAGGGCCTTACCTTCTTTGATGGTTATATTTCAAAGAGATGTGAGTTCAGGTCCATAAGAGAACACACCTGAACTAAGCTGGCAAGAGGTTCATTTAGCATTTGAACTTATTAGCAAGGCAGCTCAGTTCTCCTGGAAGCCTCAGGAATGGCCTATCTACCAATATACAAGCACCCTGGAGCAGCCCCAGGGACCACAAGTGTTCTGTTAACCAGGTTTCCTAGTCATGGCGCTGTGTCGGGAGCCGCATTAGGCATTACTGACAAAATGGAAGCACTGCCCCAACCCCCTCTCCTCATCCCTCAGGCACAGTCCCAGGATGAAGGGGTTAGCTCTTGTGATTCTGACTTGTTTCTTCCTTTCTTCAGTTGAGTTGGCTGGAAAGAATGTTAAGGTGCTTATTGTTCTTGAGAGGAGCATGAGAAAGCACAAAGCCTTCTGCAGCTGTGCCCAGAAAATAATCCATAAAGTTAACCACTGACATTTGTTCAAGGATCTATACAAGGAATGTTCCAGGATAAGCCACAGCTTGAGGCCATGGGAAGGATTGTTATCTGAGACCTGTTTGTGAGGGGAATGTTTATGGCAAAAGAAGTTTGCTGAGCTTAGGGTTTAGGAATAATTAAGAATAGCTAGAAGCCTTTTTAGGAGATAGTGAGCTTAGGATGCTAGGGGCCAACAGGATTTAGAAAGATAAGAAATAAACTGAGGAATGTGGTATGCAGCCCAGACATAAACATGAGTTACAATGTAATCACAAGTATAGGACACATAAGAAGAAGTAGATAATAGATAGTAAAGCCGATTCTGAGAGAATCGTTGAAGCAGGAACTCTGTTTGAAGGGCAACAGTGATTTCTGGAGATAATAAATCTGGGTGGGGGGGAACTAAAAATGTCAAACCTCTGACCTAATGCTTTTGTCAAAGTATGAAAGAAAACCTGAAGCTTGAAATAAATATGTAGTCCCGTACCTCGAGTCAGAGGCTACATCATTCTTCACTGACACCGCTCATCCCTTCAGACTGATTCCTTGGCTGCTGGAGCTGGACTCCAGCGGCCCTGGACACTAAGGCCAACTTTGAGGAGAGAAAGCTGAAACCTCTTTCTGAAAAGCTACTTGATAGCCCATAAAGCACATTTTAAAAAATCTGACTTGCACTAAAGTGAAGTCACTCAGTCGTGTCCGACTCTTTGCAATGCCATGGACCGTAGCCCTACCAGGATCCTCCATCCATGGGATTTTCCAGGCAAAAGTACTGAGTGGGTTGTCTACCAGAGATCAAACGGATGTCCCTAACATTGCAAGGCAGATTCTTAACCACTGGACCACTGGGAAAGATCCCTATTATTACTATTATTGAAGCAAGAAAGTATAGAGGCTTAAAGCACACACTCTGAACCTGCCTGGCTTTCATTCCAGACTCACTTTATCCAAAATGTGGTATTCCTCAATTGCTTCATAAATAAAGTATTTAGAAGACTGGAGAGCCCAGGTAAGAATGTAATCAATGTTAGCTATTATTTTTTTATTCTCATTAGTGCTTCCAAGACACTAAAGTAAACCTTTTATCTCACTCTTTCCTCTTTTCCTTCAATTTCTCTCCTCACCTTCACCTCCCTTTTGCCCATGGGGATGAAGAAAATGTGCTACAATTATATCCCACCATGCTTTCAAGTTGTTTCTTTCATTTTTAATTAGGTAGAAACCTCTTGAATTGCAATATCTCTAGACAGATTATTTTCCAGATTAAAGTCACCTCAAAGCAAATGGACATAATTTTAAAACCTAAAGAAGCACAAAATTTCAAAATTGCACCTTTTTTTTTTCTTGGCGGTTTGTGAACTAAAAGAGAAAAGCTTAGCTTTTCATGGCTATTTCACACTGATTAATAATTGACAACACTTTTAACAGAGCCAACTATATTCCCAGGCAGAGAATGATCACTAATTGCTCTTCAAATATATAACAGCAATCATTCAAGGTGACTGACTGCCACCAAAGATGATGTTCATTATTTATCCCCACTCTAAAGTTCTGGGTTCTTATATCTCCAAATCAAACTTAATAGACAATTTAAATCATGATTACTCAACAAATGAAGGCCTAAGACCTGGGAGTTAACACTATCGGCTCCAGGACACAGCATAATTTTTTAGACGGAGAGACACTTAATTCCCATCTCCACAGATACTATGAAAGATATTAGGGCTTTGATTTATATTCAGTTTCAGCTAGAATAAATGGCTTGCATCTGGTCAACTTAACAGAGATGTTTAAAGATATCCTTTATCTAATACTCTAGTTTGTTAGTAGACCTGATTAGGGTTATTGTTTAGCTGAACGTTGCCCCCACACTTGGTCTTCTGGGTTCCTTTTCAAGGAACCCTGAGGCAGGGACTTCCCTGGTGATCCAGTAGCCAAGACTCCATGCTCCCAGTGCAGGGGGCCAGATTTGATCCCTGGTCAGGGAAGTAGGTCCCACATGCTGCACCTAAGAGTTTACAGGCAGCAATTAAAAATCCCGCATGCTGCAATGAAGATCAAAGATCCCATGTGCCACAACTAAGACCTGGTGAAGCCAAATAAATCAATAAAAGTATTTCTCTAATGCTAAAAAAAGAAGAAGAAGAAGAAGAAGAAAGAAACCATGCAGCAATCCTGATTTAGGTAGTTTATTGGGAAGTTGATCCCAAGAAACACAAGTGGGGAAAGCAAGGCAGGGCTAGGAGGAATGACAAGGATGTGTGTTTCCACATTAACAAATTGAAAGATAAAAACCATATGATTATCTCAGCAGATGCAGAAAAAGCCTTTGACAAAATTCAACATCCATTTATGATAAAAACCCTCCAGAAAGCAGGCATAGAAGGAACATACCTCAACATAATAAAAGCCATATATGATAAGCCCACAGCAAACATTATCCTCAATGGTGAAAAATTGAAAGCATTTCCCCTAAAGTCAGGAACAAGACAAAGGTGCCCACTCTCACCACTGCTATTAAACATAGTTTTGGAAGTTTTAGCCACAGCAATCAAAGAAGAAAAAGAAATGAGGAATCCAGATTGGAAAAGAAGTAAAATGCTCACTGTTTGCAGATGACATGATCCTCTACATAGAAAACCCTAAAGACTTCACCAGAAAATTACTAGAGCTAATCAATGACTATAGTAAAGTTTTGGGATACAAAATCAACACACAGAAATCCCTTCTATTCCTATACACTAACAATGAGAAAACAGAAATTAAGGAAACAATTCCATTCACCATTGCAACAAAAAGAATAAAGTACTTAGGAATAAACCTACCTAAAGAAACAAAAGACCTATATATAGAAAACAGTGTTTTATAAAATACTGATTAAAGAAATCAAAGATGACACAAATAAATGGAGAAATATACCATGTTCATGGATAGGAAGAATCAATATAGTGAAAATGAGTATACTACCCAAAGCAATCTATAGATTCAACACAATCCCTATTAGGCTACCAACTGTATTTTTCAGAGAACTAGAACAAATAATTTCACAATTTGTATGGAAATACAAAAAAAACCTCAAATAGTCAATACAATCTTGAGAAAGAAGAATGGAACTGGAGGAATCAACCTGCCTGACTTCAGATTATACTACAAAGCTACAGTCATTAAGACAATATGGTAGTGGCACAAAGACAGAAATATAGATCAGTGGAACAAAATAGAAAGGCCAGAGATAAATCCATGCACCTATGGAGACCTTATCTTTGACAAAGAAGCAAGAATATACAATGGAGAAAAGACGATCTCTAAAACAACTGGTGCTGGGAAAACTGGTCAACCACTTGTAAAAGAATGAAACTAGAACACTTTCTAACACCATACACAAAAAGAAACTCAAAATGGATTAAACATCTAACTGTAAGACCAGAAACTATAAAACTCCTAGGGGAAAACATAGGCAAAACACTGTCTGACATAAATCACAGCAGGATAATCTATGACCCACCTCCCAGAATATTGGAAATAAAAGCAAGAATAAACAAGTGGAACCTAATTAAACTTAAAAGCTTTTGCACAACAAAGGAAACTATAAGCAAGGTGAAAAGACAGCCTTCAGAATGGGAGAAAATAATAGCAAATGAAGCAACTGACAAAGAATTAATCTCAAAAATATACAAGCAACTCCTGCAGCTCAATTCCAGAAAAATAAATGACCCAATCAAAAAATGGGCCAAAGAACTAGACAGACATTTCTCCAAAGAAGACATACAGATGGCTAACAAACACATGAAAAGATGCTCAACATCACTCATTATCAGAGAAATGCAAATCAAAATCACAATGAGGTACCATCTCACACTGGTCAGAATGGCTGCTGTCAAAAAGTCTACAAAAAATAAATGCTGGAGAGGATGCGGAGAAAAGGGAACCTCTTACACTGCTGGTGGGAATGCAAACTAGTACAGCCACTATGGAGAAGAGTATGGAGATTCCTTAAAAAACTGGAAATAGAACTGCCATACTACCCAGCAATCCCACTGCTGGGCATACACACTGAGGAAACCAGAATTGAGAGAGACATGTGTACCCCAGTGTTCATCACAGCACTGTTTACAATAGCCAGGACATGGAAGCAACCTAGATGTCCATCGGCAGATGAACAGACAAGAAAGCTGTGATACATATACACAATGGACTATTACTCAGCCATTAAAAAGAATGCATTTGAATCAGTTCTAATGAGATGGATGAAACTGGAGCCTATTATACAGAGTGAAGTAAGTCAGAAGGAAAAACACCAATACAGTATATTAACACATATATAAAAAATTTAGAAAGATGGCAAGATGACTCTATATATGAGACAGCAAAAGAGACACAGATGTAAAGAACAGACTTTTGGACTCTTCGGGAGAAGGCAAGGGTGGGATGATTTGAGGGAATAGCATTGAAATACGTATATTATCATATGTGAAATGGATCACCAGTCCAGATTTGATGCATGAGACAAGGTGCTCAGGACTGGTGCACTGGAATGACCTTGAGGGATGGGATGGGGAGGAAGGTGGGAGGGGGGTTCAGGATGGGGAACACATGTACACTCATGGCTGATTCATGTCATGTATGGCAAAAACCACTATAATATTGTAAAGTAATTAGCCTCCAATTAAAATAATTTTTTTTAAAAAAAAAGGACATGTGTTTGATGATTGATGACTCCTGAGAGTAGCTAGAGTTCAGTTTTGCTGAGGACTCTCTGAGAAGTAGCCTTCAGAAGTATCCCACTGAGGGATGACGAAGCTGGAGTATTTACCCACTGACCCTTATCCTTCATTGGTTAAGGACTGACCTACAGGCATGCATTTCCAGCACATTCATTTCTAGACATTCATTTCCAGCAGCCTTGCACATGCACTGTACAAACACTTTTGGCTGCATGTCTTCCTTGTTTTGTTTCTCTTGAATCAAAGAGACATGAACACTTAAGGTGGCAGGCTGCCAGTGTGCACAAGAGCTGTCTGTTGTGGCTGTAGGTGAACTCAGGGCTGGGGTTCAGTAAAAATCTAGCTGGCACTGAATGAATGCAAAAATAATTATTTCATAAACACTGTGTATATCTTAATGTAAAGTCACCCATCTAGAAAAATTACATCAATCTTTTTTACCTAATATCCTATTTAACTCACTTAATATATAATATTCCAAGACCCAATTCTGGAATGTTCTAGAATAGAGATCATGGATATTTTACTTTTCAGTTCTGTTTGTTGGAGTTCCTGGTTTTGAAGAAGACAAACAGGAATGTGGGAGCTAGTGGCTACAAAGAATCTTTCTCAATCACTTTTCGAATGTTCTTTATGAATGTACAGTGACTTTCCAGATCCAAACAGGAAGCCAGCTCTCAGGCTGCAAAAACAACTCTGAACTTCTCAAGTTTTCCAAAAGCCCAATCAAGTGAAACAAGTAACCACTCACACAACCCACATCCTTGACACTCCACCTTGCTCACCATTCCATTCATGATTCCATCATATTTTCTTCCCTCCTACAAACATTGAGACTTTGTGTTTCCACAGAGCTGCTGCTCCAGGAGGATCACAGGATTGTACAAACAACTCCAGAATTTTAAATAGCTTCTCTTTATCCCTCACGGCTTCTCCCAAACACTGTGGGCTAGAAAAGTAGAGGCCCGTAATTTTGGTGCCAACATGTAATATTTTTAATCAGGCTCAACAAGTCACACAGGAATTTCTTGGGAGAATGTCAACTTTTATATCTTACATTTTTCCACATTAATAATGGTAAGATTAACCTAAAATCAACTAATAAATAAATACAAAAGGAGTAATAAAACAGAGTTTCTTATCAAATCTTATCAACTCCAGCTCTCTCATTTTGTGACAGTTTTAATTTGACACCTTAAATGAAAGCAAAGATTCTCAGGTCAGGCTCAGAATCTTCAAAGATACATTAAAATTTGACCAGAGCTTAGCACAAACCCCTGCTCAGAATGAGACCTTAAATAAACATGAGGAACTCTGGGAAGTCAAGTACACTCTCAAAATGACCTCCAAACCAAATCAAAGATGACCCTCTTTATGAGCTACTATTCTGGGGCAAAATAAAAATGTGAAATGTGTTCTAAGGATTCAACTTTTAAATTACTCCTGTTTGAACAGTTTCTTTTTTATTTTTTTAACTTTATTATAGTGCCAAGAGGAGATCATTTTATTCAGGTAAACTGGGATCTCCTACCAGTCTTAATCACAAATATAAAACTGCTGAAAAATGAATGCCAAACATTCTCAGGACCCACGTTTTAGGACTACTTTCAAGGAACAGAATTTTCAGAATCATGTGAAAGCCAGGAAACCTTGAGCAAAAAGTTTACTAACGGCACCTCTTCCTTGGCTACATTTAAAAAAAAAATGAAGAAGAAGAGGAAGGAGGACTGAAGAATATAAAAGGGAAAAACAAAAGCAAAAGACCTGTGAACATGCCAGGTGCAGACTGAGGAAGGTTTGAGTGCAGTTAAAGCAGAAGCGTGGTGCTTGCTTTAGCAGCATATATATGAATATTGGAACAATACAGGGAAGATCTGACTCATTTGAAAAGACCATGATGCTGGGAAAGATTGAAGGTGGGAGGAGAAGGGGACGACAGAGGATGAGATGGTTGGATGGCATAGCCAACTCAATGGACATGAGTTTGAGTAAACTCCAGGAACTGGTGAGGGACAGGCAGGCTTGGCATGATGCAGTCCATGGGGTCACAAAGAGTTGGACAAGTCTGAGCGACTGAACTGAACAAAGATCAGCAAGGCCCCTGCCCAAGGATGACATACAAATTCATGAAGCGTTCCATATTTTTAAAACAGACTTATGGTTACCAAGGACAAAGGTGAAGGAGGAGAAAGAATAAAGTATGGGATTGGGATTAACATATACATGCTACTATATATAAAGTAAACACGAGTCTGAGTGAACTCCAGGAGTTGGTGATGGACAGGGAGGCTTGGCGTGCTGAGATTCATGGAGTCGCAAAGAGTCAGACATGACTGAGCGACTGAACTGAACTGAACCAACAAGGACCTACTGTGTAGCACAGAGAACTATAATCAATATAATGTAATAATCTATAAGGAAAAGAATCTGAAATATATGTACATACACACACACACACATATATTCATACACATATGTGTGTATAAATGAATCACTGTGCTGTACACCTGAAACTAATACAACATTGTATCAATAAATCAACTATACTTCAATAAAAATAAAATTAAAATATTTTTAAAAAGCAGAAGTGTGGAATGATCCTCAGCAACCATGAGGACCTTGGGAACTGCTTAAAAATAGAAGTGGTGGCCATGAACAAGAAATGCTTTCACAGTTGCTATGGGGGAAAAAAACAGCAAATATTCCACTGAATAGACAGACACTTTAACAGGCAGATTTCTACCTTATGGGAACTTTCTCTGTTTCCTCCTGACTGTACCAAACCCAGGATTGCCCATTTAACAAGCAGTTGTTCAACCACCCATAAATCTATAAGAGACCACAATAGATATTTGGGGAGGCAAAGAAGTAGAAGGTTCTGTCCTTGTTCTCAAAGTGATTACAACTGGTGACTGGGTTGATAACATTCAGAAAGAAAAAATTCAGCTTCCCTGGTGACTCAGCAGTAAAGAATCTGCCTGCCAATGCAGGAGATGTGAATTTGATCCCTGGGTTGGGAAGATCCCCTGGAGAAGGAAATGGCAACCCACTCCAGTATTCTTGCCTGGAGAATCCTATGGACAAATGAACCCAGTGAATCCAAGAGTGTGACACAACTTAGTGACTAAACCACCACCACCAAGAACAAATGAGCACCTCCAAGCAATCCCAGGCTGCTGGGTTCCAGACTGAACACAGCTTGGAATGGAAGGGAGGAGTGAGTAGCTCATAGAGACTTTTCCCAACCTGGGATAAGACTTGCTGCTCCTTATTTACCATTTACCTTCTCTGAACTTCCATCTCTGTACAATGAGAAATCTAGGGTGTTGTGAGAGTTTGATAAAGTTGATAGCCCAGAATAAGAACTGAGTAAGAACCTACTTTTATCATTATTAGCAGTAGCAGCAGCATCAATATAATTATTAAGTAATATCTCCTAAAAGAAGAATTTCCAAAAAGGTAGGACAGTGTCTTATAAGTCCCACCCTGGAACTGAAATGCACTTGCTTACTTTTATCAATTATATTTAAGAAAACTGACTACTTCATGAATTAAACAGTTGTTTATTCCTTGTTGGGCATCCCTGATGGCTCAGTTGAATCTGCCTGCAATGCAGGAGACCCTGGTTTGATTCCTGGGTCAGGAAGATCCACTGGAGAAGGGATAGACTACCCACTCCAGTATTCTTGGGCTTCCCTTGGGGCTCAGCTGGTAAGGAATCTGCCTGCAATATGGGAGACCTGGGTTCGATCCCTGGGTTATGAAGATCCCCTGGAGAAGGGAAAGGCTACCCACTCCAGTATTCTGGCCTGGAGAGTTCCATAGACTATACAGTCCACGGGGTCACAAAGAGCCAGACACGACTGAACAACCTTGTTTTTTTGTTTGTTTGTTTGTTTAATTACTTGTTTTCAGGCTATAGTCACCGTAGATAATGTCCTTTGAGATGCTGAAACTGAGTTCCCAACAAGGTCAACACTACTCAAGTTTGGCAGATGCACAAGCAGATACTTGGAGCCATGCATTTATAATTAGTGTCCACCAGTGGATGATAGGAAGTAGACTGATGACAAAAGCAATGTGTTCAGATCAAAGTCACCCAAGGTGGGAGGGACTGAATTACAGAGGCCCCACACAGCTCCAAAGACAGGCCCCAAGCTCAATGATTGCAACACAGCCTGAGTTTTCATTGCCTGCAGAAGCCTCTGGGTGGAAAGCCCATTGCCCATGGAGCTATGCTGCTTACAGGAGGAAATTTTCTCTAATTCTTCCACCCAGGGAAGGCACAATCCCATAGGCTTTACCAAGAAGGGAAATTGCTTCTATTAAGTCATCAGTGAGTCCCCATTAAACTGAGTTCCCCTGTCGAATTCACAATTAACCTCTCTATCCAAAATGTTATTCTCTTTCTTGTCCCAATCATGTTATCCCCATGATGGAGGAATATCAAAGAAAAGGAGGAACTGAAACTGAGCAGGACCCAGAGGAGCCCTCTTGAGTACAAAAGCTCCTCTGTGTCCCTTTTTTCTTGTTCAGAGGAAAAGGCTTTAGTCTCCTAGACATTCCCTGAGTTCCAAAGAGCAGATTCAGTTCAGTTCAGTTCACTTGCTCAGTCGTGTCTGAATCTTTGCAACCCCATGAACTGCAGCACGCCAGGCCTCCCTGTCCATCAGCAATTCCTGGAGTCTACCCAAACCCATGTCCATCGAGTCGATGATGCCATCCAACCTTCTCATCCTCTGTTGTCCCCTTCTCCTCCTGCCCTCAATCTTTCCCAACATCAGGGTCTTTTAAAATGAGTCAGCTCTCCACATCAGGTGGTCAAAATATTGGAGCTTCAGCTTCAACATCAGTCCTTCCAATGAACACCCAGGACTGACTTCCTTTAGGATGGACTGGTTGAATCTCCTTGCAATCCAAGGGACTCTCAAGAGTCTTCTCCAACACCACAGTTCAAGAGCATCAATTCTTCAGTGCTCAGCTTTCTTTATAGCCTTTTTATTTTCTCACATCCATACATGACTACTGGAAAAACCATAACCTTGACTAGACGGACTTTGTTGACAAAGAAATGTCTCTGCTTTTTAATATGCTGACTAGGTTGGTCATAACTTTCCTTCCAAGAAGTAAGCATCTTTTAATTTCATGGCTGCAGTCACCATCTGCAGTGATTTTGGAGCTCAGAAAAACAGTCAGCCACTGTTTCCACTGTTTCCCTATCTATTTGCCATGAAGTGATGAGACCAGATGCCATGATCTTCGTTTTCTGAATGTTGAGCTCTAAGCCAACTTTTTCACTCTCCTCTTTCATTTTCATCAAGAGGCTCTTTAGTTCTTCTTTACTTTCTGCCATAAGGGTGGTGTCATCTGCATATCTGAGGTTATTGATATTTCTTCTGGCAATCCTGATTCCAGCTTGTGCTTCCTCCAGCCCAGTGTTTCTCATGATGTACTCTGCATATAAATTAAAAGCAGTTAATAATTAGGGAAGTGAGGGAATGCAGAAACAAAGGAAATGCAGTCAAGAAACAATAGCTCAGTGACAAAACAGAGTCCGAGTTCCTCCTCAAGGGATATATAACAATCTGATACATATCTTTGAGCTATTTTGCAGGAACTAAGACCCTCAGCCAGGAGGAAGATGGTGACTACATGCTGACCACAAGAATGTAGACTCCAGACTGGGTGGAACCAGATAGATGCACGATGCTTAAAATGCCCCCAAAATACCACCCTGTTATCTCAACACCAACCAATCAGAAGAAAGTCATGCTCTCTGCAGCCCTCACCCTAAATGTTGCCTTTAAAAATCCTACCCTGAGAGTCATCAGGGAGTTCACATCTTTGGAGCACAAGCTGTCTCTTCTCTTTGTTTGGTACCCTACAAATAAACACAGTACTTTCCTTCACCATAACCCAAGGCAGTAGATTGGCGTTGCTGGGCATCAAGTAAGCAGATCCAAGTTCAGTTCAGTAATAAGTATTATTTTTTTTAAAGTAAGAGAAAAGAATTTCAGTGATGTAGATGCTCATAAGTTGGCTAGGAGTCAGTCATTTAAAGTGATAATACCATTTAAATATTTAGTGTTTTAAATATGTGAATCAACTTCATTAAAATGTGATAATAATAATGAACAATAAACTTCTGTGGAAACCTCAACAAAAAAATCTCATTCCTCTGCCATGAGAAGGAAGTTTCTTTTAATTAGCACAAAAACTAGGAGCCACTTAGGTATGATGAGCAAGAACTCTGCAGTTCAGAGAAGAAGGGTAAGATCCCAGAGGGGCTGGGGGGCCAGGAAGGCATTACAAAAGGCAGCCAGGGAGGGGGCAGGAAGCAGCTCCTGAGGGAGCATGTGTGTCTTGGCTGGAAAGATCTTGGCAGTGCCTTCCACACAGGGAAATCCTTGGTCTTCACAGGAAGCTGAAGAGTTACAGCCCTCAGTGTGACAACCTGAAAGTCCTCATTATAAAAGACCTGCCTTGGCAGAGCATCCATACCCAGAGCTGGCCCCCTTCCCTGATTTATCAGACCTCCATGGGCAGCCTTGGATCAAGGCACAGAAATAAGGCTTTAGCTGTGATTCCTCATGGTCAGGAAATACATGTCTCCAGCTCCAAAAAGAGCCTGCTTGCCTCTCTTCACTGAACAGAAAATCCCTCCTTTCTCAGAGACTCAGGCTAGCCCCACAAGCTGTCCTCATATCCCCATTTGCAGGCTCAAAAACCTCATATCAAACTCTTTTCCCAAAGAGAAATGCCAGAAACATCCACATCATACTGTAAAGGACAGTTTGCAAAAAAGAATAATTTTATCTATCCCTCCTTAAGTGGGCTTTCATATGTTGTTTTTTCTCCTTCTGCGGGGTATGAATGAATCATGTCCTCAGGAAATACAACCCGTTGAGTAAATCAGCACACTCAAATATCTTAAGAAATAAAGCTAGCATGGTTGACTCATTGGATGGAGGCAGCTTTAACCAAACACTCAGCACACTCAAATATCTTAAGAAATAAAGCTAGCATGGTTGACTCATTGGATGGAGGCAGCTTTAACCAAACACTTGAAACCCTGAAATAGGCATCTTCTGATATTGATTCAAGGTGGGTTTTACACTGAAGCTCAGGTATTTGTCCAAGTGAAAGGGCAAATTGACTTAATATAGAGCCCTTAATCATTTACCTGAAAAAATGAAGAGAGCCAAAGCAATCTGGGAATCCAGCTTTAGGAGTAGCATGGCTAAAATTCCTTTTAAAAGAACAATAGTAGGGAGCTACCAAGGAGAGGTTGTATGTAGTTCTGAGCATCCTTTATCAATGTGGTGGGAAAATTAAAGAGATTTAGAACTCTGCATCCAAAGATAAATAAATAAATAAATATATATATATATATATACATATACATATACATATACATATATATAATTATTTTATGGTCACACAATTTGCCCCTGTATTTCAGCCTTGATGGAATAATTGGGCATTACTGGCAAGGTGAGTCAAACTGGGGACAGTTCAGGATGGGTGAGGCCCATCTGCCCTATGCAAATAAATAATACTCCTAGACATGGGCAAGATTTTCATTTACCTTCTAAAATTAGAATGTGCTCTTAGACCTAAAAATGAGAGGCAGTGGCGTCATAGTGTCATCTGAGAGAGATGACTTAAACCAAGTTGCTTTCCCTGTCTTTTGTTTGTCACAGCCAAAAGACACCTGGCTGAGTGAAGGGGGCCACAGGTACCAGAACACAGGTGAGTGCTCCCTGGCGCCCCCCAACTGATGGAAGGGAATCACAAGTGTCAGTACTTAATGGCACAAAAAACATACCAAATCACAAGAGAAAATTTCATTTCTTTTCTTAGCTAGAACAATACATCCTTCCAAACCACAATCCCTCAAATTTCATTCCAGTCAATATCCTTTCAGTCCAGTTCAAGCTGTGGCTAGGAATTCAAAATAAATAGTGCTGATTTTGAGAGCCACAAAACTTTGCACACAAGCATAAAGTCAGTTGTTATTGTCAGGAGAAAAACTACATACATCTTTAGTTCAGAAGGTAAAGAATATGCCTGCAATGCAGGAGACCTGGATTGGATCCCTGGATCAGGAAGATCCCCTGGAGAAGGGAATGGCAACCCTCTCCAGTATTCTTGCCTGGAAAATCTCATGGACAGAGGAGCTTGGCAGGCTACAGCCCATGGGATCACATAGAGTTGGTTATGACTGAGCTAGTAGCACTTTCAGGGGAGAGGTGAGGCTGAAAGTCAAGTTGTACAAAATGGAAAACTTTCTCTTTCTAAGGGCAGGCAAAGTGAAAGTTGCTCAGTCATGTCTTTGTGACCCCCTGCACTGTAGCCTGCCAGGGTCCTCTGTCCATGGAATTCTCCAGGTCAAATACTGGAGTGGGTAGCCATTCCCTTCCAGGGTATCTTCCCAACCCAGGGATCAAACCCAAGTCTCCCACATTGCAGGTGGATTCTTTACTGTCTGAGCCATCAGGGAAGAGCAGGTAGGTTGGTCTTAATAAGTTAATGCCTGATCAGTTCAGTTCAGTTCAGTTGCTCAGTCATGTCTGACATTTTGTGACCCCATTGACTGTAGCACACCAGGCTTTCCCCATCACCAACTCCCAGAGCTTGCTCAAATTCATATCCACTGAGTCAGTGATGCCATCCAACCATCTCATCTTCTGTCATCCCCTTCTCCTCCTGCTTTCAATCTTTCCCAGATCAGGGTCTTTTCCAGTGAGTCAGTTCTTCACATCCGTTGGTCAGAGTATTAGAGCTTCAGCTTCAATATCAGTTCTTCCAAAGAATATTCAGGACTATTTCTTTTAGGATGGACTGGTTGGATCTCCTTGCAATCCAAGGAACTCGCAAGAGTCTTCTCCAACACCACAGTTCAAAAGTATCAATTATTTGGGGCTCAGCTTTATTTATAGTCCAACTCTCCCATCCACACATGACTACTGGAAAAACAATAGCTTTGACTAGATGGCCCTTTCTTGGCAAAGTAATGTCTCTGCTTTTTAATATCCTAAGTTGGTCATAGCTTTTCTTTTGAGGAGCAAGCATCTTTTGATTTCATGGCTGCAGTCACTATCTGCCGTGATTCTGGAGCCCAAGAAAATAAAGTCTGTCTCTGTTTCCATTGTTTCTCCATCTATTTGCCATGAAGCAATGGAGCTGGATGCCAAGATCTTCATTTTTTGAATGTTGAGTTTTAAGTCAGCTTTTTCACTCTCCTCTTTCACTTTCATCAAGAGGCTCTTTAGTTCTTCATTTTCTGCCATAAGGGTGGTATCATCTGCATATCTGAGGTTATTGATATTTCTCCAGGCAATCTTGATTCCAGCTTGTGTTTCATCCAGCCTGGCATTTCACGTGATGTACTGTGCATATAAGTTAAATAAGCAGGTGACAATGTGCAGCCTTGATATACTCCTTTCCCGATTTGGAAACAGTTCGTTTTTCCATGTCCAGTTCTAACTATTGCTTCTTGACCTGCAGACAGATTTCTCAGGAGGCAGGCAAGATGGTGTGGTATTCCCATCTTTTTAAGAATTTTCTGCAGTTTGTTGTGATCCACAGTCAAAGGCTTTGGCGTGGTCAGTAAAGCAGATGTTTTTCTGGAATTCTCTTGCTTTTTCTTTGATTCAACAGATGTTGGCAATTTGATCTCTGGCTCCTCTGCCCTTTCTAAATCCAGCTTGAATGCCTGGAAATTCATGTACTGTTTAATCCTTGTTTGGAAAATTTTGAGCATTACTTCGCTAGCATGTGAAATGAGTACAGTTGTGTGGTAGTTTGAATATTCTTTGGCATTGCCTTTCTTTGGGACTGGAATGAAAATTGACCTTTTCCAGTCCTGTGGTAACTGCTGAATTTTCCAAATTTCCCTGCATATTGAGTGCACTTTCACAACATTATCTTTTAGCACTTGAAGTAACTCAACTATTTAAGGAATAGGTGAGTTGATGGATGAATTCCATCACCTCCACTAGCTTTGTTCATAGTGATGCTTCCTAAGGTCCACTTGACTGTGCACTCCGGGATGTTTGGCTCTAAGTGAGTGATCACACCATCGTGGTTATCTGGGTCATGAAGACCCCTTTTGTATAGTTCTTCCATATATTCTTGCCACCTCTTCTTAATATCATACTTCTGCTAGGTCCATACTGTTTCTGTCCTTTATTGTGACTATCTCTGGTGAAATGTTCCCTTGGTAGCTCTAATCTTCTTGAAGAGATGTCTAGTCTTTCTAATTCTATTGTTTTCCTCTTTTTTTACATTGATCACTTAGGAAGACTTTCTTATCTTTCGTTACTATTCTTTGGAACTTTGCATTCAAATGGGTATATCTTTCCTTTTCTCCTTTGCCTTTAGCTTCTCTTCTTTTCTCAGCTATTCTTAAGGCCTCCTCAGACAACCATTTTCCTTTTTGCATTTCTTTGTCTTGGGAATGGTCTTGATCATGAACAAACATCATTCTGTCATTTTTGAGATTGCATCCAAGTATTGCATTTCAGACTCTTTTGTTGACTATGATGGCTACTCCATTTCTTCTAAGGAATTTCTGCCCACAGTAGTAGATATAATGATCATCTGAGTTAAATTCACCCATTCCAGTCCATCTTAGTTCACTGATTCCTAGAATGTCAATGTTCACTCTTGCTATCTCCTGTTTGACAACTTCCAATTTGCCTTGATTCATGCACCTAACATTTCAGGTTCCTATGCAATATTGCTCTTTACAGCATCGAACCTTGCTTCTATCACCAGTCCCATCTACAACTGGGTGTTGTTTTTGCTTTGGCTCCATCCCTTCATTCTTTCTGGAGTTTTTTCTCCACTGATCTCCAGTAACATATTGGGTACCTACCGACCTGGGGAGTTCATCTTTCACTGTCCTATCTTTTTGCCTTTTCATACTGTTCATGGGGTTCTCCGAGGCAAGAATACTGAAGTGGTTTGCCATTCCCTTCTCCAGTGGACCACATTCTGTCAGACCTCTCCACCATGACCCGTCCATCTTGGGTGGCCCTACACAGCATGGCTTAGTTTCATTGAGTTAGACAAGGCTGTGGTCCATGTGATCAGATTGGCTAGTTGTCTGTGATTGTGGTTTCAGTCTGTCTGCCTTCTGATGTCCTCTCTCAGTGCCTTCTGTCTTACTTGGGTTTCTCTTACCTTGGACATGGGGTATCTCTTCACGGCTGCTCCAGCAAAGCACAGCCACTACTCCTTACCTTGGACATGGGGTAGCTCCTCTTGGCCGCCACCCCTGACCTTGGAAGTGGGGTAGCTCCTCTCAGATGCTGCTCCTGACCTTGGACGTAGGGTAGCTCCTCTCTGCTGCACCATAGCATCCCCTGCACTTGTGCACCGTCACTTTGCTTCTCTGAAATTTCTAATGTTTCTGTGCTTCTAACTGTCAGTGGTATAAATGCTATAAAATTCAACTTCTTAACATGGCAGGGGGAAATGTCAGTGACCTGGCCCCTGCTTGCAAGCTGCTCTCATCTTGCACCATTCCTGGTGTCATATTTTACCCTCAGAACAACTTAGGAGTTTGCTGCTCCCCCCACATCATGATGTGCTCACCTCCATGCCTCTGCTCACATGCTCCCCTCCACATCTGTCCCTATTTTCATCTCTCTCAGATCTACTTATCCTTTGAGAATTTACTCAGCTCTTACACCTATCAATTCTCCCTCTCACCGCAGGCCTCATCGGTTTGGGAAAGTGCTCCAGGTCTTGGAACAAGGTCTAGAGGAACTTGAATAACTGGGCCAGTTGTAAGGGCAGGAATTCTGTTGTGAGAAATCAGGTAGCCTTAATCACTGAAGAGAGGTAGAGCCCCAGGGCAAAGGGTCAAAGAGATTCCAGCAGCAGGGTTGGTTTCATTTTCATGGTTAATATTTATTGATCACTTACATGACATACTCTTTGCAAAATGCTTTACATATTTCAATTAACTTAATCTTTACAATGAGGCTGTAAAGTAGGGACTACTATTGTTCTTGTTTTATAGATGAGGAAGTTGAACCATAGAGAAGTTTTTCAGTATCTGGTTTCATAACCTCTCCAAGGTCCCTCAACAAGTAGGTGGTGAAAGCACTGCCTGGCTCTAAGTCTAAGCACCTAGCCAAGCCTGCATAGCTTTCTATACAATGATTTACAGACATTAAGCTGGTCATAATTTGGACATGACAGCACCTAGATTCATCAGGTCAGCCAAGAGATGAACTTCTCTTTATCCCATAAAACTGAAAATTTCTTTGCTCTGAGATCCAAACTCATTAAGCAACTTTTTAATTAATGTTAATACCAAAAGGCACCAGAACTAGTGGGAGGCCTGGATCACAAATATAAATATTCATATAAAAAATTCACACTATTGTAAATAGATAAAGCGACTTTCCGATTTAAAGATAATCCTTGTACCTGATCAGATTGACTCTGCTCAAGACAAAGTCTGAGTGTAATGACATTCACTCAGATAGACCATATTCTGGGCCATAAAACATACCTTAACAATATAAAAGAATAAAAATTGTATGATACCTGTTCTCAAACTATGATGAAATTAAACCAGAAATTAATAATAGAAAGGTAGCTAGATAATCACCAAATACTTGAAGATTAAATGATATACTTCTAAATAAATCATAGGCCAAAAGAGAAATCTCAAGACAATTTTAAAATATTTTGAACAAAATAAAAATGAAAAACAAATCAGAATTGATAGGAGTTTGTGAAAGCAGTGCTTAGAGGGAAGTTTATAGCATTGAATGTATTTATTAGAAAAGAGGAAAGATTCAAAATAAGTTATCTAAGCTGACACCTTAAGAAACTAGAAAAAGAAGCAAAACTTAAACCCAAAGAAAATATACATAAATAAATAATTTAAAAAGCAGAAGTGGGGGAGACTTCCTTGGTGGTCCAGGGGTCAAGACTGAAATCCCAATACAGGGAGCCTGAGTTCGATCTCTGGTCAGGCAACAAGATCCCACATGCCACAAATAAAGAGCTCACATGCTACAACTAAAAATCCTGCATGTCACAGCAAAGACAGGTCTCACATGCTGCAACTAAGACATGGCACAGCCAAATTTTAAAAAAAAAAATGTAAGAAAAAAAGAAAGAAACTGCTGAAGAGTCATGAAAAGATGTGAAGGAAACTTAATAGCATATCACTACGTAAAGAAGTTAATCTGAAAAGCTAACATACTATTTGGTTCTAACTATATGACATTCTGGAAAAGGCAAAACTAAGGAGACAATAAAACAATAACAGCAAGGTTTCTTTTCATCCCTGAATTTTCTTTCCTCCAAAGTGTGGTTTGGGTTTGGTGCTAACATGTTCATTTCAGCTTCCTTTATATTTACATTTGCATGGTATATCTTTTCCTATCCTTTAACTTTTAGGTCACCTATAGTATGGATGTGAGAGTTGGACTATAAAGAAAGCTGACCACTGAAGAATTGATGCTTTTGAACTGTGGTGTTGGAAAAGACTCTTGAGAGTCCCTTGGACTGCAAGGAGATCCAACCAGCCCATCCTAAAGGAGATTAGTCCTAGGTGTTCATTGGAGGGACTGATGTTGAAGCTGGAACTCCAATACTTCGGCAACCTGATGCAGAGAGCTGACTCATTTGAAAAGACCCCGATGCTGGGAAAGATTGAGGGAAGGAGGAGAAGGGGACAACGGAGGATGAGATGGTTGGATGGCATCACCAACACAATGGACATGGGTTTGGGTGGACTCCGGGAGTTGGTAATGGACAGGGAGGCCTGGCGTGCTGCAGTTCATGGGGTCGCAAAGAGTCAGACACGACTGAGTGACTGAACTGAACTGACATAGCATTGTATTTGAAGTATTTTGTTTACATACAGCATACACTTTAGACATGCTTTTTAAATATATTCTAACAATCTCTGTTTACTAATTGGTATATTGAAAGTATTTACACTGAGTGAAACTAACCGTACGTTTGGATTTGTTTACCATTGTATTACTGTTTTCTTTTTGTTCTCTTATTTCTCATTTCTCTGTTTCCCTTTTTTTGCCTTTTTTCTTGGGGGGAGGACATTATTTGAGCACTTTTTATTATTATATTTTACTACCATATTGCTAATTATAGCAATAAATATTACTCTATTTAATCTATTTTATTACTCTATTCTACACTATTATGATTTTTAATGGTATCTCTCTATATAGTTCTTTAGTGAGTGGTTGCTCTAAAGGATTACAAAATATATACTTTTTACAATCTACTTAGACTCAATATTTTGTCACTTTTATTGAAAACTTTAACATCATAAAGTTGCCCTTACCCTGCCCTTCTTTTTGCTATAGGTATTATCATAAATAACACATACACTGAAAACTTCACCAGACCATGTTATACTTTTGCTTTCAACCATAAAATGTATTATAAAAAAACCGAGAAGACTAGTCTATTATATCTATCCAAATATTTAACAATTCTATTCTTCTTTTTCACTCTTGATGTTCCCTGCTTCCTTGTGGTATCGTTTCCCTTCAATCTGTAGAATTTAGCAATTCCTTTAAAGCATCAGAAATGCCTTTATTTTACTTTCATCCCTGAAAGATATTTTTGCTATACACAAATTCCAAGCTGACAATTCTTTGCTTTCAGCACAGAAAACTGTACTACTTTCTTTTGATATCTATGATTTCTGATGAAAGAATCATTGTCAGATCACTGTCATTGTCAAATCACTGTTTCTCAGGGAGGGATAAATCGGTTACTTGGGATGAACATATACACACTACCATTTATATATATATAACAGATATGAATGGCAAACCACTTCAGTATTCTTGCCTTGAGAACCTCATGAACAGTTTGAAAAGACAAAATGATAGGACACTAAAAGAGGAAATACCCAGGTCGGGAGGTGCCCAATATGTTACTGGAGATCAGTGGAGAAAAAACTCCAGAAAGAATGAAGGGATGGAGCCAAAGCAAAACAATACACAGTTGTGGATCGGACTGGTGATAGAAGCAAGGTCCGATGCTGTAAAGAGCAATATTGCATAGGAACCTGGAATGTCAGGTCCATGAATCAAGGCAAATTGGAAGTGGTCAAACAGGAGATGGCAAGAGTGAACGTCGACATTCTAGGAATCAGCAAACTAAAATGGACTGGAATGGGTGAATTTAACTCAGATGACCATTATATCTACCACTGTGGGCAGGAATCCCTCAGAAGAAATGGAGTAGCCATCATGGTCAACAAAAGAGTCCGAAATGCAGTACTTGGATGCAATCTCAAAAATGACAGAGGATCTCTGTTCGTTTCCAAGGCAAACCATTCAATATCATAGTAATCCAAGTCTATGCCCCAATCAGTAATGCTGAAGAAGCTGAAGTTGAACGGTTCTATGAAGACTTACAAGACCTTTTAGAACTAACACCCAAAAAAGGTGTCCTTTTAATTATAGGGGACTGGAATGCAAAAGTAGGAAGTCAAGAAACACCTGGAGTAACAGGCAAATTTGACATGGAATATGGAATTAAGCAGGGCAAAGGCTAATAGAGTTTTGCCAAGAAAACACTGGTCATAGCAAACACCCTCTTCCAACAACACAAGAGAAGACTCTACACATGGACATCACCAGATGGTCAACACCAAAATCAGATTGATTATATTCTTTGCAGCCAAAGATGGAGAAGCTCTATACAGTCAGCAAAACAAGATTGGGAGCTGACTGTGGCTCACATCATGAGCTCCTTATTGCCAAATTCAGACTTAAATTGAAGAAAGTGGGGAAAACCACTAGACCATTCAGATATGACCTAAATCAAATCCCTTATGATTATACAGTGGAAGTGAGAAATAGATTTAAGGGCCTAGATCTGATAGACAGAGTGCCTGATGAACTATGGAATGAGGTTCATGACATTGTACAGGAGACAGGGATCAAGACCATCCCCATGGAAAGGAATGCATAAAAGCAAAATGGCTGTCTTGGGAGGCCTTACAAATAGCTGTGAAAAGAAGAGAGGCAAAAAGCAAAGGAGAAAAGGAAAGATATAAGCATCTGAACGCTGAGTTCCACAGAATAGCAAGGAGAGATAAGAAAGCCTTCCTCAGCGATCAATTCAAAGAAATAGAGGAAAAGAACAGAATGGGAAAGACTAGAGATCTCTTCAAGAAAATTAGAGATACCAAGGGAACATTTCATGCAAAGATGGGCTCGATAAAGGACAGAAATGGTATGGACCTAACAGAAGCAGAAGATATTAAGAAGAGGTGGCAAGAATACACAGAGTAACTGTACAAAAAAGATCTTTATGATCTGGATAATCATGGTGGTGTGATCACTCACCCAGAGCCAGACATCCTGGAATGTGAAGTCAAGTAGGGCTTAGAAAGCATCACTAAGAACAAAGCTAGTGGAGGTGATGGAATTCCAGTTGAGCTATTTCAAATCCTGAAAGATGATGCTGTGAAAGTGCTGCACTCAATGTGCCAGCAAATTTGGAAAGCTCAGCAGTGGCCACAGGACTGGAAAAGGTCAGTTTTCATTCCAATCCCAAAGAAAGGCAATGCCAAAGAATGCTCAAAGTACCACACAATTGCATTCATCTCACATGCTAGTAAAGTAATGCTCAAAATTCTCCAAAGCCAGTCTTCAGCAATACGTGAATCGTGAACTTCCAGATGTTCAAGCTGGTTTTAGAAAAGGCAGACGAACCAGAGATCAAATTGCCAACATCCACTGGATCATCAAAAAAGGAAGAGAGTTCCAGAAAAACATCTACTTCTGCTTTATTGACTATGCCAAAGCCTTTGACTGTGTGGATCACAATAAACTGGAAAATTCTGAAAGAGATGGGAATACTAGACCACCTGACCTGCCTCTTGAGAAATCTGTATGCAGGTCAGGAAGCAACAGTTAGAACTGGACTGGTTCCAAATAGGAAAAAGAGTACGTCAAGGCTGTATATTGTCACCCTGCTTATTTAACTTCTATGCAGAGTACATCATGAGAAACGCTGGGCTGGAAGAAGCACAAGCTGCAATCAGGATGGCCAGGAGAAATATCAATAACCTCAGATATGCAGATGACACCACCTTTATGGCAGAAAGTGAAGAGGAACTAAAAAGCCCCTTGATGAAAGTGAAAGAGGAGAGTGAAAAAGTTGGCTTAAAGCTCAATGTTCAGAAAACTAAGATCATGGCATCTGGTCCCATCACTTATGGCAAATAGATAAGAAACAGTGGAAACAGTGCCAGACTTTATTTTGGGGGGCTCCAAAATCACTGCAGATGGTGACTGCAGCCATGAAATTAAAAGACGCTTACTCCTTGGAAGGAAAGTTATGACCAACCTGGATAGCATATTGAAAAGCAGAGACATTACTTTGCCAACAAAGGTCCATCTAGTCAAGGCTATGGTTTTTCCTGTGGTCATATATGGATGTGAGTGTTGGACTGTGAAGAAGATTGAGCGCTGAAGAATTGATGGTTTTGACCTGTGGTGTTGGAGATGACTCTTGAGAGTCCCTTGGACTGCAGGAGATCCAACCAGTCCATTCTAAAGGAGACCAGTCCAGGTGTTCTTTGGAAGGACTGATGCTGAAATTCCAATACTTTGGCCACCTCTTGTGAAGAGATGACTCATTGGAAAAGACTCTGATGCTGGGAGGAATTGGGGGCAGGAGGAGAAGGGGACGACAGAGGATGAGATGGCTGGATGGCATCACTGACTCAATGGACATGAGTTTGGGTGAACTTCAGGAGTTGGTGATGGACAGGGAGGCCTGGCGTGCTGTGATTCATGGGGTCTCAAAGAGTCAAACAGGACTGAGCGACTAAACTGATAACAGATAACCAACAAGGAACTACTGTATAGCACAGCGAACTCTACTCAATATTCTGTGATAACATGCATGACAAAAGAATTTAAAAGAGAGTGAATATATGTATATATATGACTGAATCACTTTGCTGTACACCTGAAACTAACACATTATAAATCAATTAGACTCCAATAAAATTTAAAAAAATTTTTAAATCACTGTTTCTCTCTAGCTGTTTCAAGAATTTTTCTTTGTCTTGATGTTCCAGAAATTTAAATATGATACATTTGGCCATAGATTCCTCTGATTTTTGTCCTACCTGAAGTTTACTCCACTTCGTAACTTTGTAGGTATGTGTCTTTCTCCAAATATGTTAAGTTTTCAACCATTACTTCTTCAAACATTTTTTCAGCATCACATTTTCTTGTCTCCTGCTAACAGTCTGATAACACAAATACTAGACCTTTTGCTATTGTTCCATCAGACCCTGTGGTTCTGTTCTTTATTTTTTTTTCAATCTTTTTTCTCTCTGTTGTTAAGATTGGATAATTTTCAATAATATGATATCAGGTTCACTATTTATTTCCCCTATCATCTTCATTCTGTTACTCTTTCCAGTGAATTTATATTTTTGGTTATTGTATTTTTCACTTCTAAAATTTTACATTTGGTTTTCTTTTCTATCTTCTATATCTGTTTTAAAATTTGTTTCCAAAAGTGCTCATGATTACTCCTTTGAACATATTTATAAAATCTGTTTTAAAGACTGTCAAATAATTCCAACATCTGTATTATCTCATCACTGGCATCTGTTGATTGTCCTTTTCAAAACAATTTGAGACTTTCATAGTTCTTCATACTTCAGGTAATTTTGGATTGTATCCTGGACATCTTTAATATCACTTTATATGACTCTGGGTCTTATTTAAATCCCATCAGAGAATGTTGATGGTTCTGTTTTAGCAGGCATTTGACCTGGTTAAGTTCAAGTCATAAGTTTCAACTCAATTTCTGTGTGTTGTAGTCACAACATCAATTCAGATTTCAAAGGCTTTATGTGCTATTCAGATATGTCCTGTAAGTGTGTCACCCAGAGATTATTCTGGAACAAGGCAAGAAGTCTGTTAGCTCAGTTCTCATAGAATTTGGAAGGCTAATTAGGGGCAGATCCACTATGCACAGGTTGGAGAACAGCCCAGAAAGACAAACAATTTTATGGGATCCATTTCCTGATCTCTTCCTTCTCCGCTGTCTCCCTAGTACTGTCTGGTTTCTTAAACCTCCTTTTTTCAGTCCATCAGCCAAAAGCCTCTTGCTTCTGTGACTGACTCACATCTGGCGTTCAAATGACAAGAGGCCAGACAGAGGTAGGGAGAGGAGGTTTGGAACTGAAGCTCCATCAAATGAAAAATGAGGGTCCCTCTCCCTCAGAATTTTGGCCCCTCCAGTTTTCCATACAGGCTGCTTTGCTGCCACTGCCCCCACCACAAAATTGCCTGCGGCCTGGGGTGAAAGTAAATGCAGAAAAAGGAGAAATAAAAGAGAAAGGGTGATTCCCTCAATCTCTGAGTTTTAAAAGTTTTTTTCTGTTCCTCAAGCCAGAACTAAAAGAGTATTCCTGGATCTCTTTCTGTCTGTTCCATAATGCTTATTTCTGAATTTTGATGTTATGGGATCAGGCTGGAGATACCTGAGGAGAAAAATAGAGTAAACAGACTTCCCTAGTGGTACAGTGGATAAGAATCTGCCTGCCAATGCAGGGGACACAGGTTCAATCCCTGGTCCAGGAAGATCCCACATGCCACTGGGCAACTAAGACAGTAGGCCACAACTACTAAAGCCCAGGCACCTGGAGCCTGTGTCTTGCAACAGCAGAAGCCACGGCAATGGGAAGCCCGCCTACTGCAACTAGAAGAGTAGCCTCCACTTACTGCAACTAGAAAAAGCCTGTGCACAGCAACAGAAAACACAGTGCATCCAAAAGTAAACTAATTAATTAATTAATTTAAAAATATTAATTTTCTTTTAAGGTAGAGGTGAAGTAGTGACAGATTTCCTCCTCTTGGGCACCAAAATCACTACAGATGGTGACTACAGCCATGAAATCAGAAGACAATTGCTTCTTGGCAGAAAGCTTTGAAAAACCTAGACAGTGCATTGAAAAGCAGAGACATTACTCTGCTGACAAAGGTCCATACAGTCAAGGCTATGGTCTTCCTAGTAGTCACGTACTATTGTGAGAACTGGACCATAAAGAAGGCAGAACACCAAAGAACTGATGCCTTCAAATTGTGGTGCTGGAGAAAGTGAAAAGTGAAAGTGAAGTCGCTCAGTCATGCCCAACTCTTTGTGACCCCATGGATAGTAGCCTGCACCAAGCTCCTCCATCCATGGGATTTTCAAGGCAAGAGTACTGGAGTGGGTTGCCATTTCTTTCTCCAGGGAATCTTCCCAACCCAGGGATCGAACCCAGGTCTCTCACATTGTAGACAGATGCTTTACCATCTGAGCCACTAGGGAAGACTCCTGAAAGTGGCTTGGACAACAAGGAGATCAAACCAGTCAATCTTAAGAGAGATCAACCCTGATATTCACTAGAAGGATTGATGCTGAAACTGCAGTTCCAGGATTTTGGTTATCTGATGTGAACTGACGACTCATTGGAAAAGTTCCTAAGCTGGGAAAGATTGAGGGCAGAAGGAGAAGAGGGCTTCAGAGGATGAGATGGCTGGATGGCACCACTGATGCAATGAACATGAACTTTGGCAAACTCCAGAAGCTGGTGAGGGCCAGGGAGGCCTGGCATGCTGTGGTCCATGGGGTCACAAAGAGTTGGACACGACTGGGCAACTGAACAACAACAACAATACATAAATATAGATAGATAAAGACACAGAGGGAGAGAGAGAGAGAGCAAACTCTCTGCTAGTTTAGTGGTGCTTCAAATTCTGATATTATTTCCCAATCTGCCTACTACTGCAGAAGGAAGGAAGGAGCAATAAGGCCATCCTTTGAAGAGACTAACCAGCCACTTATGGGCAACCTGACTTAATTCAACCCCTTCAACCCTCCAAGGGACAGTAATGCATGCTGACTAGTAACTTTCCTTTTATAAGTTCCCTGGGAACATAGACTATTCAGTATCCAGAAGGAGTTAATCCCAGAGTATACTATACCAAAAAGGTGCATCCAAATGGCTCAAGAGCTGAAGTATAACCAATGTTGTGGTGTGCTGCCCAAATCCCCACATCAACACTAAAACACCCATTCCTCCTGCCATTAGGCCTGCTGGGACCTGATGCTGCTCAGCAAGTCAGTCCCTGGGCATTGCCCTGGAAAGGCAAGCCAAAAAAAGCCCCTTTACCCAAGGCCACACACTATCCCTGGAGTTAGCTCACATTCGGGGATGGTCAAGGTGAAAAGTATAAAGCCCAGCAGTCTTGATGCAAGGAAGGACAACTCTGCAACGCCCTCTCTGCTCGTGAGAGTTCCCCGTGGGATTAACTGAATCTTTTATTTAACCCCTTCCTTTTCCAAATCCTGCTTCCTTCACTCCTCAACAAGCACTGATTGGAAGACATGCTCCAGTAAGCCTCCTGCACACAAACTGTCTCAGTTTGCTTCCCGAGGAATCCACCCTAAGACATGTATTAATACTATGTCTAAGCATGATAGTCCCCTGAAACAAGAATTGGTTCAGAAATGGGCACAAGACTCAAATCAAGTTAATATGAACTGAAGGGATTTGGTTCTGGGATATTCTGGGGAATTTTCTTACCTCTAGAGAGAACCATCCTTCCTTTTTGGAAGGAAAGTTATGACCAACCTAGACAGCATATTCAAAGGTAGAGATATTACCTTGCCAACAAAGATCCATCCAGTCAAGGCTATGGTTTTTCCAGTAGTCATGTATGGATGTGAGAGTTGGACTGTGAAGAAAGCTGAGCGCTGAAGAATTGATGCTTTTGAAGTGTGGTGTTGGAGAAGACTCTTGAGAGTCCCTTGGACTGCAAGGAGATCCAACCAGTCCATTCTGAAGGAGATCAGTCCTGGGTGTTCTTTGGAAGGAATGATACTGAAGCTGAAACTCCAATACTTTGGCCACCTCACACGAAGAGTTGACTCATTGGAAAAGACTTGATGCTGGGAGGGATTGGCGGCAGGAGGAGAAGGGGACAACAGAGAATGAGATGACTGGCTGGCATCACCAACTCGATGGACATGAGTTTGGGTGAACTCCAGGAGTTGGTGATGGACAGGGAGGCCTGGCATGTGCGAATCATGGGGTCACAAAGAGTCAGACACGACTGAGTGACTGAACTGAACTGAACTGAGAGAGAACCATAGGAAAAGATGATTGCCCTTCTAAACTAAACCTGAATAGGCAACCTCCAATTGCTACTGACAAGTGTATTTTGATCCCCAGGTCATCCAGTCCTAGACCAAAGTTTATACCATGATTGACAGATGGTGAGATGGAAAGAGGCTGAGGCTCTAATGACATCACTGAGTCACAAAGTCAATGTACCCATTTTTAGCTTTCTCATTATATAAGCCATAAATTTTATCATGTAAGACAGGGTTTTTTTGGGGGGTGGGGGGGCGGCAGTCTGCTTGTTTCTGCTGGTGGATGGGTGGTCAGTCATTCAGTCATGTCTAACTCTTAGCAACTCTGTGGTCTGTAGCCCTCCAGGCTTCCCTGTTCATGGATTTTCCAGGCAAGAATACTGGAGTGGGTTGCCATTTCCTACTCCAGGGGATCTTCCTCACACAAGGATGGAACCCGGGTCTCTTGCATGTCCTGCATCAGCTGGTGGATTCTTTACCACTGCCCACTTGCTGCCAAAGCATCTCACTGATACAGATGTGCATGTTACTGACTCTCCCTTTCTTAACAGCTTCTGCAGGAGGTTTTCATAGTCATCAAAAAGAGCTTGAAAAACCCATAACCAAGACAATGGACCAAAAAACCGAACTGTGACTAACTGCAAGTGGCTGATGATGATTTTCTTCTCCTCTCTCCCTCCCTCTCTCCATTCTTCTTTCTTCCTTTTCCTCCCTCCTTCCTTTCCTTTCTTTCTATAGGTAACTGAAGATACATTCTTTAAAGAGTGAAAAAAGGAGACCTAATTGAACAAATGTACTTCATGTAAAAAAAAAAATCAATACTTGCAACTTGGTTGAGAAAAGTTACCTTAAATTCTGTTTTTAAGATCAAAGTACATCTAAGCCATAATCTGCAATTTGGTATATAATTGGAACTTCTGAAAACTCTCTGTAATAGACAGGTGAAGACAGATACCTGGTAATTGCAAAGAGTATTTATACACCTGTGGAGGAGGCAGAGAGAGATTTTTGCAAAATGACTTCAGAAGGAAAAAGCCTATAAAAAAAAGATATAATTCCAAAAGTGATTCAGTTTGCAACTTTAAAGATGAACAATCCATTATGACAACCCAAGAAAAAGTTACTTATCCCAAACACATAGTATCTTCAAACTCTGAAGGTCAAAGGACTATGATTTTGGAAGATGAGAGAGGAGGGTTTTAAAGAAGCAAAAGGCTCTGCCACAGTTGTCCTGTTTCGAGAATCAAGGATATGACAGTGGAACGCTTGTGCTTTGATTTTAACAACTGTGAGAGTCTCTTGTGTCTGATTAATTAATCATGTTCTCTTTTTCCCTGTGTGCATTTGTGCCTGCTAAGTAGCTTCACTTGTATCTGACTCTTTGCAACCCCATAGACTGTAGCCCACCAGGCTCCTCAGTCCATGGGATTCTCCAGGCAAGAAGAATACTGGAGCAATTTGCCACTTCCTCCTCCAGGGCATATTCCCAACCCAAGGATTGAACCCACATCTCCTGCACTGCAAGAGGATTCTTAACTATTGAGTAATGGGGGGAAGCTTTCTCTTCTTTCTTAGCCCTTGTCATTTCAAAACTGTTTCCTCGAGCGTCTAAATACAAAATCTAATGACTCTATCATTATGGATAACAGACAAAGCACACGGCTGGACTTGGGAGAAAGGCTTTAATCCAGGGTCCGCCCACCAGCGAGTTGGGTGTCATCAGTCACATCACTTTCCTCTCTGGGCCTTCATTTTCTCATCTGCAAAACAATCCCTTTGGTCTCCATAATTATAGATTCCTGGGGAAATAAGAGGATCCACATAAATGCAGGTGTGGCAGGTGGCAGTTATAACCCATTCTTCTGTCCATACCATTCACCTGACAATTCACAACTCAAAGTCTTAGCCCAGTTTATAACCTGCAGTATTACCGGCAAATAGCCAGGATAAAAACAACAAATCCTCTTCTTGCAACACTGTACTCAACCTCTACTTTACTTTTGGTTACTTGAGAGCCTACATCATTACTGCAGAGGAAAAATGAATCAAACACCATTGCACATTTTATGTTTCACGTTTTAGAATGATTCCACTGGTGGCAGTATCTTGAATATGACTGATTTTGTGGAAACACAGGTTAAGGTGGTGATGATTAGGTGCTGAGTGAACTTAGAGTCCTTTCATGTCAGTTCACTTCAGGTTCTCACTCGTGTCTGACTCTTTGTGACCCCATGAATTGCAGCACACCAGGTCTCCCTGTCCATCACCAACTCCCGGCGTTCACACAAACTCACGTCCATCGAGTCAATGATGCCATCCAGCCATCTCATCCTCTGTCGTCCCCTTTTCCTCCTGCTCCCAATCCCTCCCAGCATCAGAGTCTTTTCCAATGAGTCAACTCTTCCCATGAGGTGACCAAAGTACTGGAGTTTCCGCTTTAGCATCAGTCCTTCCAAAGAACACCCAGGACTGATCTCCTTCAGAATGGACTGGTTGGATCTCCTTGCAGTCCAAGGGACTCTCAAGAGTTTTCTCCAACATCACAGTTAAGCATCAATTCTTCGATGCTCAGCTTTCTTCACAGTACAACTCTCACATCCATACATGAACACTGGAAAAACCATAGCCTTGACTAGATGGACCTTTGTTGGCAAAGTAACGTCTCTGCATTTCAATATGCTATCTGCTGCTGCTGCTGCTGCTGCTAAGTCGCTTCAGTCATGTCTGACTCTGTGCGATCCCATAAACGGCAGCCCACTAGGCTCCCCCATCCCTGGAATTCTCCAGGCAAGAATACTGGAGTGGCTTGCCATATCCTTCTCCAATGCATGAAAGTGAAAAGTGAAAGTGAAGTCGCTCAGTCATGTCCGACTCTTAGCGACCCCATGGACTGCAGCCTACCAGGCTCCTCCATCCATGGGATTTTCCACGCAAGAGTACTGGAGTGGGGTGCCATTGCCTTCTCCGAAATATGCTATCTAGGTTGGTCATAACTTTCCTTCCAAGGAGTAAGAGTCTTTTAATTACATGGCTGCAATCACCATCTGCAGTGATTTTGGAGCCCCCCAAAATAAAGTCTGACACTGTTTTCACTGTTTCCCCGTCTATTTGCCATAAAGTGATGGGACCAGATGCCATGATCTTCATTTTCTGAATGTTGAGCTTAAGCCAACTTGCTCACTATCCTCTTTCAGTTTCATCAGAGGCTTTTTAGTTCCTCTTCACTTTCTGCCATAAGGGTGGTGTCATCTGCATATCTGAGGTTATTGATATTTCTCCAGGCAATCTTGATTTCAGCTTGTGCTTCTTCCAGCCCAAAGTTTCTCATGATGTACTCTGCATAGAAGTTAAATAAGCAGGGTAACAATATACAGCCTTGATGTACTCCTTTTCCAATTTGGAACCAGTCTGTTGTTCGATGTCCAGTTCTAACTGTTGCTTCCTGGCCTGCATATAGGTTTCTCAAGAGGCAGGTCAGGTGGTCTGGTATTCCCATCTCTTTCAGAATTTTCTACAGTTTATTGTGATCCACACAGTCAAAGGCTTTGGCATAGTCAATAAAGCAGAAGTAGATGTTTTTCTGGAACTTTCTTGCTTTTTCCATGATCCAGCAGATGTTGGCAATTTGATCTCTGGTTCCTCTGCCTTTTCTAAAACCAGCTTGAACATCTGGAAGTTCATGATTCATGTATTGCTGAAGACTGGCTTGGAGAATTTTGAGCATTACTTTACCAGCGTGTGAGATGAGTGCAATTGTGCAGTAGTTTGAGCATTCTTTGGCATTGCCTTTCTTTGGGATTGGAATGAAAACTGACCTTTTCCAGTTCTGTGGCCACTGCTGAGTTTTCCAAATTTGCTGGCATATTGAGTGCAGCGCTCTCACAGCATCATCTTTCAGAATTTGAAATAGCTCAACTGGAATTCCATCACCTCCACTAGCTTTGTTCTTAGTGATGCTTTCTAAGCCCTACTTGACTTCACATTCCAGGATGTCTGGCTCTAGGTGAGTGATCACACCATCATGATTATCTGGGTCATGAAGATCTTTTCGTACGGTTCTATGTATTCTTGCCACCTCTTCTTAATATCTTCTGCTTCTGTTAGGTCCATACCATTTTTGTCCTTTATCGAGCCCATCTTTGCATGAAATGTTCCCTTGGTATCTCTAATTTTCTTGAAGAGATCTCTAGTCTTTCCCATTCTGTTGTTTTCCTCTATTTCTTTGCATTGATCATTGAGTAAGGCTTTCTTATCTCTCCTTGCTATTCTTTGGAACTCTGCATTCAGATGCTTATATCTTTCCTTTTCTCCTTTGCTTTTCGCTTCTCTTCTTTTCACAGCTATTTGTAAGGCCTCCCCAGCCGTTTTGCTTTTTTGCATTTCTTTTCCATGGGGATGGTCTTGATCCCTGTCTCCTGTACAATGTCATGAACCTCTGTCCATAGTTCATCAGGCACTCTATCTATCAGATCTAGGCCCTTAAATCTATTTCTCACTTCTACTGTATAATCATAAGGGATTTGATTTAGGGCATACCTGAATGGTCTAGTGGTTTTCCCACTTTCTTCAATTTAAGTCTGAATTTGGCAATAAGGAGTTCATGATCTGAGCCACAGTCAGCTCCCAGTCTTGTTTTTGCTGACTGTATAGAGCTTCTCCATCTTTGGCTGCAGAGAATATAATCGATCTGATTTTGGTGTTGACCATCTGGTGATGTCCATGTGTAGAGTCTTCTCTTCTGTTGTTGGAAGAGGATGTTTGCTATGACCAGTGCATTTTCTTGGCAAAACTCTATTAGCCTTTGCCCTGCTTCATTCCGTATTCCAAGGCCAAATTTGCCTGTTACTCCAGGTGTTTCTTGACTTCCTACTTTTGCATTCCAATCCCCTATAATGAAAAGGACATCTTTTTTGGGTGTTAGTTCTAAAAGATCTTGTGGGTCTTCATAGAACAATTCAACTTCAGCTTCTTCAGCATTACTGGTTGGAGCATAGACTTGGATAACTGTGATATTGAATGGTTTGCCTTGGAGACGAACAGAGATCATTCTGTCATTTTTGAGATTGCATCCAAGTACTGCATTTCAGACTCTTTTGTTGACCATGATGGCTACTCCATTTCTTCTGAGGGATTCTTGCCCGCAGTAGTAGATATAATGGTCATCTGAGTTAAATTCACCCATTCCAGTCCATTTTAGTTTGCTGATTCCTAGAATGTCAGTGTTCACTCTTGCCATCTCCTGTCGGACCACTTCCAATTTGCCTTGATTCATGGACCTAACATTCCAGGTTCTTATGCAATATTGCTCTTTACAGCATCGGACCTTGCTTCTATCACCAGTCACATCCACAACTGGATATTGTTTTTGCTTTGGCTCCATCCCTTCATTCTTTCTGGAGTTTTTTCTCCACTGATCTCCAGTAGTGTATCGGGCCCCTACTGACCTGGGGAGGTCCTCTCTCAGTATCCTATCATTTTGTCTTTTCATACTGTTCATGGGGTTCTCAAGGCAAGAATACTGAAGTGGTTTGCCATTCCCTTCTCCAGTGGACCACATTCTGTCTGGAGTCCTTTAGAGGGCATATTAACAAAGCTGGGTCTTCGAATTTGTAGAAAAATAAACTCAGTTGCTTTAAGTGCTTGCCCTAAGCATCCAGTAAGGTTCTTGGGTTAAAACATCAAAGACAACCTCATGACTCATAGACCAGGGCTAGAAGGACTGGCTCAGAAATACAACGCAACATGAAACAGTGACAGGAACCCATGAAGTACACTGCAGAACATCTGGCCCAGAAAATTCCAAGATTCAACACGAAAGAACAGAGGGAAATGGCAGCTGTTCTAGACTGATGCCTACTAAAGGAATACAGCAGCAAATACAAGGCGTTAACCTGGACTTAACATTCTGGAAATTATTTAGGAAATTTGATAATGGACTACATATTTGATATTATTGAATTAACCTTTTCTTAGATGTAGAAATAATATGATTATTGACCAGGAAAGTGAAAATGTCTTTGTTTATAAGAAGTGTATTATTTAGAATCATATAGGAATGAAATGTCATGATACCTGTATACTACTTTTGGATAGCTTACAAAAGAAGTGTGTGTGTGTGTATGTGAAGACATTAACAGATAGTGAATCTAGAAGACCAGTTGTTGTTTAGTCATTAAGTTGTGTCTGACTCTTTGCACCCCATGGACTGTAGTCTGCCAGGCTCCTCTCTCCATGGGATTTTTCCAGGCAAGAATACTGGAGTGGGTTGCCATTTCCTTCTCCAGGAGATCTTCCCAACCCAGGGATCAAACCTGGTTCTCCTACATTGGCAGGTGGATTCCTTACCACTGAGCCACCTGGGAAGTCCAGAAGACCAGTACAGGAGTGTTAATAATTTTGTTCTTTCAGTTTTACTCAGACTTTAATTTTTTTAATTGAAGAGGTATACAACCCAATGTTGGGGTCGCAAAGAGTCGCACACGACTGAGCGACTGAACTGAACTGAACTGCTACAACCCAACCAGATTTAGAGAACATGTAGGGCTCCAGGAAGTCTCATGGCTGCAGACTCTCAAGATGCTTCCCTTTCCTAGGAGCAAACTTGTTTCCTGGGCTCCTACTAAAAATCATAATGACACCTGTTGGGGCCAAACACATAATTTACTATGGCTAAGAAAAGGTAAGAGGGAAAACATTATGAACCCCACTTTACCAAGGAGAAAACTGAAGCACACCCAAGTCAGCCACCTCACGAGAAGTCTCTGTGGGAGGCACGTTGATATTCTGCCTGGATACCCTGGAGTCTCTCTGCCCAGTTCTGTGTGCCTTCAATCCCAAAGGCTCTCACCTGCCACCTTCTTCCCAGGACTTACCTGGGACTGACAGAACCTCTTCATCTAGACTCCAAACTCGCAGAGCCCGAAGAGCTAGGGAGTCAATGCCTCTCCGAATTACCCAGACCGACCACTGCCTCATCAGTTTCAGGAGACTAGGAGTTCCTTCCATTTCAGCTTTTTTCCCAGAAAATAAATCCTTGCTTCATTGTTGCTATTGCGCTTACGAAGCTCAACTGAGTATTCCCAAAATCAAACCACTTCCTTCCACACATCCTAGTATCCCACACACAGGCTTGTCGTTTCATCCCATGTTCTCTGGGTGGCCACGAATGAGCGGGCGTCCCAGATACAGTCCCATAATTACAGACTTACACTGTGTTCATGTGAATATCGAGGCCACCAGATGTCTAAACCCAGGACAGGCAACCAGAGGCCTTAAGACACCTGGTTCTTCATTTATTTAGCTCTTATAAATCTCATGGAACATGCTAGGTATGCATTTTCTGAAGGAATCTACAAAGTTTATGATTTTTTTAAATAGAAACCTTGGAAGGGACCTTGGAGGTCATTCTAGTCCACTTCCAGTGACAGGAGACTCAAACTTCAGCAAGATAGCTGGGTCTGAATTGTGACCGTCTAAGTCATCATAAAGTTCTTCCTTATGAGGAAAGGGTGTGCTCTTTAGTGTTTAGACTTTGAAGAATCTATCCTCACTGTTCAGCTATTTCTTGTGCTTCCTTCACAAATCTTGGCTGAATTCCAAGACTAAGATTGACCTGATAACCATGTACTCTCTGTGTTAAGTTCTTATATTTTCAGGAGGTGATACCCAAAACATATACAGAGGGTACAAACTAAGCAGAGTAGATGCAGGCAGGAGTACACTGCCCTAGGGTTCCAGGGGATCCTTCCCCAGTTATGCCAGGTATGAACCCGCCAGTAGCTGGACTGTGTGAAGGCCCTTGGCAGCAGAGGAGAATCCAGATGAAGTTTGTGACAAAAGTTATTTGTCATCAGGTACAGAAGCATTTCCATATTTGATAGTCACCACAGCCATGTCACTGGGCACTGTGCGAACATCAGTTCTGGTGGTGTTTTAACTGCAGGAGAGATAGAATACAAATACTTTAAAACCATGAAAAAGAGAAAGTGAGAATGAATGATTGCAAACATAAAAGACAGCCCTAGACACAGACACCTACAGTTTCTCTCCCACTCTCTCTTCACACGCACACAATTAGAAAAACAAGTGAAGTTCCACATCCATGGCAACAAGAAAGAATTTGTGGTCAATCTGAGTTTTCCCTCAGCTTTAAAACTTCACTTCCCTCAGGCTGTATTTTAAGGCCTTCTAGAGAAAGGCTATTGTGGTTCTTTGTACGGCTGAGGTTCCTGGCCAGCCAACTAGGCCTTAACCTCTGGAAAATGTGAAACACTATTTATCAAACAGGGAGGAAACTGGTCAAAGCAGGGAGGAGAGCACTACAGATAATATTATTATCCAAGAGAACACAAAAGGGGAAAAATCTACCCTGAGCAAGATAAGCCAGGAGGGACACAGTGGCCCAGAGAACAAAATTTTCCCAGCCAGGTTATCTAGAAAATGCTCCCAGTCCTTGAACCCTAGAATCATCCTTGGTCAACAGAGTCCACGATGACTGATACTGAAGTCTTACCCTCAGGCAACAGCTGCTGTAGACAAAGAAGCACCAAGACAGCAAAAGGAAAAGGAGCATTGACTTTAGAGACTATTTAATCATGTTTCTCAACTGAAGTGCATATAAGGTGTTTCACATTGTCATTCACTCATAAACCATTTAAAAACAAACTTACAGTTACCAGGGGGAATGGAGGGAGGGATAAACTGGGAGACTGGGATTGACATATACACACTACTATATATAAAATAGATGACTGATGAAGACCTACTGTATAGCACAGAGAGCTCTACTCAAAACTCGGTAATGACGTATATGGGAAAAGAATCTAAAAAAGAGGGGAATATACATGCATGCTGCAAGTTCATAGGGTCATAAAGAGTCGGACACAACTGAGCAGCAGAACAACAATGTATATGTATAACTGATTCACTTTGTTGTACGCTTGAAAATAATACAACATTGTAAATCCTATATGATGATAAAAATTGTTTAAAAATAAAATCTACACACAATGAGAGATTAGGTTAACTAAACAATGATCTATCTGGCCTGGAGGTAAAAACTTGTGCAAATTCCAGGTGAGAATTTCCAACCATCTAGTCAACACAGAATGTAAACCCTCACCAGGAGAGGCTCAAAAACTGCACATGAGTGAGAAAGTTCACTTCTTTCTCTGTGACTCTCCATCACACCAAATGTTCACATGGATCTAAATTTTATCTCCAACAGAACTGTCATCAGAAAGGATTTTACTGATTTCAGAACGATGCTATTATAACAAGAAAAATGAAATGACCATCAGGTCATTTGCTTTTTCTTGATGACCTCAGAGACAGGAATAATGCCAGGGGCAGCTGTCAAATGTGCATTTAGGGTGATCGCACTAATAGAGTAACCTAAGCAAATTTAACCATGCCACTGGTTATGTGTGTCAGGCATTAGACAACCTGGAGAAGACAAATGTAGGAAAAACAGCCATGAACCTATGAAGAAATGTGGGCATGCTTGACCTTCTAGTCTTCTCTTCCTTTTAGGAATGTGAAGTGGGGTTTGTACAAAAAGGAAGCCACTCACAGAAGCCATGGTCAATAGAAGAAAGGGCAAGGAGAATCAAGACTTTCAAACTTGACTCTCACTCACCTCTAAGATAAAGAAGCTGTGCCAACACTTAACAGAAAGGCAAGAGCTGATCATTGACTTTTGGGAAATTCTTCACAGCCCCTTCTGGTAATGAGGTGGCTTCTGGTAATAAGGTGGATGGAACCCAACACAATATTTACCCTTGTTTCTGAGTGGTTCTTGTGAAACAGCATAAAAGTTCTGATGTGATACTACGTCCTACCATGCAGATCCTCAGCAAATACAGTCATTTTCACGATTTTAATTTAAATAACCAAGAACTCACAACTTTCAATAGAGTTTGTTTGCTGTTTTGTTGCTCAGTTATGTCCAACTCTGCTGAGACCTGACGGACCATAGTCCACCGGGCTCCTCTGTCCATGGAATTCTCCAGGCAAGAATACTGGAGTGGGTTGCCATTTCCTTCTCCAGGGGATCTTCCCAACTCAGGGATCAAACTCACATCTCCTGCATTGGCAGGTGGATTCTTTACTGCTGAGCCACCTGAGAAGCATAGTTTGTTTAGATAAGAGGAAATAGTACAGTCAACTAACTTGGGCTTCAAGAAAGATGCTTCCTAGGTGGGTCAATATGAAGAAGGTCAAGTAAATTAAAAAATGCTAGGAATTTCTAGCTTAAATACTCAATTTGCCATGAAAAATACTACTCAGAGTATTATAGTTTAGTATATAGTATAATATATACTAATAATATAATATATACTATATATATACTAGCATAGTACATAGTATAATATTGTACAATTATAGTATTATATTATACTATTATACCTACAGATAGTACTTTCAGAAAGATGTATTTTTAAAATACATATTGAGTAAAATTCTAAACATAATCAAAATCTTTTCCAGAAACTCAATATTTCACTTTGGACAATAAAGAACTTTAAAAAGTATAAGTTCAGGGACTTCCCTGGTGGTCCAGTGGTTAAGAATCCACCTTGCATTGCAGGGAATGTGGGTTTGATCCCTGGTCAGGGAATTAAGATCCCACATCCGTGGAGCAACTAAGCCCAGGAGCCACAAGTAGAGAATGGGTGCATGGCAACAAAGGTCCTACATGAGGCATCAAAAATCCTACATGATACAACTAAGACCCAACACAGCCAAATAAATAAATCTTTAAAAAAGTATAGGTCCAGAAGGAACTAGTCTGGGTCTCAACAATATTTTTTTTTAAGAAACAAATAAGACTATCTCAGCTATTGATTCCTGATTATTCTTCAAGTTCCAACTGCCCTGGAAAATCTTTTCCCCTCTGACCATTTGAGGCAATGAAGATCTCGCCCTGTCCTGAATTTATCCTATGATACTTATATTCATAGCACAGTGTGCACTATGTGAGGTCACATTTATGTCTTCTTGTTGTTCAGTAGCTGAGTCATGTCTGACTCTTCATGACCCCATGGACATCAGCACACCAGGCTCTTCTGACCTCTACTATGCTCTAGAGTTTGCTCAAATTTATGGCCACTGAGTCAGTGATGCTATCTAACCGTCTCATCTTCTGCTGCCCTTTCTCCTTTTTCCTTCAATCTTTCCCAGCACCAGGGTCTTCTCCAATGAGTAAGCTCTTCACACCCTTATGTGTGAATATGCTTATTAAGAGTTTGATCCCTGGGTCCAGCAGATCTCCTGAAGGAGGGCATGGCAACCCACTCCAGTATTCTTGCCTGGAGAATCCCATGGACAGAGGAGCCAGGTAAGCTAAAGGCCATAGGGTCACAAACATCCAGACACCACTGAAGCGACTTAACATGCATGCACACATACTTATTAAGCATATGCTTCATTTATTAAGGGCTTCCCTGGTGGCTCAGACAGTAAAGAATCTGTCTGCAATGCGGGAGACCTGGGTTTGATCCCTGGATCGGGAAGATTCCCTGAAGAAGGAAATAGCAACCCACTCTAGTATTCTTGCCTGGAGAATTCCATGGACAGAAGAGCCTGGAGAGTTACAGTTCATGGGGCAGCAAAGAGTCAGACACAACTGAGCAACTAACACTCACTCATTCACTCACTGATTCATTAAGTCTGGGATGGGGTTTGAGATGCTGCATTTCTGACAAGCTCCCTGGTCAAGTTGGTGCTGATGGTCTTGGGACCATACTTTTAAGCAAGACTCTTGACTACATTGTAAGAAATTGAAAAAATGTGGGCTGCTTCCGAAAACATTTAGCTGATTTAATGCTAAAAAGAAACACCCCTATAACAGAGGTATAAGGTATAAGTTCCTCAAGGACAAACACATGCTGTGGTCATCTCTGTATCCTCCATTACCCAGCACCATGCCTGGTGCGTGGTAGATGTCTATTGGGTAACTGATTGATTAGTGCTACTGGGGACCCCAGATAGAGTCCAGAGAAAAATGGGAAGCAGAGAGAAGGGTATAAAACAAGAAGGGGAATGAGGCCGGGGAATGGGATAGAGAAGGAAGAAAGCCACATGTGTAGGGCCTGATCTAGTATCTGGAACGCTGTCACAGGAGTCCTCTTAGTGACCTCAATGACACAGGAGGCCTAATTCAGTCCAAGGCAATCCCCTGATTCCAGAAAGGTGTGGCTATAAAACAACCTGAGAGGCACCTGTCTAGTTGATAAGAACTGAAAGGAGTTAAATTAGTCAAAACCTGCTCTCAGAACATTTCCGATGTCTGTGGAACAAGGCACTGATGATTTCTCAAATACATCAGTTGAGTAGACTTTTCATGCCAAGATTTGTTCGTATGAGAATTCAGCCTCCTCCAGGCTATTGATTAGACCAAGAATCAACATTTTTTTCAGGGGTGGGGGGGTGGGCGGATAAACAAGAGCTACACCTTTGCTGAAGTGCTGCTGATCTGTACACAATGACACTACTTAATTGGGTAACTGGACAGGCCCTGTACAATTGGATTGCTGAGCTCCAAGCCCTCCTGGCTTCATTTGAAATTCTCCCCTGCCAGAGATATCCCTAGAGTTATTGGTTCACAAAAATAAAATGCAATAGCCTAGGAGAGCTAGAACATTTGCCCTGTTTTTAAACATTAGACAGTTACTTAAGGAAAGTCCCTAAGGCCTGGCATGATGCAGATATACTATGCTGATGAATTATATCTGAAAGGCCCTAATTCCTTAGATGCCTGGTACTTCTGGTTTGACCTGGACCAAGTCCCAACCCTTTAAGCTCCTCTGTGGCTCCCAAGTTGCTAGTTGTTCCTTGCCCCCTACTTTCCAAGGTTTCCTGGGGTTGCTGGGCTGCAGGGAGAATTTTTTTTTAAATGTGCTTCTTGTCTGTTTCTGTTGCTGCTCAGCACTTGGCACTTGGTCTGGCAGTGCTGCCTGGTGGCTTGAGCTCAAGCCTGAACTTTCCAGAAAAACATACAAACAAAAACATCATTCTTACACTTGATTTTACATCCCACTGGGGGTGTGACTATGCTCCCCAGGTCTGCAGAGCCAAAAACCTTGATTCCTAAGCATCCCCAGCAGTGGGAGGAAGGATGAGGAAGTCAGGGCATATGGAAGAAAGGATGATGTCAGAATGCGTCCAGGGGCCAACCCCAGCTGTAATTATATCCTATCCAATGCCTTTCAAAACTTACTTTTTGTTAGATTTTGATAACAGATTCAATTCATCTTAAAAGGGCAACATTAAAAATTCTTAAAATAAAATAAAAATGAAAAAGGCAACATTAATAAATCACAAATTTGGAGTATGTCCATTTTAAATGTTTTATATGAAGTATGAAATGCTCTAGAATTTTAATGTGCACATGGATTACCACTGGATTTTGTTTAAATGAGATTGATTCATTAAGTTTGGGATGGGACTTCAGTTCCTTGGCATTTCTGACAAGCTCCCAGGCAAAGTAGGTGTTGATGGTCTTGGGATCTTATTTTTAAGCAAGACTCTAGATTATGTTAAGAAAGTGTGTGGACTTGAAAGAATGTGGCCTGCTCCCAAAAGCATGGATCTGATTGAATGTCCCAAAGGAAGATCCTATAGCAGAGATATAAGGTTATAAGTTCCTCAAGGACAAACACATGCTGTGGTCTTCTCTGTATCCTCTACTACCCAGCATCATGCCTGGTGTATGGTAGGTGCCTATTGGGGAATGGACTGATTAGTGCTACTGGGGCTCCCAGATATAGTCCAGAGAAGAATGGAAAGTAAAGAGAAGGGTGTAAGACAAGAAGGAGAAAGAGGACGAGGAGAGGGGCAGAAAAGGAAGAAACCTATAAGTGGAGGGCCTAATCTCTTTTATGGTACTCTGTCACAAGAGTCCTCTTAGCGACTTCAGTGGCACAGGAGGCCTAATTCAGTCAAAGGCAATCCCCTGATTCTAGAAAGATGTGGCTATAAAACAACCCAAGAGACAACTGTCTAGTTGATAAGAACTTAAAGGAGTTAAAATTAGTCAAAACCTGCTCTTGGAACGATTCAGATGTCTGTGGAACAAGGCACTGATGATTTCTCAAACACATCAGTTGAGTAGATTTTTCACGCCAAACTTTATTCATATGAGAATTCAGCCTTACCCAGGCTATTTATTAGACCAAGAATCAGATTTTTTTTTTTTTTTTTTGAGATAAGTGAGAGTTACACCTTTGCTGAAGTGCTGCTGATCTGTATACAGTGACACTACCTAATTGGGTAACTGGGCGGGCCCTGTACAACTAGGTTGCTGTGCTCCATGCCCTCCTGGCTTCATTTGAAATTCTCCCCTGCCAGATATATCCCTAGAGTTATTGGTTCACAAAAATTAGCCGTTAGACAGTTCCCTTAAGGAAAGTCCCTGAGACCTGGCATGATGCAGATATACTATTCTGATGAATTATATCTGACAGGCCCTAATTCCTTAGATGCCTGGTGCTTCAAGTTTGACTTGGACCAAGTCCCAACCCTTTAAGCTCCTCTGTGGCTCCCAAGTTGCTGGTTGTTCCTTACCCCCTACTTTCTATGGTTTCCTGGGGTTGCTGAGCTGCAGGGAGAATTAAAAACAAAATGTGCTTCTTGTCTGTTTCTGTTGCTGCTCAGCACTTGGCACTTCGTCTGGCAGTACTGCCTCGTAGCGTGAGCTCAAGCCTGAACTTACCAGAAAAACAAACAAACAAAAACATCATTTTTACACTGGATTTTCAAATCAGATTTGATCTGATTTAATGACAAGAAAACTGACCTCTTCCAGTCCTGTGGCCACTGCTGAGTTTTCCAAATTTGCTGGCATATTGAGTGCAGCACTTTCACAGCATCATCTTTCAGAATTTGAAATAGCTCTACTGGAATTCCATCATCTCCACTAGCTTTGTTCATAGTGATGTTTTCTAAGGCCCACTTGACTTCACATTCCAGGATGTCTGGCTCTACGTGAGTGATCACACCATCGTGATTATCCGGGTCATGAAGATCTTTTTTGTACAGTTCTTCCGTGTATTCTTGCCACCTCTTCTTAATATCTTCTGCTTCTGTTAGGTCCATACCATTTCTGTCCTTTATCGAGCCCATCTTTGCATGAAATGTTCCCTTGGTATCTCTAATTTTCTTGAAGAGATCTCTAGTCTTCCCCATTCTGTTCTTTTCCTCTTTTTCTTTGCATTGATCACTGAGGAAGGCTTTCTTATTTCTTCTTGCTATTCTTTGGAATTCTGCATTCAGATGCTTATATCTTTCCTTTTCTCCTTTGCTTTTTGCTTCTCTTCTTTTCACAGCTATTTGTAAGGCCTCCCCAGACAGCCATTTTGCTTTTTTGCATTTCTTTTCCATGGGGATGGTCTTGATCCCTGTCTCCTGTACAATGTCACAAACCTGCGTCCATAGATCATCAGGCACTCTATCTATCAGATCTAGGCCCTTAAGTCTATTTCTCACTTCCACTGTATAATCATAAGGGATTTGATTTAGGTCATACCTGAATGGTCTAGTGGTTTTCCCCACTTTCTTCAATTTAAGTCAGAATTTGGCAGTAAGGAGCTCATGATCTGAGCCACAGTCAGCTCCCAGTCTTATTTTTGCTGACTGTATAGAGCTTCTTCATCTTTGGCTGCAAAGAATATAATCAATCTGATTTTGATGTTGACCATCTGGTGATGTCCATGTGTAGAGTCTTCTCTTGTGTTGTTAGAAGAAGGTGTATGCTATGACCAGTGCATTTTCTTGGCAAAACTCTATTAGCCTTTGCCCTGTTTCATTCTGCATTCCAAGGCCAAATTTGCCTGTTACTCCAGGTGTTTCTTGACTTCCTACTTTTGCATTCTAGTCCCCTATAAGGAAAAGGACATCTTTTTTGGGTGTTAGTTCTAAAAGGTCTTGTAGGTCTTCATAGAACCGTTCAACTTCAGCTTCTTCAGCATTACTGGTTGGGGCATAGACTTGGATTACCGTGATATTGAACGGTTTGCCTTGGAAACGAACAGAGATCATTCTGTCGTTTTTGAGATTGCATCAAAATTCTCTAAGCCAGGCTTCAGCATTTCGTGAACCATGAACTTCCAGATGTTTAAGCTGGTTTTAGAAAAGGCAGACGAACCAGAGATCAAGTTGTCAACATCCGCTGGATCCTCAAAAAAGAAAGAGAGTTCCAGAAAAACATCTATTTCTGCTTTATTGACTATGCCAAAGCCTTTGACTGTGTGGACCACAAGAAACTGTGGAAAATTCTGAGAGAGATGGGAATACCAGACCACCTGACCTGCCTCTTGAGAAATCTGTATGCAGGTCAGGAAGCAACAGTTAGATCTGGACATGGAACAACAGACTGGTTCCAAATAGGACAAGGAGTACATCAAGGCTGTATATTGTCACCCTGTTTATTTAACTTCTATGCAGAGTATATCATGAGAAACGCTGGTTGGAAGAAACACAAGCTGGAATCAAGATTGCCGGGAGAAATATCAATAACCTCAGATATGCAGATGATACCACCCTAATGGCAGAAAGTGAAGAGGTACTAAAAAGCCTCCTGATGAAAGTGAAAGAGGAGAGTGAAAAAGCTGACTTAAAACTCAACATCCACAAAACGAAGATCATGGCATCTGGTCCCATCACTTCATGGGAAATAGATGAGGAAACGGTGGAAACGGTGTCAAACTTTATTTTGGGGGGCTCCAAAATCACTGCAGATGTGATTGCAGACATGAAATTAAAAGACGCTTACTCCTTGGAAGAAAATTTATGACCAACCTAGATAGCATGTTGAAGAGCAGACATTACTTTGCCAACAAAGGTCCATCTAGTCAAGGCTATGGTTTTTCCAGTGGTCATGTATGGATGTGAGAGTTGGACTGTGAAGAAGGCTGAGTGCTGAAGAATTGATGCTTTTGAACTGTGGTGTAGGAGAAGACTCTTGAGAGTCCCTTGGACTGCAAGGAGATCCAACCAGTCCATTCTGAAGGAGGTCAGCCCTGGGATTTCTTTGGAAGGAATGATGCTAAAGCTGAAACTCCAGTACTTTGGCTACCTCATGCGGAGAGCTGACTCACTGGAAAAGACTCTGATGCTGGGAGGGATTGGGGTAGGAGGAGAAGGGAATGACAGAGGATGAGATGGCTGGATGGCATCACTGACTCGATGGACGTGAGTCTGAGTGAACTCTGGGAGATGGTGATGGACAGGGAGGCCTGGAGTGCTGCAATTCATGGGGTCGCAAAGAGTGGAACACGACTGAGTGACTGAACTGAACTGAATGACAAAAGAGGAACATCCTATAGCAAAGAGTTTAAATCATTTGCCCCTGAAATATTTATTAATACAAATAACCAATGCTACACTGGCCGTAGAGAAAAATTGTATGAATTCCGAAAGTAGAAACAGTACAGATAACATTCTCTGATATCAATGCAATAAAATTATAAATTAAAAGTACAAATACAGCTCTCTGATCATAGAGCAAGCCTTCAAGATAGCGCCAAAGACAAGAAGCTTAAGAATCAACCTGTAAGTTTACTTTGGATTTTACTCATCCAGTAGAAGATTTGTTGAGGTCCTTTAACGGATCGGAACCTGGTGGTCCGGAGTCGACCAATAAGAAAGTAAAGGGGAAAGAAAGAGGCTGATATTCCTTGTTTTACACAGAAAGCCAATAAAGCCCCTATGAGTCAGAAGAGTCAGACACGACTGAGCAACTTCACTTTGACTTTTAACTTTCATGCATTGAAGAAGGAAATGGCAACCCACTCCAGTGTTCCTGCCTGGAGAATCCCAGGGATGGCAGAGCCTGGTGGGCTGCTATCTATGGGGTCACACAGAGTAGGACACGACTAAAGCGACTTAGCAGCAGCATTGGTGGTGAAGTCGCTCAGTTGTGTC